>NC_048429.1:14223636-14318280 GCF_013103735.1 Etheostoma cragini | reverse complement strand
ACCTCTCACAGATGTGCAGTCTCTTGCAGGCGAAACCCTCCTGACACAGGCCAAACTCGCCGCCACCATTGTTGTAGTGATGACATATCTGGTATAGGGAGAAAAGGTGGTTGCAATCAAGGAAAAGGGGTTGGAAAACAACAAAACAGGAAATTGCTGTTTTGTTTGTCGTTTGTTTCAGTGACCAACTCCTTTAACGTGACAAATACAGATGTTATTCTGTAAACCTATAAACCAAAAAGGCTGATACGTCCAAAATAAATGTATCACTACAGAAATAAGTAAGTCCTTTGAACAAGTCCTAGATAGGAAGCAGTCAACTCCGGCGGCCGCAGTACTGCAGGAAAGCGGTGCAGTGCCAGCTACGCCCGGTGAAATCTAGGTCAGAAAACATCAAATTATTTGCCTTAATGAATTTATTTCTTTAACGAATTTTGTTTGTTTGTAAAATGACAAATATCACCTCCATGAGGCTGTTCTCAGCAGGCAGATTACCGGAAATTAATTTGGAATTTCCTATTCCTCGCAGTTGAAGCAAAGTTTAAGCTGCATGCAGTTTGTTTTGTTCATTCAAGTCAGATTTATTGTCAATTTCTTCACATATACTAGGGTTGGGGTTAAGAATCGAAAGTCGGTTTCTTACCATCCATTCATTCTAATGTTGATCAAAATAAATGGCATTCTTTTGCCTTATTCACACCACCATATACAATAGTGTCAGGATGAGAACCCGTACGAAATGCACATTTTATTTTGCATTTAGTTTTGCATTTTGACTGTAGCTAAAATGATGCCTTAAAAACCTGGAATAGTGTGCTTCTGCAACCAGATCAGAAAATGTTTCATTCTCAGGAAAAACAATCCCTACGGTGTACCCTTCCATAACCGAGACAACAGTTTATGGCTGGCTTACTCTTTGACTGATCTAGAAATCTGATTTGAAAAAGACACCCTGGATGAATCTAATGTAGTGAAACTTACATCAGGCAGAAGCCAGTTGTCGCTCTGCAGCAGCAGTGTGCACAGCTCGGTCTGGCTCAGACTCTCCAGCTCATGCACTCGCAGTAACTCTGCATTGTGATCAGAGTCCAGCTCATGGGAAAATCTGCATCCTGTCCTGTCATCCATGAATACAACAGATAGTTCAGGCATGAGTATGATTTTAATATACAGTTGCTCTGTAAAAGAATACGTTCTTCCATTATGTTTTGTAACTACAATTCAGCTAAAATTAGATATTACTGAATTCATATGAACGTTTCGAATTCATGTGTTGGTTGGCAAGTCTAACATCTGCAATTAGTGTTGACATATTAAAAGTAAAAATTGATGATGATGATGAATGACGCTAACTACATAGTAGCACATCTAAATCAATAGGAGTTAAGTTTGCAGCTGCAAAGAGGCTTTGAGGACACCGTATCTACAGGGACATGCTAAGAGGGCTAATGGGATAGGCTAATGATCACCATTGCACCACAATTGTGAAACCCAGCTAGCAAGATACAGCTAATTACCACTAATGTTACCGTGGACCGGAGGTCATAGAAGTTTACATTATGACGTTACATAATTGGACAAATGTAAAGGAATCGTCAGACATTTGGGGAATTATGCTTTTTTTCAGAGTTATAAAAAAATGTATAACACGTTTTTATTTTTTAGGTAAATATGAAACGTTAGCTAAAACTAGCAGCTGGTTAGCTCATCTTAGCAAAAAGACTGACAAACAGTAGCTAACGTTACACTACACAGGTTTGAAAGAAAATTCCATGAAGTTCCAAAGTCCAGCACTTAAATGTAATTGTAAATTGAACTTTAAATAGCATTACTTTACATTTGTAAATTGACAATAGGTTAAGGGTCCGTCAAGCAACGTGAGGACATGTGCATGTTTGACGTAGCCATTTGGCGAATGTGTGACACAGTGACGCTGAATCAAGGCTTAAAACCCATATTGCAGGTTAAATAATTGTCTTCAACGCCGAAAGAACCCGGTGACAGTGTTCTATATTGACCAGCGTTAATTGCACATGGAAAATAATAATTGTAACTTCAACAACGAAACAATAAAAACTGAAATGTGTCAAACTTAAGGAGTCACAGGCCTCTCCAACTACCCAACAGTCACTTAACTCACGTTAGGCCTCATACCTTTAGCAAACACAGGCTTACCTCGACCAAACGAACGGACAGGATCCAGTGAAGAGGAACTTTTTACACAGGTGCAGCGCCCTACATGATCCCGGACACTCTCGGACTCTACACAGTTTCAGTCTGGTCCTGGCCACCACCTTCGGCTGCCCGTAAGGACTACACAAAGCTAATTTATCTTGGTCATTAATGACATCATAAATTGAATTGTCTAATCCAAGATTCAATATCAAATAATCAGTTTTAATTGATCCTTGATTGGCGCAGATGATCTTCAATATGTCTGACTCCATTATTTTGACGCTCGCCCTTGTTTCCTTGTGTTTCCTTCCACCTCCAAACAAGACAGCAACGCCTGAGTCTGCTGGGTTCAATGGAAGAGGAAAGTCCAGTAGATAACATCTGATTGGAAACCAAAACTCGAATTTTCTTTAAAGCAGTTATTGGGGCAACGCTGCTCTCCTCCGCTTGGGGGCGCCTTCGTGTTATATGACCTCAGCCCCGTATTCATAGGACAGAGGAGACTTTTCTGTTGGCCTAATAAAATACTAAGTCAAGTACAATATACTAGACATATTTAAATTCATCTTGTGAATACTATCCTGAACAGTGAAAACTTTGAAAAGACATGACAGGAATACATAGGCTATATTATAGTTTTCAAAGAGTACCAGAAATGTCCTCAAAAAAAAAAAAAAAAGACACTGAAATGACACTGCATGAAAATAATCTGGTGTCATATTCACTTACTGAAACATCTAGGTCTGTGCTACATCCTGCCACTAAGGACAGACTATAATCAGCTGGTTTTAATTGTTTACTTGTTGCAGTTGTTTCTAAAAAAGAAAAAAAATCATTAATCTTGCTTTTATGTCTTTACAGTCTATCCTAGTGTTTTCATAGTAGATGTGTCCAATTACATTTGCCACTTTTTCAAAATGTGATTACTGTAATCCCAAAATGCATTCTGTCACGCCCTTGAGCTGAAACCTGCCTTCACGTCTCCCCTGTTCTTCCTTGAAGGTTATTAAACCACTCAAATTCAATTCTATACATTTTATTCTCACAGTAAAATCGCATAGGTGATGAATACTTAATCATTTTGTCAACTTCTGCACAATTGTTTTTTCACCTTAAAAATAAATTTTCTTTTCGACAGCATGGTCGTCCGTGGTGGTAACAATCCTGATCACATCCAATTAAATGTGGTAGTTAACGAATGAATCAAAGAACATAAAATATGCATATACAGTATGCACCAGGTCCGTTTATCATCCCTCAGCTTCACCCATCTGCATTTGCTCGTTAACTTGCAGCACATTACCCATCAGCCTCATAGCTTCCTGTCCCCCTCCCTCTCCCTCAAGAGAATACACATGTTGGATGGGATTTTTTCATGATCTTTAACACCATCTGCTGCCACCAGAAACTCTGAAGATTTGGGTTCCAGTGCTTAGAAGAACCAGAGCTTTTTTTTCTTTTTCAGGCCTTAAAGCAGTTCAGATATACTCTGTCAAATCTGACCTGGAGCCTCTCAATGCCGATGTCTGTCCTTCAATTTTCTCAACGACTGTTCACCTGATCGACTTCAGACACGGCGGCCAAGCAATCGGCCCGTTTTAAACTGGCCCTGCACTACAACAAGTTATTGAGGCATCCTTGTGTTCAGCCCGAGGACCTTTGTTGCATGTTAGATGCTTCCATACAGCAGTAGTCATGGAATGGATGATGTGTAGGAAAATAATTTGAAGCATATGTATTCATCGCAACTAAGTCCAACCCCTATTGGAGATTTCAGAGATTCTGTCTCCTCCACCATCATCAAAACTCCAAATAAGAAAATATCTTTTATACAAAAAGAGATCATGCCTCCAGTAGAGTTTCAGGGACTTGGGGAATGCCATGCCAAAAACACTGAAGCTTTTCTGGATGCTTGTGGTGGACTGACACACCTTACAAAGACATATGATGATGACTTTTCCTTTAATTTGTCACTCATTGTAGGGGAAACTTGTGCCAATTGTGCAGCAGTGTTAACTATTTTTTGGCCACATGGGGGCAGCAGAACAAGCTGTAAATACAACACTGACACATTATCAACTACTAAAGTGGTAAACTTCACAAATCATAAATAATTAGACGTACTTAGAGCTGCAGATATGATATTTACTCTCCTTTTGGCTCTGTTTTGGTATAATTGCCTCCATTTACATAACACACAATCATGTAATGAACTGAAAGATATTCATTGTCCATCCATTGTCATCTGCTTATCTGGGGTCGGGTTGCGGGGGAAAAAGGTCCAGCGCGGGACCCCAAACTTCTCTTTACTGAGCCACATTAGCCAGCTTTGACTGGGGGGGGGGGGTGTTCCCAAGCCAGACAGGGGGAAATTACAGCAGATTTCCAACCAAAGGTATTTTTGCAGTTATTAGACCATGACGTTCATAGAACCGTTTATTTCTTGTGTTCCGACTGGACAAATTTGGGGTTTATTAAGTTCCTCTGACCGCATTTCCAGTAACTCTTTCAGCTCGTATTTCAGGGCATGGTCTTTACCTTTTAGACCTAGGTCTACGTTGATCGGTCCAACTTATAAGTTACGCCCCACAGCGCGCCATCTGTAGAAGCCATGCTGTCTGTTTTAACAAAACATTGACTACTTGAATACTTTCTTGACTACATGAATTATTACGTGAATGGACGGAATGCTGAACTCTAAAAAGTGGACTGATGCGGAGGATCATATTACGCTGGTGCCTTCGTCTTCTGTGTTTCTGTTAAGTACTCCAGCCTGGTTTTTAAACGCTGCCGTTTGAAAGGCACGACAGGAACATACCGATGGCCTCCTCCATGTTGGTTTGTTGTCGTGTGTGGCGCTAACGTCAACGCAATAAAGAACGTTGCCGTGCTTGCGTCACTCTCTTACCCCTCCTACCAGATCCTATGGCCACTTGGCCAGTGCGAATGCAAATGGGTAAAACGGTTTTGGGGGAGAGTAGAACTGTTTAGAAGTGGACTGTTCCTTAAACTACATTCTCTCTAGTCCCTCCCCCTAGTCCTGGGTCTTACCTGAGGCCTCCTGCCTCCTTCCCTGGATGTGCCCAGGTGGCACCCTTATCGCATGCCCGAACACCCGCAGATGGCTCGCAAAATATTGATTAGTGCAGCTTTATCAATTCTGCCAGTGCAGTAGTCATTCAATTCTATATTCAATAATATAATATTCAAGTCTAGCACTGAATTCAAGCACCACGCATACTAATGAGGACACAGACACATTTGAACTTTTTACCCCTGTGGAGAACCGGACCAACTGGAAGGACCTCAGCCTGACCCTCAACCTTACTTTGACAACCACCTCATACCAAAATGCCTTTTCTTTGATCAAGCTGATCAGTCGAATAAAATAAGTAACTAATACTTTATTCATTGTTTTTCTATTATACAGTAGTTTTTGTATTAGGTCTCTTGACTGGTTAGTCAATGTAAGACTTTAAAGTTTGAAAACCATTGGCCGTGCAATATTTAATATTATGACCATTAAAAAATAGCCATTGCATTAATAAGGTAAGAAATAATTTGTTTCATGTAGAGTTCCTCCTGTATACAGTACATCTCAGATATCTTTAGGATGTTACACTAGTTACACCACGAGTTACACTTTTGCCCTGCATGCTGTACTGTATTTAAAGCATGGCGGTTTGGCCTGTTGTGTAATCGAATTTGCATGAAGCTTTGATTAAAACAATCAACAGAAAAAGCAGTCTGTCTGTCTGTGAATCTCTCAGCCTGCAACTGCAACCTGCTGCGATTTCCTGCTTCGGGTTTCCCTTTAAAAGGGGGCAAGGCTCAATGCTGGGAATTCACGTCATTTCGCCGTTTTACACACATCTAGATCAATGAGAGAGCGAGAGAGAGAGAGAGAGAGAACGCGAGTGTGTGTGTGAGTAAAAGGGAGAGAGAGCGCGAGCGAGAGAAAGAAAGGGGCAGAGAGAGAGAGAGAGAGAGAGAGAGAGAGAGAGAGAGAGAGAGAGAGAGAGAGACTTGCTCTTCCAGGAAGGGATTATTAACCAGCACGCTGCCGACATATGAAGGGAAAACACACGCAGACAAAAGAAGTTTTATGTCCGCGCTATGGAGCCGACCAGCAGATAAACGGAAAAAGAAAAGAAAAAGCAGGCTATATGAAAAAAGCAACTTCTCCCACAACAACAAACCGAGCAGTCGGACTGCCGCTTCTGCTCCTGCTGTGTATGTAACGAGGAGATAAAGAAGAGGACACAGCGGAAAAGTGGAAGGAGAAAGGGGAGAAGTTGACGGAAGATAATGTCTGAATCCTCCTCCGCTGCGAACAAGGTAACACAGTCCTCTTTGTCTCCCGTTGACACTTTCCCTTACATGTTTGAATCCCTCATAACGAGCCCGTGGTCCTCGCTGCAGGGATTTCCAGTGTAGCATATCCCCTCGAACGGACGTGTAGCTCGCGAGCCGTAGCGCCATTCGGATGAGGCGCGTTTGTTTTGCTAGTCATCTGTTGCTCGCGGCTGCACGCTTCGAGTTCGCCTCCACTCTGCTCATGAGAAGAAGTCGTGACTGTCCGTGGCTCACGCTAAAACGTTTCATTTACCGCCTCAAAAAGTGAACTGGGGGTGAACATGTACACGTTTATAAAACGCGAATAGTGACGGAAGCGACAGTGAAAGCGTTTAAGAGGATTATCAGTGATAGAAAAAGAGCTGTTAGAACTCACGGTTGGATAGGCCACACCACTACACATAAGGAATACTGTAATAGAATAGGAGTAGCCTACTGCCATTGGCACACTCAGTAGACTATAGCCTACTGCACTCTGTAACAATATAAAAGAAAGTTTAGAACTGGCACTGCTGTATAGGATGGACAGACAATGAATGTCCAACTTCAAAATAATCAAATAATTGTCTATTATTGAGCATAAATCGTCCTACGATGGTACGATTTGCTGATTTTGTTTAACATTTTTAACCAGTGTGTTTGGGGTTTTGGGCTGCAGATAATCTGGGACATTAATTTTTCACTATTTTATGTTATAAACTAACCGACTAATTGGTTAATTGAAAATAAACGGTCAACCGATTTAATCTATAAACAACCTCGTTATTAGTTGCTGCCTTGCTTCAAAAAAAATAGATCATAGTGATATTTTGATTTTTTTTTGGCTGCAGACACTGCACTTGTGTCATTGTGTTTGACATGTTGTAATCTAAGTAATCATTCATTAATGAGTAAGGAAAACAATCTGTAGTTGCAGCCCTAGGAGGAGGAAGATTGTGAGAGAATTGAGTCGGTGAAGATCAGCACAGACTTGCTCTCTCCAGGCCCTGTGGAACTAGAGCTGAACAATTCATTTTCATTATCGATTCATTGTTTCCGTTGCGCTGTTAAGCAAAAAAAGGCTAATTTTCCCTGGTTCTGGCTTGTCAAATGTGAAGATTGGGTGTATACCTTTGTGGTTTGGACTGTTTGTTTGACAACACAGGGGACATTTTTTTGCCCTATTTTTACGGTTAATTGTTGACACAATCATTAGTTGCAGCCTAGTCTAGCTTTGCCAGACCCTCCTCCAAAGCGTGCTGGAGGAGGGTCTGGCTACTTTACAAAGCATTCTGGGATGGGAGCGAAACATGCTCTGGATTAATGGCATTTCTCTAAACCAATCACAATCGTCTTGGAGAAAAGCTGCGGTGCCGCTGCAAAATAGGCTCGGAAGGAACTTGTTTTGATGGAACGTCTGTATCTTTAAAAGTTTTAAAGAAAACTCAGACAGGTAGTCTAGCCTGTTTTCTGGATTTACCCTGCTAAGATCTGAGGAGCAGATAACCATAGTCCTCATTGATCCCCCGGGGCAACGGATATCTGGCCAAAATGAGTGAAATCCAGCGGCAACGAAGTGGAACATCAATGATATAGACTAGTTGCAGCCCTAATAGGACCATTATAGAAATATTATTGGGGAAGCTGAGGTCTGCCTCTATGTAAGCTGTTCAATACCAGTGCAATATGGTTTGTTTGTATGGGATGGATTCTCATTGCTGAGTCTGATGTCACTCCACGATTGCAGTTGCTTATTGGAGAACGATCAGCACACCACTCTGAGAACTTTTCCACCACAGCCGCTGTCAGACAGGACTCTCCTTCACCTTTACACTGCAGCCCAGTTCTGTCACAAATCACTGGGCCTTTTCTGCAGCGTCTCTATAACGTTAAGCGTTGTCCTAACTTGTCCCCCGGTTGTCTTTTCATTAACCTGACCTTTTTCTCTACAACATACTTTTTTAATAAATGGATGGAAGAGAAGCCTTAGCCTTTGAGAAGAGGAAATAGAAGACTAAAAGATGATAGCCTGGCTTCCACAGGAAATTCCTGGTGCATAGAGTGGGTGTGCAGGTCTCACAGTGGCTGGGTGCTGACAGCAGGCTGAAACTGAAGGGAGAAACAGCACACACAAAAATTGAGCTTCATTTCCTCAAGAAACTAAAGTGGCTTCATGCTCTGCCCTTATTTGCAGGAAAGGAAACCAGTCTCAGAAAATGAACGACTGCAAACTGGAAAACCTCATACCTTAACCTAGATTTAATAAGTGTACAGTGGCAGAGTATGAGTGTCTAAAATCTAAGTATCCCGGAGAAGGCTGTAACTAACAATTGTTCTCATTATCGAAAAATATGCTGATTGTTTTTTGGGATCTTTTATTATTTGTTTAGTTTCATACAGTGGTCTAAATATAATGAAAATGCCTGTGACAATGTCCCAGACCACAAAGTGACATACATTATTAAAATTTCTGGTTTTCTCAGACAGACAGTCCAAAACCTAATGAGGTCTCATTTTGAATCATATAAAACAGAGATATGCAGTAAGTGTTCATATTTGGGAAGCTGAATTCAGGACATGTTTGGCTATTTTTGGGGGGGATAAGTGACTTGAACAATTGATCAATAATTAAAAAACCTGATCTGATTTCACACAAAGACTTCTCAGTAGGGGGATTATGTTCATCAAAACATCCAAATACTCACTTTAATATTCTCAGTTCAGACATGGATGGGTGTACATGTTCCTGGAGATGTGACAGGAGTTTCTGTGGGAAAGTAAATTGGAAAAACTGGAATAAATAGTTCAATAATTAGTCGTCCTTGTTGTTGCTACCACATCTGGCCTGTACATACTCTGTAAGGAAAGAGCTCTGCATGTGTCCTCATTTTTGAAAGGGATCACCAAAATACATATATACAGGTTACTTACCATCCTGAACAAACAACCTAAAATATTTGCTGTAAAGGTCAAATTATCCTGGTATTTGAAAGGAACAGTTTGTCATGACAAGATTAAAAAGGACCCAGATTGTAATTACAATTGACTATTGATCAGGAATCCACAAGGATTATTTTCATTCATTTGTAGGTTTATTCTAGGGCTGCAATCATCTGCTGATTATTTTCTAAATGTATCAATTAATTCTTTAGGCTATAAAACGTCAGGAAATGGTGCGAGAGGCCCATGAAAGTAACATCATAGAATAGTTTTTTTTGTCCGACAAACAGTCCAATACACTTCATTAATCTTCAGATTAATGTTAATATAAGACAAAGTGGCAAATTCTCACATTTGAGAAGTCGGAACTAGCAAATGTTAAACATTATTGCTTGAAAAATAAACTACAAAGTGGTTTGCAAAATAGCTGCCAAATACTTTACTGTCAATCAACTAATTGATCAAATGTCTAATTGTGCCCGATCTGTTAGTCAATTAATGAATAGACTCAAATTTTAATGTAAGTAATGATGAAATTATGGTTTATCAAGCAAAAATGTAGACCGTGACCGAATGTCTTTGCTGCCTGCAAAGAAGGTGCTGAAATGGTTAATACAGCGGTTCTCAACACACCCAAAAGGGTGTGGGGGCAGCCCGCAGACCCTTTTCTAATCCCCAATGAAAATAAATGACTTCACACGGATACATTTTTTTACTTGGCGTATAAATAAGGTGCAAGAATGCATAAAAAGCATCAAAATAGAGCTTGTTTGTAAAAAACACAAGTGCCAGAAGTGGATCCTAAGCCCTAAATGTCCTCAAATCCTAGAAACTCCCCTGGGTACACCTGGCATCAGTTATATTTGAAAATGAAGAATTTCAAAGATGTTTTTAGCTTATCTTTTTATGATTATTTGATCTGATTATTTTTGTTATTGTTTGTTTATTAACACAAACATTTAGCTAAAGCGTCCACCGGGCAAAGCAAGCTGAGTATCCCAGGATTAGTGGCTTTATTGATTAGTCAATCGCCAAAACGTCATCCAAAAAAATTGGATTATATATGAAATGCTTCATTTATTGAGCAAAAGCGGTCAAACATCTGCAGGTCCCCGAGCGCTTGGAAATTGTGATGGGAATGTTTTACTACTTTCAGACGTTTTATAGAGCAAACGCTTGGTGAGGAAACCACTAGTGCATCTTGAAGAGGCTGAGATCGCCATCTTGACAACAGAGCATTGGTTTGTTTAGGATTTGACTGCACTGCAAAGCAACACACGTTCTAAGGCGTGTGTGGTGTTCTGGATATGTGCATCACCCAAATGTGTGCATGCCATTTTATTAGAAGCACATACTCCCCTGTCTGCAGAGATGAGACCATGGCTAGCCGATGTTTGGGTGCACAGTGAGGCGTGGGGCTGTTTGGGTTCAGGGCCGGTGCGCCGTGGATCTTTGTGAGCCATGCTTTGTGTCTCTGTGTCTATTCATAGCAGGAGAGGAGCTCTTTCAGTCCTTCCGCGAACCCGCTGCCAAACTCCACTTCCTCCCCCGTCCATGCTCCCGCCGCGAGGCCAGCCAGCCGAATGGAGGACGAGCCAGCCAGGCTGCCTGCGCACCTGCGTGAGTCTCTCTCTCTCTCTCACACACACACACACACACGCGCATGTCACGGCCATTTGAAAAGGTCAAATTTATCTTTGTCAGGGTTTTTAGAATATTGCATTGTAAATGTTTCTTTGGCTGAAGTGGTAATCTGAGAAGTCAGACTTTTGGATGTCTCATTCTAGAAATCACCAGTCAATCAAACTGTGTGGGCGGGACTGTGACATCTTTTCTTTGGATCCAGTTTGAGCGCCACTGCAAGTGATTATAGGAGAGTTTAGAACAGCAAACTAAATATATAGCCAGTGCTATCAGGCAACATGAATGCATGAACATGTTGTGTAATATCACTTTAATAGTTAAAACCTATCACATCCCATTATGACAACAACCAAACACACCTCATTATCACCGCATGAGTGTCGGTCCAGT
Organism: Etheostoma cragini; assembly: GCF_013103735.1. NCBI lineage: Eukaryota > Metazoa > Chordata > Actinopteri > Perciformes > Percidae > Etheostoma > Etheostoma cragini. Next base: position 14,306,796 of record NC_048429.1, on the reverse strand, counting down.
CATGTTGGACCTCTCAGCTGGGAGGTGTTGAAGCAGATCCGGGGTCAGATACCTGAACTGTACACACTTCCACTGGACCATAACTGACAGACCTACTGCACTGGAATAACCAACAGCTACACAGCAGTAGAATAATAGAAGTGACAAAGTGATAGGAAAGCCAAAGGGTTGAAGAAGTAGGGGGCTGGGATAAGGGGACCAAGACCCCTGCAAATCTTAGTAGGATAAAGAATGTAGTCCCAACCATTTAGAAAACTCTCCCATCACATCTTAAGTGTAGGAAATGGATGCAGCTAGCAGAGTTGGAAAGCCAAGCAGATCAGAATAATGCCTGCACTGATGCTTCAGTTCATCTATTTCTGCATGTTTTGTTCTTCTAGGATCATTTTTTCATTAAACCCATTACAATGTACACAGTACACAAGACACTTACTGTATGTATTTCATCCGAGCAGGGAATCAGAGGCGTCCTTGAGCCTCCTCAAACGCATGAGCAAGGTGAATTAGTCCTTGCTCGCAACTGCACTACGAATAGAAAATGTTCACCATTATGGAATTAAATCAGGTTTGAAGCGTTTCCTACAACTGGGCAGGTTGTTGAGATTGAATTGAAGCAATAACTACTAAAACGAGAATGTAACTTCTGAAAGAAGAAATAGGAAAAGTGAAATTCATAATCCAACGTTTTGCTGATACAACCTTCCTTGGACCAGTATGACCAGTCAATATTAGCTCAGTTTAGCGAACCGTAGGTAGACATTGTTGTAAACAGACATCACTGAGTCAGTTAGCGGTTTTCTACTCGTCTTATTGTTACCATATCTTTAGCCTTTTCCAACAAATTCGCCGAAATTTCAACAATGCAGGATTTAAAAAAAAAATGGTTTCACAAATATTTTATAAGGAAGTCTATGCATTCAGGACATGAATATTTCTTTCAGAAAAAAACAACTAGACAAGGCACCTTTTAATAATTAGGGATTGTTTGATTGGTAGGCTGTAGCCGGTAGCTTTAACGAGTGTGATTAGCTAAAGCGTAAAGTTGCTGTACTTTTGATGAGAAAAAAAGCTTGTACATCATGTGGCTTTTTTTAAGAAGCACTGATATGATATGATACTTTGAATAAAGGACAATTTATTTACTTTACTTCAGACCAAGGAAAACTACTTGTAGGTCCGGTGTGACACTACTAACTGAACTTCCGGTATTAATTGAACTACGAGAGAATACAAAGTGAGAAGCAAACAGTCTGCAGGTGAGGCAGTGAAGGAAAACTCTATTGAAATGAGGTTTTCATATTTTAACAAATCAACAGCGATACGTTGGGTTCGTGTTGGCCCACTGCTGCTTAACCAATCATAGAGCAGGCGGGGCGGGAGCTGTGCCAAGAGATAAGCCCGATGTTCAAAGAGTAACCCTGAGCTGCTTTGTCCACCCGTCTGTCAATATTTAACCAGTTTATGTTTTTATCAAGTGTGAAGTTCATGGCTTTTGTGGAAGCGGTTGACTGGGCGGCTGGATGAGACACACAGGAAACTCCCTCAGCCCACTTCCTCTTTTACATTGTTGCAGAAAAAGGAAGAACGCTCAACAGGTCCGCGTTGAGTTTCCTGTCGAGTAAACTGATGGGTCAGTTCGTATCCGCAGACATGTGGAAGTCCTACTCTGTGTTTATCAGGTTTCAAACTCCTCACATAGACGTGGCTCTCGCACATCTGCTCGGGGAAATGTCACTTTTATTTCTCCTCTCACCTCCGCTTGTCCTTTCTCCTCCTGCCTATCTAAACACACGTGCTGGGAAACAAGCCATCCATTAACCCCCACACTCAGAGAGAGTTATGTCCTGAGGGGGGAGATGGGAGTAAGAAAGCAGGAGGAGATGGTGAAGAAGAAAAAAAAAAGACAGAAAGAAAAAGAATGAGGGAGGAAATTGCAGTGTGGGCAGAAATCCGCCTTCTCCATTTCCTGGGGAGGAAGTGGATTAGATCGGGGAGAGTTGCAGCCTGCTCCTCACACTAAAGAATGCTACAAGGCTCGATTTGAACCCCTTTTCAGACAGACATCCAACCCTAACCCTAGGAAAACATTTTCTTATCACTCCTTAAAATATCTTTTTAATTAACTTGCTTCCAGTTTGAGTTCAGATCCTTTGCTTCAATTTTAGTGTGTGACATCTTTTGCATTTTAGCAGGTTTTTCATATTGTTCTTTCTATTTTGCCTTCTGTATGTTCTGTGAAGCACAGAATTGTCAATAATTTTCTTCTTTCCATTCATTGGATCTGATCAGAAAGCAGTCATAATCAAACCCATGGGGTTTTATTGGAGCATGCGCTAACTATATTTTTTTAAACTCTAAAGCTTGAAATGAACAGTTTGCCATTTTGGAAATTTGCTTATTGGCTTTCTTGCCAAGCGTTAGATGAGAACATCAATACTGCACTCATATTTATCTCTTCAACATAATGCTACAGCTAGCGCCAGTTAGCTTAGCTTAAGCCAGAGGCTGGAAACAAAGGGAAACTGCTCAGTCCACAGATAAAATCAGCCTATTAGCACCTTTAAAGCTTACTAATCAACATGCCCATACAAAGCGACGTACAATAAGTGCATTTAGCCGTTAAGATTCCACCGACAAACTGCAACAATCACAAGTATATAAAACTAAGAAACACAAACTGGTTCAAGTTGCATGTTTCCCAAAATGTTGAATTATTTCTTTACAAAACTTAAAGTATTTTTTATCATTTAGTTTTGCTACAGTTTTTTTAAGCATGCGTCACCAACTATATAAAAGGAAATTTGAGGAAATAGACAGTCACACTAGGACACTTGAATTACACAATTGGTAAAAAGGAAATTTTTTAATCCCCACTAAACAAGTCATTAGAAGAATCATCCAGCAGTGTTAGCCGGCGAGTAGACACATGTACAGCTTTAACCAGCAAACGGAGGAGTGCTATCAAGCACTCATGATGTTTTGTCTGTTTGTGTCAAAAGTGAGACAAATACTAAAAGGCCCGGGAGGGATTTCACAAAAAGCAGTGCTGACGTCGATTTGTCGAGATTTAATTCAATCGCAAACCAGGCATCGTTGCTCGACAGTGACTCCCACGTACTTGGAGGATGACGCAACTTAGAGCTAGTCAGTGGGAAATACTGAATTATTTAAAGGTCTAAAACACAAGGAGATGCTGTATTCTTCTCTTACAATAAACATGCATGTAATATCTATGGATGATTTAAAAAAAAAAAAAAAAAAAAAAAAAATCCATGTCCATGGAAACAAGACTGGCTGGTTTCCCGGGGGTGTGTGTGTGTGTGTGTGTGCTCTCTCTCTCTCTCACAGCTGGGTTTGTACTATGCATGCTTGTGCGAGTGGGTGGATGTGTGAGTGAATCTTGTGTCTTTGTGCAAAGCTTGCCATGCCGGGGGGTGGGTGGGTGGAGGGGTGTGTGTGTGTGTGTGTGTGTGTGTGTGTGTGTCCGTACATGACTGCAACCTCCCCCCCACTTTCCTTTGGTCTCTCTCCTTGTGGTATATTACCCTTTTTACTGTGTGGGGAATTGGTGATATAAAGAATGTGTGTTTTTTTAACATTTTGTTTGTGTGTGTGTGTGTTTGGTCTTTCTGAGGGGAAATTTCCTGCCCCTGGAAGCAGCCCTTGTCCTCAGGAATTTCCTGAGTGGGCAGACAGCACTTCCTGAATAAATGTTGTTGTTGTTGGTGTGTATGTGTGTGTTTGTGTGTGTGTATGTTTGAACTCGCTCTCTTTTGAAAGGGAAACTTCTCACATGCCAGCAAGTGAGCTGAGCACCCCCCCCTTCTCTTCCTGTTAACGACACACTCCACATGGCGTTTCTGACGGGGGGGGGGGGGGGGGGGGGGGGGGGGGGGGGGGGGGGGGTTCTTTACTCTGAACGTCACAGTCAACACACACTTGTATCACTGACGGACAGCGTGTTGATTTCAGGTTTTAATAGAAAAAGTCAAAAGGCACAAATCATCTTCCTCTTGATAAAAATCCAGTTAATGGAATCAACGACTCCATCAACCAGCAGAAAACACTATTTTAAAAGGGGCATTGCGGATATTTAATACCTCACTTTCATTACGTACCACTGCTAGTACCAGCTCTACTCGGTGCGCTTTCCTACATTTTTAATTGCAGATTCCCACGTGAGGCGAGCGTGGCTGGTCGTCATAACACTGCAGGGAACTTTCGTGACCTAACGCGACACACACACACACCGAACGTCAAAGGTGTGTTTTTGATTCTCGGCAATAGCCAGCGGTATTTGTTTTGCTGGCTCCAGCTTCTTTTGAAACTAAATGTGTCTTCTGGCAAACAGCAAGTTTGGCTATTTAAACACGGTGGGTTTGTTCAGGACCCCCCCCCCCCCCCCCCCCCCCCCCTCTGTTGCTAGCAATGATGACGCAGTGAATAGTGACGATTCACGCCGACCAACCAGTAGTCTGCAGGTTAACACATCACCTTTTGGAATCGTCTCAGCTCGCTTGGAACCTCAACGGAGGTGGTACTAAATAAAATACCTGTTAGCAGGTACCAGGGACTTTTTTCACAATGGAAATGGATAGTTCTGTAGTTTCTGTCTCGCCCATGAGGAATTCTAAGTAATAACAACACTGTTGGCGCATCCACATGACACAAGCCTTCGGTGATCACGCACTACCTCCACCCGTCTTCCACACACTTGCTAGCAGTGTTTAACCCGTCAAATCAAGGAGTATATGGACGAATAAAAAACAAACTCTTGACAAGAGGTAATTATCTTGTAATTGTTGTCCTTTTCGTCTCCAAAGCTAAACGCTGCTGTTGTCCTTCCTCAACGATGACGTAAAACACATCACTCGAGCTGCTGCGCTAAAGTCGCCGGACTACACCATTTTGTAAAGCTAGCCATACTGAGAAATACAGATAGTTGTGTTGAGCTTCTTTAACGAAATCAAAAGTTAAATATATAAGGATATGTCTAAAGACAACATATCGTGAGGGATTTCTAAAAACTAATTGTTTTCTAAAAATAATGCACATCACATGTCAGTCAGTCAAACATTTATTTCATTTGTAAAGAACATAACATTTTTTGCATTTTCTGCTTTTGGTCTGTTTTGCTATGATGTAGTCAGTGTCCGCGGTACCGCATAAACAGAAAATATATAGGCAAATCATGGATTACATTTTTTTTTTAAAATATAGATTCTAAGGAAAAGGATAAATTTCAACAATTGGCTCAAAAGAAAAAAAAATGATTAAAAGATTTTTTGTAAGTGGTTTCCCCACTGGTTTCCTTTTATTGAACAGGTTTGCAGCTGCATATAGTTTCTAAATATACTTAAAGCACCATTCCATTGTGGGACAGTAAACCAAGTACTTCTTAGTGTGCATATTGACTTTTTGCAGCAGTAGCTCAGTCCGTGGGTACTTGACATGGGAACCGGAGGGTGGCCGGTTCACAACAACGGAGTGTAAACATCTAATTTCTCCAATGAGGGATGGAGCTATTTCTGTTTTTGAGTTTTTTTGCAGACTTCTGACTTAGAATCTGTATGTAGTGTGCAAACAAAAAAGGTTGTTTGCAATTTGTAGTGCATATCCCCATTATATTTTTCCAATGTCTTTCTGTCATGAATTTGAAGTTTCCAAGCCCATGACGAGATTACTTAAGTGATACTTTACAGTTAACAAGGACAGAATAGAGACTACACATCTGTGTCCACATATTGTATAGAACTCCTGTAACTAGTAACTAGATTCTAGTCTACTTGACTTTAATTAACCGGCGATTCTGGGAAATGCAGTGTTGAAACCCCCCAAAATTGCCAATAAAGATGGTGACACAATTCCAATATGAGGAAATACTTTCCACTTGAATCTTCATTGAAACTTCTTTAGCTCTACTATGTAAAAACATGTGGAAATAAATGGCATGAATCAGTGCCCAATGGTTCTCAATGTGGGGAAAGGTCAAGAAAGCTAAATGAAAAGAGAACGGTCAGTAAGAGAAAAGAGTGGCTGTATTGTTCACATATAGGTTCACTTCTGAAAATCATAATAAAATTGAGTGGTTTGGTTGAACTACTCACAGGTCGCAGCACAAGATGAGAGTCCACAAGTAGACATTGTTTCAGACAAAAAGGTTGTGAAACACTGCCGTGAAAGCTTTGCAGTAGAAGCAATCACCAAAGTGTTACACTGCACAAAATGCTGACTTCACTTTCTCCACATGAAAAGAAAAAAAAAAAAAAAGAGTGTGTGTGTGTGTGTGTGTGTGTGTGTGTGTGAGTGAGAGACATGTAGGGGCCTTTTGATTTAGTGAACAAATGTCTTTGAAGCTTGTGTATTTAAAAAAAAAAAAAAAAAAGGGAGAGAAAAAAACTGGCTCCTGAACAAAAGGAAGAGTGGCAGTTGACGCTGGATTCAGGAACTAACCTACAAGAGCCAGCTTGCTCCTGTGCTCAACGACAAGCTATCAAAAAACAGGTCGCGCTACTTCCTGGCCATAAAAGTTCCGCGTGATTGATGTTCCGTTTTACGTTTGTTTTGACTGGATGAAGTCCAGATTTGCTAGACGGGAGATAGGCATGTGCATGCCGGTGGAGGAAGCATAGGATGAATATGATAGAAGGGGAGGGGGATTTCTTTTGACTGAAAAGTAAAAGTGTGTGTGGAGGTGGATTTTCCACTGCCGCACCCACCTGACAGAGAATCAATGTCAGGAGAGACACACAAAGAGATGGGAGATGAATAGTGGGAGCATTAACTGTGGAAATGTGTAGCTCTCATACCACATATTCCTGAGTCAGGGTGTCAGGTCATGGTCAGCCCTTCCCCTCCTTCCTCCTTCCTCCTCCTCCTGTCTGGAGAAAAAAAACTTTTCTTCATTGAGATAGCAAGACCAATATCCGCCTATCTGTGCTTTGAGAGAATAGGCAAACATTTACCAAAGAACTGAGTGACTAAAGAGCTTTGGGTTTGGAGAGCAAAGTCCCAGCCTTACTGATGCAGCACTGCATTTATTTATGCTTAATTCAGGTCAGGCTAAGCTGAAATACTCTTAGATTTTTATGTGCATCAGTTGTCTCTTAGTGTATATTTAAACTGTTGAAATTCATGTTGACAGTAAACAATATTTGAGACTGAGATTTCACCATGACCCAAATTACACAATATTTGCAGTTTTGTTTCAGTTTTACTAATAAAGAGAAAAGGAAATGCTCGCAAGTGTGTGACGCACTAGAAAGTCTGAACACTACAGCTATTTGGAAATGAAAATACATGATCTGTGGTAAATCTTACTTGTTATGCTACAAAGTAACAATAGGAAATAGAACTTCAATTAACACTAATTTCTTTCAATACATTTTTTGTTATTTTCTTAAATCCTCATGATTTCTATTCTAAATTGAGATTTTCCTGGAACAGATCTTGGTACTCACGTGTAGACTTTACTTTTGTCTTTTCTTATTCAGCAACCAGTGCTACTGAAAAAAAATACACACCCCCCACACCCCCCCCCCCCCACACACACACACACACACAAAATTAAAATAACAGATAAGGACAAATGTAAATTTCAGCATATTCTTCCAAAATTGTGATTCAAATAAATTACATAAATTAAAACTGAATAATATCCCCTCCAAACTGGACTTAGTTTATAAGCCCAGGAAACAGTATACAGGAACTCAGTATACAATACTAAAACATCAAGTCCCTTTCATATTCATTTAATATATTCATTTTAAATAGTCTCTTAAAATTGCTCATTGTTGTACATCTCTCCACTGCAGCTGTTCCATAAATTAACTCCTTCGGTTGGGATGCAGTGATATTTAGCATTTGTTCTCGTAAGTTTCCTTTTTAATAGAAAGGTTCCTCTTAAAGTGAGGTTTGCGCTCTCATTTGAAACAACCGATAGCTGTTGATTATTTTCTTTATACATAATTTGTGCAATTTTAAACAAAATCTCTGAATTTCAGTGCTTTTAGTTTGCTGAAAAGTGGATTAGTTGGTGCTCTATAAGTGGTTTTATTTACAATTGTTAAGGCTCTCTTTGGAAGGATAAATATAGTGTACAATGATTGTTGATTTAATAGGTATTTGCTTTTATACAGTAAAGCAATTGATTTGGATATTTTGGCCATTATAACATAATGTATATGTGGCTTCAACATAAAGTTCTTTTACTTTTTCTATTGCAATGTCATTAGTTTTTTGTGTAAATGTATTGCCCGATTGTCAAAAATTATAAATTTGGTTTTACTTAACTTCAGTGTTAGTTTATTTGCGTCAACCCAGCTCTTCATCCTTTGAATTCATTTTCCACTGTATCCAAGAGTTGTTCCAATTTTGACACGGAACAGATTAAATTAGTGTCATCAGCAAATAACTAACTTAATAGCCAAATCTACCAACCAGGTTAGAAACTAGTTAAAACAGCCGTTTGTTTGGTTGTAGATAAGGGCTTGACAATATAAAAATGTGTACAGTATATCTTCTTTTCTTTAAAGTTACAATTGCAATGGTGAAAAACTAGGGGGTTGAACTGGGTTACGGCAATATTTACACAATTCGGATGACACTTTATGTTCTGATCCTTGCTCTGTGTCATGGCAGTGTGAGCAGTGTGTTTAGATGAACCGTGAATGGCTTCCATCTGTGGCGCTAGTGCTCGGAGCTCCCCGAGGAGCAGAGCAGCGGAGGTCCGCAGAGAGGCGTCGGATGACGCTGCTCTTCATCTTAACACACTGCCCACACAAAGATGACACAGAGCTGGATTTAAATATACAAAGATATCCCTTTTAAAACGTACCTACTACCAGCTATCTATACTTTAATTTGCCATTTTTCCTTTTTAGACATTAGCTACTGTTTATTTAGAAGACGTGGATGAGTAGATCCTAAAGTTACTTGCCAACAAAGCAGCATACTCTAACTCAATATCAAGCATATGGAGCTGTGACAAAATTATGAGTTCCCGAAACGGACTCAAATAAATTAACCATGTCTGTTCATCTTTGCTGAGCACAGCAAACAGCAGTTAACACAATATTTGAAAATATATGGACATTTTAAAATTGGACATGGTGGGGGGTTACACATACAATTTGTTGTCAGTCAGAGCATCAAGAGGTAGTCGTTGCAGTTGGGGGAAAGACACATAGGCAGCAATGTGAGCCTTAGATAGGCGTGCAGAGCAAAACTGAGTCAGGACGGGACGTCTAAGCTCCACAGCAGGACGGACCTCATTAACTCGACTGGCTGTGAGGGGAAGTTGAGGGCTTCTGTACCGCAACAACGAAACAAGATACCAGTGATCTCATCCTCCTCTTCCCTTCATTCATCCCAAGCGCTTATGAGTTGCCTTGGCAACTTGTGCGCTCGGTGTGTGTATGTGAGTTGGTGTGCATAAGCGGGGGCCTTAGAAATCACAGAGTGAAAATTGTGTGTCATCAGAGAGGATTAGGAGCCCACGGTTTAGTCAAGGGCTTGGGATCCTGCTGCTGTCATACTTGAGGGTTTTATATGTAAACACACACATACTCAGAAAAACACACATATTTGCTCTTGTGAACCCTGTAAATCTGAGATGCATTCGACAAAGGCAAAGGCTGATGACAAGGAAGACCAAAATTGATTTTCTTCCTGTAACAAATCTGTGACAGATTTTCAGACAGAAAACAAGCAGAAAGGAGAAATTCATCAGCTTAGGGAAGTGTTTGTGAATATGTTGAAGGAACAGAGTCCAAGGTGCTCTCTCTCTCTTCTCTTCTTACTCCCTGTCCATGCCATCCATTTTTCTTTCCACCTCTAAGTAAGCAAATGATGTTTGTGTCTCACTGGCTGCACTGCAACAGAAAGTTTTCCATCTTTTTTTAGAATGAGTTCCTTTCTAGGTTTGCGAGAATGGGAGATACAAAATAAGAGCCTGAAAAATCGCAATCTGACTGACTTCTACAGCTGAAATCAGATACGATCAGCGTTAGTACGATCCATGTACAACGGTCATAGATTTGGCAGCCTAGTGAGCAGTGTCAGCATGGAGGACAAAGACACGCATCAATGGAAAGAGAAAAATTAGCGCCTTTTTGTTGTTTGTTGCCTCAGTCAATTTATCTTAGTATATGGATACAGGGCTAAATGTAAGTAGAAAAGATTCAATGTGATTCCCAAGGCAGTACCTTTTTTTTTTTTTGCAGTAAACACCTAGGCATTCAAGACACACTTCCTCCCGTGAATGAAATCCATTTAGTTATATTTCTCTTTTGTTAAATCTAGAGACACTTCTGAGTCCTGCTTCCTATCTGCTATATAGCAAACACCGCACTCGTAAGTTGTATGGATGAGTACGAACAAGAGGCAAAAGTTGCAGAATCTCGTCACTCGCTTCATATACCGGTTACATCCCAGAATACAATCCAGGGCTGAGCGTGAGGTCCCACACTGTGAACTTCACTTGAGGACTGGCTGTGGATCTGTTTCCCTTCCTGTTTGAATTCCCTTCCTCCTTTTGCACCTTTGTTTGGCTCTCCTCTGCCTTTATTTTTCCCCGTCCTCACACACTATGCGTTGCTGCTCTCATCAGTCTTTCCTTTCTGTTTCCACTCTTCCTCTTCTTGTCTCTGTCCTGCTGTCTGTTAATAAGCCTCCCGGCGTCGCTCTCTAACCTTACCGCAGGAAGTTTCCTGTGCTGAAACAGAGCCCACGCTGGATTGCTTCCTGCCAAAGTGAGTTGTGGGACACGTTTGTTTGGGCCCCTTCTTCTTCCTCCTCCTCCCATCTGCTCCCCTTGTTGCTTCCTCCTTTGGGCTCTGTGCAGATGGCTGAGGCCAGCAGACCGGATCTCGCCGGGTTTTGGCAGAGCAGCACCTCTCCCGGGCTCTGGAGAGAACATACCGCAGCCTTGACCTCGCGACCCGGGCCACGCTGCGGCCCGTCCCGGCCTTGCTGCTCTCAAGTCAGCCACCAGAGACTGACGTACAGCTGGCACATGCAGTGCAGATGGCCACTCAATTCAATATTGATAGAAAGTCAATGATGTAGTCACTTTTCCAGTGCATCCTTGATCTATTCTCATTATAACGTCACTTGTAGAAGTAACAAAAGGGAACAAACTAATTTTAGCTGTTCAAATTACAAATCACTGGTTTTCTGGGACTATTTTCAATGCGTTCTACAGGTACCTATACTGCTTTAATCATGTATGAATAATAATTTTTACATACAGTATATCAAAGATACAACAGGTAAGAGATAACTTAGACTAGCTATGATTATTACTATGGCCAAGAAGCCAAGCAAAATGAAGAAATATAGTTCCTTGTCTGCCCAGAACTAGTTCTTGTGCTTGTGAAACCTCTGTATCCCATTCCCTGACACTTTCTTATGATGTCTGCTGACGTGCTGAGGGTCAGAGCTTGACAGGCCGTTAGCTGTGCTTCGGATAACCACAGCCTTCCTGGGCTTATCGGCAGCGCCCGTGCCACTATCTGAACATAGGGGAAGAGAAGGGAAGGGGCGAAATGGGAATCTGACAAACAAGACAGGGTTTCATTTTATATTGATTGCTCTCTGTAAGAAATTCCTCAGTTTGACGGGTTGGGGGAGCTGAGACCTGAAAGTGAGCCCAAGTTTCATATTACTTGTGTGACACTGGCGGCCAAAGATAACAGCTGTCCAACTCCCGGAGGAAGTGTTTGGGGCCGGGCGATAAGGGAGATGTAAGAAATGAGTAGTTATGCTCTATGTGGGTGTCATAGATGTTCAGATCCGAGCTATACACATACAGTGTTGCAAGTCTGTGGTTGTGTGTGTGTGTGTGTGTGTGTGTGTGTGTGTGTGTGGATTTGCATGTGAAAGAGAGAAAGAGGTGAGTCAAAGTCATGCTGTATATCGTTGGGTTACGCAGAGTGAAAAAGTTTACAATGAGATGGCAGTATTTATGTTGACCGGGATAAATAAGGGTCAAAAAATGTTTGTGTTAGACTAAATATATATTTCGTGATTTCAGAGAATATCAAGAATATCAGAGTTTGAGAACATTTCATATGCATTTGGTGGCCTAGAGAGAAACTGCATTCTATGCACTTCCACATTAGCTTGAGCTGTTTTGGTTGCTGCTAGGGGGAAGTTAGACCTACCATAGCTTTCTTGATTAGTCTTGAAAAGTCATTGATTAATAACACATAATGTAATCGTTACTTGTGTTTATATTCTGAATTTGACCAGGTTTCTTTGCCATTTATCGTGTTGCTCTCTAGGTAAGCTAGCTAGTTAGCACTGCAATATTGTACATGAATGAAATAAAATGGAACCACCATTTGGTTTTAATTAGATTTTGACCAGGTCGCCCTTCTGCTAGCCAACCTCCCTGCAGAAGAAAAAAAATGCTGCACTTTAGCTCCACCACTAAGGTTATTTCTGCATTCACAGCAGATCAGAGAAATGTTTTCTAAAATTTACGACACTAAGGTGAAATTGAGATTGTGTTCAGATTTTTCCCATGTTCACAGTCTCTCTCTGATGCCTCCGCTCGCTTGTTGGTGGTCAACAGTGCAGATGTTGTACACTGCTGTTCCCACGGCAGTGAAAGAAACATGCGAGTGCGAGGGAAGGAAAAAAAAAGATAGTGTCATTGCGGTTTCCCCTGCTCTATTTCCCTCCATGTGTCCTTGTCTCTTTCTACACAAACTAATGAACTGTCCGTCTGGAGTTCAGAGAAGAGCAGCCCAGATCAGAACTGATAACATAAAATAACATGAAATGTCTTTTTCATATCCCTGCCACCTCCATTTTATCCTTGTGAGTCAGTGTATTCTTCCCCTAAACCTATCATTTTCTAATCTTTTATTCTTCTAACCTCCTCTCCCTTTATGACAGTCTCCTCCATCTTTTTTTTTTTTTATCTCTGCTGCCGTTCCCGTAATCACTCCCTCCTTTTGGCTTTTATCTCCACTTCCTCAATATCCTTTTTACTGCCTCTGCCTCCTTCCTTCCTTCCTCCCCCCCCTTATCTCCCTCCCCTTCACCCCTCCTCCTTCCTGCCTTCCTTTTTTCCTTCCTTCCTCGCCCCCAACCCCCTCTCCTTCTGCCTCTTCTCCACCGAGCTCATCCTACTTCCCTTCCTTCCCTTCCCCGTTACCACCACTATGTTGCTTCTTTACAAAAACTCTAGTCTGAACCCCGTCTCTTCCCCCTTCTCCCCTAACCCTTCCACCTCCAGGTCTGCAGCCAGTCTTTTGGAGCAGGGAGGACGTGGCCCAGTGGCTGCGATGGGCCGAGAAGGAGTTCGCCCTGCGGCCAATCACCAGCGGCTCTTTCCAAATGAACGGCAAAGCCCTGCTGCTGCTCACCAAGGAGGACTTCCGCTACCGGTCCCCCCACTCCGGTACTCTTCTTTTCACCTCTTCATCCATTTCTTGGGGATGTTAGAGATGAATTCTAGACTAGGAAAAGTGGATTCATCAGTCAAAGGTTTTACAAATGAGTCACTTTCATTAGATGGTTCTTTTAGTCTAACTGGAGCACGACCCCAACTGAAAAACAGGATATACCAACTAGGAAGACAGAGCTGTCTCAGATCACGGAAACACTGACTAGTTGCAGAGAAATCATGGAAAATTGGTGCAATTATACAGAAGTTCCTTTTCTAAAAGGGAAAAAGTCAGTAAAAAAAAAAGGTCACTAAATGACTGATAGCATTAAATTAAATTGGAAAAATATGTTGGGGTCCTCACAGATGAGTGAAACACTGAAGGAACATCATCAGCTGTTGCTCTTTATGGGGTAAGACCAATATTGGTTTATTTGTACATGAAAACCTTTGACAATATGGCTTTAAAATCAATGTGTTTACAGCAAAAGCTACAGCATTTAAAAATCAATAAATTACAGAGGAGGGAAGGCGGCAGTGAAAGGAGGCAGCTGTTACAGTGAAGCTGCTGGGGGAGGAAGTAGGAGACGGTTGATCAGGAAGTATAAAACAACCTCAACTGTTGCCCCGGCAACACTAACAGCCAGGCGCATAAAAGTAATGCGACAAAAACTAAACCGTTTTCTTTGCAGAGTTTTGGTTTTGCAGTTTTGAAATTAAACAGCATTCCATGTCTGATTACATTCCCATGAAAGGTTTCAGTACGGTCAGTAAGGGCTGACGTCATCGCTGCGGGGGTCAGGATGACAGTCATCAGAGTGGGATGAAAGGAGTGATCCGCGTTGGGAAATATTAAAACATAGGATGAACCCCCGACAGCCTGGAGGAAATGACATGTCCTTTCAGGTCTTTGTAAATTCAGATTAGAAAAGGGTGGGATTTATATGGAGGACTAAAAATGAATGCATAATCAAGGCTGCAATGAATACAGGAAAAACAGGAATTGATGAAGAAAAGAATAAACAAATGAAAGCGGAACCAAAAGCATGAATACTTATAAATACATATCAATGTTGCTTATTAATCAGAAAATCAATACATAATATATTCTTTTACATTTATTCTTTTACAATTAGCTAACCAAACGAAAAACAATGACTGCTCACAGGACAGATTCAGCTCTCATTACATTACATTAACAGGGGCGTATAAAACTGAGCTTTATGCTGCTGCTGATGTAAGCTGGCCGCAAAATCATTTTAGATTTTTTTAAATGTAGCAATGAATTAGACATTTATTCATTTTTTTGGGAAATTCATTTTTTGGGGAAACCAGCAAACTTGTTTTATTTATTTGAATATATGTATTTTTTAAATCCGTGTATTCAGCTTTAAGTTTTTTATTTTATTTTACAATTAAAGTGTTAATTTATGTCAGTATATATATTTATGTATTTGCTTTAATCATTGATTCTTCAAATAAGACATTTTGAATGCTCTGTATAATTGAACAGGAAGTGAGGTTGCTCTGTTCAGTTCAATCTAAATTTCCTCCAATCAGAGAGCCCGATGTGCCCCTTTACATGGTATTTACATGTAATCTGGAGTTCTAGAGAGATGTGGCCCAGCTGACAGCTGTTGTCAAGCCTGTATTTCTATTTCAACAGAATTTTCACATCCTGTTAAGAAATTGAGTTCTGGGAATTCTTTTTTTTTTTTTTTATGTGATTCATCATCGCAGGATTTATTAGTTGTCTTTAATCGTCCGCAATGTGACAGATCATTTTTGCTGTAAAAGGGTTTCACGCATCAGCAGCTCTCGATCTTTGATCACATTTTTCTTATCTTAACATAAGACACAGGGTGTGGAGAGATAAAGCTGACAGTGATTGATTACATTTTAATAGTGGTAGCTGTTTTGGCCCGCCTGTCGGTGACAGTGAAAAATTATTTTAGGGAACAGAGCAAATATTTTGGCTTGTGATGAGTCTGTTTCCTTCTTTTGGGGATTGTAATTGTGCAGTTCCCATCAATAATAAGACCTGGAATATCTTAACTTCACGTCCTACGATAAGCCACGCAGTTTGTAGGGCTACACTACAGCTGCATGTTTAGACTTTAAAATGTTTAACGGGAGAAAGATAACGCCAAAAGGGTGTTTCACATGTCAGCCATGAATAACTGTAAGCTGTCCTCCTAGTATTTGTGATTCATCATGATTAAAACAACAACATTCTTTTGTGTGCAGATCTTAGACAAAATGTGAAGAGCATTTAAAATCCAAAAATCAAAGCAAACTCTAAAGCACCAGAAAACAGGAGTTTTCCCCACTCTCCGACTCAACACCACAGGCCAAGAAAGTGAGAACTGAAAGGGTGTGTGTGTGTGTGTGTTTGTTTGTTTGCAAGTGTTCACCATTACTTCCTTTATGAGAATCATTTCCTTGTTATGGTAAGCCTTAAAAAACAAAAAAACGGTCAAGTAATGTGTGATGGCAGTCTGTTAAAATCACAACCACTGTGGGGTTATTTGTTAACCATGTAATTGTTTTGGAGAAGAGCCGTTGTCGTCGGTGTTGAGGCATAACAAACAGCTGTTAATCATTCAGTGAACTTCCTGCTCAGGCTTTGTGGCTGGTGTCAACACTACTGTATAAGCACTCAAAGGAGAATACCAGGGTCATATAGAGCTACGGCCCATTTACTTGTGTCAACATCTAGTTCGTGTTAGCCAGTATGCCCGATGTAGAAAGACATATTCGTGAGTTGCCATGACTCCCTGTCCTGAAACAGTCATGTCTGCCCCCTCAGACACTCTTCCATTATTGCTCAAGCTGCCTGCTGCCTGGACAGCAAAGGGAAGAAGAAGGGGAACCTGATTCCGTGGTTGACGCCAATGCTAATTTCCTATTTTATGCAGGCGTAAGATGCTACCAATGGCTAACCTCTGAGCTTTTGAATGTCTGCAGGGGACGTCCTGTACGAGCTGCTGCAGCACATCCTGAAGCAGAGGAAGCCCCATGTGTTTTACCCGTCCGCCTACTTCCCTGGGAACTCCTTCCACTCGCTGCCTGAAAGCGCTGTGCAGCACCTGAAGCTTGAAGGTTTTTTTTTTTCTTCTTACATGCATACATTACATATATTTACAGCTCTGGAGTTAGATACAACTTCAAAAGGCATCTACAATCAGTTTAATATTTACACCAATTATAAAACTAAAACATATGCACTATTTAGCTACTTAACTTTATAGAAATCTATATAATGTAGGCTTACTTCATTATAATAGCACATACCGTTTCTGGGTTTTGGAATTTTACAATCCATCTTATATTATATCACTTTTTCTTCTAGCACTCTGAGCCAGAACTTGCTACTTCGAAAATTGATTTAAAAAGACAAATATTTTCTTCTTGCTAAGTATCTTTAGCAATTTAGCTAAGTAGATATTTAGAGTAAAACAGACTTACTTCATTAAAATATCACATACTGTAAAAGTGAGATCACTTTTTTCTGAGGTAAGATAATGCAGCTGAGGGTTTAAGGTAATGACAGTTGAGGTTTGATAAATTGGTCATTTATGAACTACTGTACGTATAGAACGTTGGGGTAAGTCAGTCTCTTTTTCAGAAGCACAGCCGTTTAAGGAAGTAATGATAATGTTCGGTGGAATACCTGAGAGTGTTTCCTGGCTTGCATCTGAGGGAATGTGACACAGCAACATTCAGATGGGTTGGAGTAGTAACTTCACATGATGGCAGTGGAACCTGCTCCACAAGGAAATGCTGCTTTATTTAAACAAAAACACAGAACAACACCGAACTGCTCTGGTGGCTTATGGCAGGTTTGCTTCCTGGTTTTAAATTCCACTTTGTAGATGCTGTTTCCAATGCTTGTGAATGTAAAACATTCAAACCACTTCTGACTCAAACCAGAGAACTTTTACTGAAACTCTCAAAAATAATGTAATCAGCATACACAACCTAACAGCCGGATATTAGTGACACCTAGTGGTCTTTTCTGTGTGAAGCCAGACTACCAAGAGGCCTGGAACTAACAGCAAAAAGCACCTGGACAGAAAGGGAAATACACCCAAAGGCTTGAGTTACAAAAGAGTGAGAAACAACCATCATGATCTCCTACAGCGGAGGGCGACGTCTTTCAATTGCTTTTTTGTCTGACGAACAGTACAAAAAACCAGAGATATTCAGTTTAATATAATTCAAGACAAAATAAAGCAACAAATTGTCTTGTTTGAAAATGTTTACTTTTCGGCTTGAAAACTAACCGCCTGACTAACTGTTTTAGGTCTGTTTTTAGGGGAGACACTACGGGCAAAGAAAAAGAAAAAAGAAATCAGCATTAGATTATGCCCTGATTGCATATTTAAACTCTTAATGTAAGCAATCAGCTGGGGAAGGTTTTACCCGTACAAATGTAGTGTCTTGCAAAATGTATGGAATTTACAATCAAAAAAAGGTTTTGTTGTCATACTTAAAGCCAGAAATCTCCACTTCAGGAGCACATCCATGCACCAAACCTTCTACTTTCATTCCTGTCTGGATTCTGGGTTTGTTCAGATATCATTCAAACATTTAATACCTAAAACGTGTCCGAAATGGATTTTTTTTTAATACAGAATTTTTTAATATATGGAGGGATGTAAAAACTTATGTCAAAAAAATGAAACAATCATTGTTAACCTGGCTTTTTCAGCTTTCTGTTCTGGAAATGTATGTAAATAGGCGCATATTTAAGATAAGATAATGACTAATTTGCATATTTAACATAATATTTAAAAAAAAAGACAAAAAAATGATCTTAGTGTAAATAATCAAATTTGATGGCGATTACTGTTAGTTTAAATATTTCTCCTATTCTCCTGTAGTGTGTCCCCTTAATATAAAAGTGTGGAACTTAGCTTTGGATATTTATCACATACTGTATCTTTTGTAACCCCAGAAACGGTACGGCGGGCCCCGCGTGGTACGGAGCCAGCCCCCCAGCATCCACCAACCATCGAGCTGCGGCACCGCTCCCGCTCCCCCCACCTGAACCAGACCAGACGATCCCCCCTGGGGCCAAACCACCCCCGCGCAGCCAACGAAGACCACCTGCAGACCTTCTCCCAGCTGCCCGACAGCAACCACCACCTGCCCGAAGAAATGTACCCTCTGTCGGTGTCCCCCGCCGCACCCAACGGCCGCTGCGCCACGCCCAGAGAAGCTCCGTGCCCGGGCAGCCCCGGGGGCCAGGAGCTGGGCCCTCCTCGCGTCATCCAGCTCATGCCCAGCGCCATCATGAACCCGCTGCTCCTCAGCCCGAGCCGTGCTGGCGAGGGTGCCGCCATGGACTTCAGGCACAGCCGCGGTGGGCCCCCGTCTCAAGCCACGCTCGAGAACGGGCGTGAGAGGAAAGCACACGGCCACCCCCATCAGATACCAGTGTCCCAGCAACAGCAGCAGCAGCTGCTGCTGCAGCAGCAAGAGGAGGCGCTCTACAGGAACCACGTCATCATGCCTGTGTCTCCTCCAGAAGAGCAACAAATGCCCATCGGACGGATAGCAGGTGAGAACACACTTTTGTAGACCTTTTTTTATGCGATGCCATCTTTCTCAGTGTCTGCCTGTTAACACCATTTTGCTCATTGACTTGTGATTTACCCTGTTTCCACCTGGCATGTAGCTCCGATCTGAGTGATTGGATTAAGTACAGGTGAAAACACTCTCAGGACGCATTGAGATCAGATCACTAAAACTACATTTGGAGGTGGTCTGAGCCACGTGTCCACATCCTTATAGCAGTGAGAACGGGAGAATGTTGGGTCTTCATCACCCCCCATAGACATTATGTCGGCACACAGACAGACCATTTGTTTGGAGACACATTCTACTGCGAGGTGGGAACACCTGTACCTAGAGCTATCCACTTGTGATCTGATCACTCACATCAGATTTTAAAACTAAGTCAGAACGAGGCCAATGTGACAGCAAGACCCTTACTTATCCTGGCCCTTTGGCGTTCTCTTAAAAGCAAAAGGTAAAAAATAGTAAATTCCATCCATCCCATGCAACTCAATGTGTGTTTCTCTGCCGTCCCCTTGCAGACTGCAGGTTGCTGTGGGACTACGTCTACCAGCTCCTGTCAGACAGCAGGTACGAGAACTACATCCGCTGGGAGGATACCGAGACCAAAATCTTCCGCATCATGGACCCCAACGGCCTGGCCAGGCTGTGGGGCAATCACAAGGTAAACACACACTCTGTGTGCAGCCACTGTTGTTCATGATGAGACAGCAGCTGGCTCAGTGTACAGCTGCAAACACTGCCTTAATCCATTCAACTAGAAATTAATCAACAGCTATTTTTAACAGTCGACATTGGCATTTTTCTCCGATTCCAGCTTCTTAAATGTATTTTCTAGTTTATTTACTCCACGTTGACAGTAAACTGAATATTTTTCAGTTGTGGATAAAAAAAGACATTTCAGGACGTCATGTTGGGCGTTGGAAAACACTGATTGATATTTTTCACGATTTTTTTGATTGTGAAAATCTGAATAATTGACTATAATCATTAGTTGCAGCCCTAGCTACGTGAGCAGGGACGTCCCAGATCCATCAGTCATTTCTACAGTATTTTTCATCTTAACAGATGGATTCAGTTACTCCGTAAAATAAAAGGTGTTCTTCTAAGCCTCTTTTAGCTCATTGTTTGGGTTTTATAGCCCACTGACTCCCTCTGCTGGATGTCTAAAAAGGCCACTGTTGGCCAACACGTTTCCCACAACACCTTAATGAGGTTGTGGATTTCATGTCAGTGGGTTTTCAACTTGGTGTGGAGTTCTTCTGCCCCCATGTGACCAAACACTGTCAGTGAGTGCAGTTTTAAATGGCACAGACGTCTGAATATGCAGATCAGTAACCCTACATTATTGTCATTATTATTACTGACACTTTTGTTCTTTTACCTCTTACAGAACAGGACCAACATGACGTATGAGAAGATGTCACGAGCACTGAGACACTACTACAAACTGAACATTATCAGGAAGGAGCCGGGCCAAAGACTTCTATTCAGGTATGTCAACTTAAAGATCAATTTGGTCACGTTATTCTTGATATATTTAAAATGTTTTAATCTATTCTATAACGGAGGTTTTAATACGTGACCATACTTGTTTCCTCGTCTCCCTGGCGTTCACCAGGTTCATGAAAACTCCCGATGAGATAATGAACGGACAGACGGACCGGCTGGAGCACCTGGAGTCCGACACAGATGAACAAATCTACATTAAAGAGGAATGCTGAGGAACTCTCGGTAAAAGAGTCCATGAACTACTTACTACTACAGCCGCCGATGCCTTTCAGAATCAGCCTGAACAATGGTCGTTGAATCTGGACCGCGTGGACGTTTGGCTCGTATCAGTCCCACACAGACAGACATGAAATCTCTCTTAAGATTGCCTTAGGATGATATTTTCCTAAAGTCAAAAGAAGAAAAAAAAAACAGCATCAGCTTTTGTGACAGAGCGGAAAAGACTTTCTGTGTGTTCTCTTTTATTTCTGAATGAACTGCAAAAGCCAATCACTTTGTGCTTACGTCACTTTGATGATTTTTATTGTCTCCTCACATGCATTATACTATGGAATCTTGCGGTTTGTAAAAAGAAAATTGTGTGTGTGCGTGTGTGTGTGTGTGACAGGAATGTTTTCACCGTGGAATAAACGTTTTCAATCAAACTGTAATCCTTAGTGTGGCGTATGCTTGACACTGAAGATATTTACCTGCATATTAATCACCTAATTCCCTCAAGTGTTTCTCTAAAGGATGTCAGTGACGTTTGGTGAAATACACCAAATATCCACACGGTGGCAATACTGGACCATTTGTGATGAGAGGGGGAGCAGCGGTAGATGCTGTCCACCGTTCATCAAACATGCTTGTCATTTAAAGGGTTATGTAGAGGATTTAATGCGGCTGCAGTTTATTATATTATTAAAACCTTTGGGAAAAAAATGGTACAAATTATCATCTTTTGGTCTGTTCTGAATATCTTGCTTTTGGTGGAATTGATGTCTGAGAAGGAAATCATTACTGTTGAGCTCAGTTATTAAATCACATGTGATGTATTACTCATTTATTGCCATTTTTATTTTCCATTTCAATGTAATAATTCACTAATTGCTCCCCATCACATAGACTATATTTTTTGCATTACACTTCCTAAATGAGTGACTGTGTCTTTAGACAACAAAAAAAAATCGGAATAATTCTGTTTTGGGAATCATTATCCTGTTGTGCTAAATGTCCAAACGAGCCGTACAATCTAATGACCATATAGTTCCTTAATATGAGACTATCTAACAGTTTCACTTTTCCATATTTAATTAGCCTACAATATGATTGATGATCATATTGAGGTCCATTGGGAGGTGATACCAGACGCATACTTCCTTTTGCATCAATCATTGTGTCGTTCAAATCAACAGGCCACATCTAAATCTGTAATATAGCCTCTGTAATACTATAGTAATCAGACTATTGTAACGCGTTACCGGCGGCGCGCTGCGCTGTGCGCTCCGGAGTCTCCATAAAAGTTGGTGCGCGCACAGGCGAGCTGTCAGACTGGGGAGAGACGCGGCGGAGCAAAGACTGCAGACTCAAGTGATGGATCAGGATCGATCCCACTTTGACAAATTCATATAGTAATTTTGAGCGCGCGCTGTGATCCACTGGGGGACTGGCAGCCACCACCAGGACGCAGTTAACGCGTATTATCCGCCTGAGTGTTAACAGGCTGCTGCTCGTTTCTGGACTCTAACGGAATAAAGAGACAGGGGAGGGTTTGGATGCAGGACAATCTCGGCTGTGCGGCGGATAACATGCTCACGCTGCCGCGTTCAGAAGACCAGTAATCGTGTCTGATTCTGACAAAAGGTGTTTTGATTTCATTCGTGGGGAAAAGAGAGGCACCACTCCCGTTTTTTTCCGCCTAACCTGGACACTAATGTCTCCACATCACAGACACTCCAGTGGATTGTTGTAGCAGCAGCCCCGCCGATGGTTTGAGAGGGCGTTAAGGTGCGGGAAGGGAGTGGGACAATTACAGGTAAGAGCCATTCACGCGACCCCGACGCCCGTTTTCTGCCCTCCTTCGGGCGCTGGTAGGAGTTTATACTGCCGGGGTGTGCGCACAGTCCGGCACGGAAACTCACTCAGCCACTACGGGTGTTATATTCAGACAATCAGCACCACAATTACCACTAAACAAGTATTAGGCCCGGGTTAACTCTCTGTCACACCCCATCCTCTTGGGAGAGGCATACATTCATATTTTCATTCAGCCGTTTATCTGTAATTGAGTCCTCAAATATATTTCTGATTTTTTATTTTCACTTCTTTCCACTAACCGACGTTAGATGCATTGCAACTGTTTTCTTGCAGTCAATTTTGTACATGCTCGTAGTGCAGTGACGCCTCATACTTTTTTCCATTATACATTTTTTTTTAAATACTAGATTTGGGGGGAATTATTGTCATTGTATTCTACTTAATATTGCTCATTTTTCATTCAGATTCGGCATTAGTAAGTGAGGTTTCCCAGTTGTAGCCTCCTTTTCTCCTTTGTCATGGAGATTTTGTTTCAACAAATCAGTACTGACTTCTGTGTCGTCCGGAGTATTTACTGTATTCTGTACAGCCAGGTTGGGTTGACAGAGATCAGAGACTGTTTTATGGAGTCTACAGAGATTAGAAATGAGATTCTAGGCAGGAGTCTGGAATAGATGAAGTCTAAATAAGTATTTTATATTAGTCCATGTACTGTAATATCTCTGTTTAATTTAGTGTCTAGAACTCATATTGGATGCAAAAATACATCTGGTGGTTTGGTGTTATTGATAGAGGTGTCAGTGTAACTACCAAATGGCTGTTAGGAAGTCAACTCATTTTAATAGCGATGTATCGATTTGACCTCCTGCACTGAGACTAATGTCAGCTCACCTGAAGCAAATGGAGTGAATCCTCGGATGATGAAATACGTTGACACAGCGGCGAGGAGGTACAGGCGGGCCGATCGGTACACTTCCTCCACCAACTGCAGCCCCAGACCTAATGGTTTTAATCTGATGAATACAGCGGGAACAAAAAGGAACTGGACACACTGTCAGTTTACAAGACTGGTGTACAATACAGTTGATAGAGGAAATAAGACAGTCACAAACAAAGTATACAAAGGAGCAGCGAATGGTTGAGATTAAACTGTGTGCTGGTAGCTGTATGTACACATCCCTCTCGTCTTCATAACATTAGCCTCCTCCTCACAGATAGAAAAACTGAGACTCCACAGTAAAACCAATTAAGCTCACCAATTAGAACATTTCTGCCATAAAAAAATTAATTCTGAAATAAACAAACCTGAAAGAAATTTTTTTTAGGAGATTTTCTTCTTTGTTACCCGAATAATCTTCTCATGACCCCTTAAGACTGACCTTGTGACCCATTGGGGGGGCCCGTGCCCTAGCTTGGGAACTGTATTTAAAATAGATTAAACTGAATCTAAGATCTGTCACACACTTGCAATTTTTCATGCAGAATGAGTATTGCTCACACTTCAGTAAGTAATGCAGTACACTTACTGGTAACAGAGTATTTCTACATGAATGACTTGGGTGTTTCACTGGAATAATAGATGTGGATACTTGCTGTCTCTCAGCACAGAGCAGTGGGATGCAGCAAACCACACATGACGTCATCTGGCAACCTCTAACAACTTTTTAGCAGCCAGCAGCTACTTCCACAGAACTGGCAGCCCAGGCCGTCCCCGGTTAGCTGCAAGCATTAGCAGCAGCTCCTCCGCCACGAGTGATCAGGATTAAAGCTGTGGGCCGCCTGGCTCCGGTCAGACCTGTTCCCCTCCAGCTGGGCGACCTGGTGCCGACTGTCTGGCCAGCACCGGAGGATCAGCCAAAGTCACCTTTTTTTTCTTTTTTTTTTCTGGCGGGTCACGTAACCTCATCCTGGTGCTGCCTTGCCATTGACCTAACGCGATGACACCGAGGCTTCACAGTCCGCTGCTCCTTGCCAACCAGGCCGACTTCTAGGGACGTCTGTGAACAGCTGTTACACGCAACACACCAGCAGCGGGTGGTCTTTGAATTAGACTTGTCTTTTGTGGGCGATTATTTATGAAACTTTCTTCATAAACAATACATTCTGGACCTGAATTTATTGTGAATCGCTTATTCTGAACTTGAAAAGTCTTACTGGACAGTTACAGTAGGAACAGTAGAGAAAAACAGTGCAAAAGAAGCACACAAAGGGACGCCATACCTAACACACACCAGACAGATAGATAAAGCCTTTTTTGTAACAGGATCATTTAAGGGTGATACGTATTTATAATGTGAAACAAAATTAATTAATTAAAAAACATCTTTGAATACCTACATATCCTAAACATGTGGCCTGCACTTATTATTTTGACATGTCACAGAAAAATCACAGACTTAATTGATAATATGAAAGTTGATTGAATTCAATTTAGCTGCTTCAGTTTCAAGGTCCTGGTATTGTGCGTGCTGTGATGGCTTACTGGGACAGAACATATAACAGAGCCATTGATCACGTTGATAGTACCACCTGCGTCTGCTGGGAAATAGGCGCGTTAGTGAGCTTTACTGGTGCTGGTAGGTGGAATTTCTCTATACCTCTGAACAGAGCCGGTGGCGAAGTTAGCAGCGTTGCCTCACAGCAAGATGGTTCTGACTGGCTTCTTCTTTCTGTGTGGTGTTAGCATGTTCTCCCTGCGCCTGCGTAAGCTTCCTCCAGGTGCAACACTTTCCTCCTACAGTTCAAAGACATGCAGGTTAGGTTCATTGAGTCTAAAGCTGCCGTAGGTGTGAATCGGAGCACGCCATCCCTGTGATTGACTGGCAACCGGTCCAGGGTGTACCCAAGAAAGATACAACGTAAATAAGCTGATGTTCATTAAACTAACCTTACACTACAGCTGTTAACTTTAAGCTAACATTTAGCTAACGTTAATCAACACAATGTCTGTCTCTCGACTTCTGTGGGGAAAAGCTCCAGTTCTCAGCCTGGCTGAGTGGTTGCCACATCCAATTAACTTCAAAATATACAAACTATCTGAGGAAATATACCAACCAACATATCATCGTTATAAAGTGGGCAAGTTAACATGGCAACACATGGCCAATGATTCTGCCATCCCTGATAATAACCTGTAATAACTGAAAGTACTCACTTCTCACACCAATGACGTATGTGATGAGTAATGAAACCAGGCTGTTCTCATAAACCAGTCGTACATATACAGTAGCTGAAAAGTGAAGCACTGTAATTCGTGCACAATCTTTTTCATAAACTTAACTAGTCGTATTGGTGCCTGAGCTTCGCTGTCGTCGCCGCATAACGCTCACTTCTGGTACTTCTGCATGCATTTTTGTAAGGCATCACATAAACCTGTTCCTGAGAATATGTAGATATTTATGTGAGGGACAGGCCGAGAGAGATCCGCGTGCACATCTTTTTCAGTTTGTCATTTCTGATACAGGAGGTGAGGCTGGGGGGAGTCCACCAAACAGATTCTACTTTGTTCATTCTGTCCAAATTTACTGGAGCAATCTGCCTTCAACAGCACGTCACCGCTGGTTTCAAGAAAACGCTTTCAACTGGTGAAACCACAGAATGGGATCAGAGAAATGATGACATTACCGCTGGCAGAATTTTCCTCATTGTTCTCAGAAAATAGAGTTGAAGACGAGACTGGACATGTTAGATGGAACCTGTGCGCCACAGTACACTGCCGCGGGGATTCATTCATCAGCGCTCCACATGAAAGCCTCGAGAGGACGTCAGGTGCTAGGATGATAGGCGACTTTGTGCTTCGCTCCTCCTGCAACTATTGGAATTTGTGTAAAATATCAGCAGCTGATTGACACCCACTGTGCTGGTGTTTGATGTAAATAGGAAGCAAGGGATTCTTTTTCTCCCCTCCCAGCCCCCTTTTCACATTCTATTTGATCTGCGGCTCGCTCAGCCTCGGTTTCATTTGGAGTAAAACAAATTCCCCCGCCGTTGAACAAACAGACACTCTGGAGAGAAGATGAAATAATATAGCAAAAGGTTCCTATACATTTTTCACTTTGACCTTCATCTTCTCCTGACTCTTCCTCTTCTTCTGACTACATTCACGCATCAATGGCCTGCTGACAGTTGTTGGCAGGGCATTAATTTGACGGGTCCTGTTTTGGCTGCGGTGGACGTTTGTTGAGCTAAGTGTGTCCTAAATGGGACTTTAAAAGCTTTGGATTTTGACTTTCTCTTGCTTTAATTCCCTCCAACCACACGGCTGTAAAGTCTGGAAACTCATTTAAAAAATGATGTTTATACAGTTTCTAATTTACAGACTAGAAAATGGACCCCTGAATTTGATCGAGATCCATCTTAAGCAGCCAGCATTGAAAAAATGTGAATATAAAAAGTAGTTCATGATGGGATTTTCTCTTTTCAAAAATAGTTGTAATGACCTTCAGAAAACATCTTTTAATGAAATTGAGCAAAGAGCATAAAAAAAAAAATTACACTTTTAAAAAAAAAACAACCTTGATCATATTTTTTGTCAGTTTGACATCCATTCTCTTTTAAAAGCTTCATTCATAATTAAGTATTTACAGATTTAACATATGACCTACCCATGTTAAAATGTCTTCAAACAAATAGACCCATATTATATATTGTGTTGAGTTGTGTACTGACATTATCCCAAATGTTTCCTACAATTTGAAAACGCAGAGGGATCTGTCACTTCAATCAAGAACATGTTCCGTGTCACTTGGTCGCCGTTGCCTTTGGGCATGCATCGAATGATATGGTTGTCTTCCAGAAGCCGTCATAAATGGACTTTTTTATCCAGTTTCAGGCTACCTTTTTAACAAACACCTTGTAGATCTTGGTTGTTTTTAAATATATATTTTAACCAGATATAAGAGTTTTAGAAATGATATGTCTGGATGTTAAGTTATCAGAAAAAACAAGCTGAGCTTGCCGAAAAGGACAGATTTTTTTAATGTGAAACTGCAATAATCTGTGTTTTTACTGATTTTAATCATCTGGCCCGTTTGTTTTGGAGAGGATGAGGAAAACCCCCCTGAACAATGAACAATGAAGGAACCCTAACCAGGAAAAACGGACTGCAATGACAGCACTGCTCCGCCTTTTGTTATCGTTTGGATTAAAAGAACCCTAGCGGCAGGACATGGATGGGCCTACTGTATGTTTAAGGGGACATTTGGATTTTATTTTATAAAATGAAAGGCAGTGTAGAGGTGATAGTAAAGAAAGGAAAACAGATGATTGACCTGACTTGAATTAGAACCACTGTCTTAAACTCATAAAACCACGAGGATGCCATATTGACCATCGTTTGACTCATCCACACGATTACTGAAATCTTAAACAACTTCACAGCTTAGCCATATCACCTAAAACCCTTAATACAAAATAAATAAGAAAGAGGAATCATAAAAGTTACACCCAAACAGTCTGCTGTAAACATCGATTGGATTTCGTGGAGCACCATAACGTAGCTGTGAGCAGCAAAAAGCATTTATTTAGGTACTTTAAGTCAAGTGTCATTGATGTAAAAAACACAAATGGAATCTATGATGGAACATGACCTACGGTCTCCTACATGAAAGTTGTGTGCCCATCCACCACCGACACCTCCCCAACACTGAGGTCACACTGCCTCCCACGTACGTTGGCTCTGAATGCTGGCATTGCATGTAAAACTGTATGGGGCAGTCAGAATTGTCCAATAATACGTCATTCACTGGGACTGCTTGCTCGGCCTATTTGAATCTTTTGTAAAGTTGTTGCTATTGGTGTCTCAGTTCCCCTAGATCACAGCAATGAAACTGGTTAATAAATAATAATAATAATAATAATAATAAATTATAATAATAATAAAATGTTATAGTAACTGATAAGAATGATGAAAAGAGAAGCCAGGTTGAAAAATAGTGAACATCCCTTCAACCCTTGACAAAATGTCTTCAAGTTAAACGTAGTGTTAGTAACAAGTTAACATGGAGTACAGGGCTGTCCGGTCTCCAGAAACCAAGCCTTTTAAAAGTAACTTCTTTCCTCTGTGCACATGCTTCAGCGGTCTACATTTCTTGCCATCTACACTGCCCTCCCAGAATCCTCCTCTGCTGGGACTGCTTTGTAGTTAGTGATCATCACGCTGTCTTCCAACCTTATCCAACAGTCCTACTCCTGTTAGCTGTGATCCTGTTTCATGCAGAGGAAGAAGTAAAGGAGGAGACAGACAAAGGAAAAAGAAAGTGAGAGAATCTGCTGGTCTGTGTCCAGGTTTTTTGTTTGGTTCCCCCCCGCGTGGCCGTTTTATCTCTTCAGCAGCGTCTTAGTGTTGCTCTGTGTGTGGCCTAGTGGCTCATAAACATGTGCCCGTCACGCAGGATAACTCTAGCATCTGAAAGCCTCCGAACACACCAACGCACATTTTGGACAGCAGAAACATCTTTCTTCCCTCCCCTCTCTCCTCTACCACCCATCCCCTTCCCTCCATTTCATTTTGATGGCTGATGGTTGGTGCAGAGCTTTGGGCCTTACAGTACTTTCATGATGTGAGCCAAACCCATCTGGGACTCAATATCCTGTTTACCAGCTCTCAGCACTCTGAAAACCACAACAATACTGAGCTGAGGCAGAAGTTCTGAACTCATTACAGTTTGTTCAGGTCACGGCCAAGGTTGAAGTCTTCTCCTTCTCCCTAACTCGGCCTCGTTGTCTTCAGAGCTTTTTACTGTTGCTTTTTTCCCCCTCTCTGTTGTCATGTCATGCTTTGTGGGCAAATCTCCCAGAAACCACATCTGAAGCGGTTGTGGTGCTCTGACTGAGCTTAATAAAAAAAGTGAGCTGTTTGATATTGCCTGTAGATTTGAAATTACGAAAATAAAATGATCAGAGGTGGTATATTTCTTCTAAAATGTAGTCTACAGTGACCCAGTTAGCTTGCAATTAAGTACAGAATCTCCAGTATTTCACTGAAGGTCTCTTAATGACACTCTGGTTCTATTTTATTAGATTTTTTCCTTCTGTTCATTCTTATTGTTCAGCTTACCAAGGCTGTTGTCGGCTGCTGTATTAGTTAGTCATGAGGGGGATGTGATCTCTCTGCTACATGACAATCAGACAGGAGGTACACTGACAGAATAGAGGAGAACAGAATGGAAAGACTAGACTATTGTGGTTACTGTGACACAGACAATGCCAGAAACTGGGGGAAGAGTTTGCTAATGTTAACCTAAACAAATAGTTTCTAACTAGTCATACAAGCTTGTGTAGAGAGAGTCTTTTCTCCCCAAAAATGTAATGTTCCCAATCCCATTCAACTAGACTGCTTGCTGAACTACGTTAGTAGGGAAAAGTATCTTAACCCAAATGACATTTGTTTTATAGATATCAAATATGTTTCTAATCAAAGTCCACAAAAGGAGGATGTCGGGGTTGATGGATGGATGGGTCAAACAAACACGGGACTTTTAACCCTGGTTTGTTTCCCGTGTAGAACCAAACGTCAAAGTTGACTTGTTTTAACTTACAAACTTAACTCCCTTCATGTACGTAACATACCTAACTTTCGTCATGTACGCGTCCTTGGTATGAGGACATGTTGAACAAACGTTATTTGGGAATAAACATGTTAGCCTGGAAATGTAATTGAGAATGCAGTTTATTTGCTTGTAAATTTTAGGAGACATGGTTGTGTCGAGATAACAATGATGACGTTAGTATGGTTATGCTAGCTTGTACTAAATTCATTCAAAGGTAAAAAAAAAAAAGGGGCACAAAATTCACTCCAAAACTGCAGATTCAACATTACACTACAGGACAGTATACGTAAAATAATTAGTGTTCAAAGTAGCACATTGGGAGGTAAGGGTAACTGTGCAGCTACCTGCTATAAAACTCAAAGCTATTTAAGTAAACGTAACTTTTATTTGGTTTCTGTGCATTTAACCAAACATACTAATCGTGACACTTACAGTTATAGATATAAAAGGAAACGAACACAGTCATAATAAGGAAAACAATATCCAAACAATCATGGCTACAGGTGTCTACGATTAGTTTTATTTTAATACTGAAGCAGGTTCCTATGTATTTCATCCTTGAATACAGTGTTCTGAGATCGTATTGCTCCCGTCTGCCTGTTAGAAACATTTGACTGGAATAGGCTTTGATGTACAGACATGAACTACTTCAGAGAATTTTTTTTCATTTATTAGACATGGAGCTATAATATATTCTATCCATGAGCAGTGACTTAAATCTACATACATATGAACAGCTTTTTGAGCACAGAAAATTATCCGCTCTATTTAGCTACCCGTACCGTTATTTATGAGGATAGTTAAATATTAATTCTGGTGTTGGTTATGTGGAAAACATACAGAGCGCCTTATGTGTGTTTCCCTCTGGCAGAGTTTCAGGCCCTCCACACACCCTCACTGAGCTGTATGCCTTGTTTGGCTCACTCTGAGCCCCCGGGCTATTTAACCCGAGGGCTGTAACCTAAAGACCTGATACTGGCAGCCTGTGGCTTTCAATCTGACCGCTCTGCCTCACTTATCGGGCAAATAAGCCGTTTTAATTGCTTACACAGAGCCCTATCAGGCCATGTAGCAAGCATGGAGATAAGGGTTACACAGACTCAGGCATTAGTAACAGGATGAGAGGACCGCAGAAAAACAGAGCTGCAGGGTCCCGAGAGGACCAAGAGTCAGGAAATAGCTGTGGCCATCCTATTAATTTCAAACTCACAGAGCCATTCCTCCAGCTTACTGTAGGGCTCAGGAGGCTGCTGTTGTTCTCCCCAAATCAAAGCAAATTCAAAGTACCTCCTTATGATGATGGTGTACTGACATCACCAATGGGCATACTGGGAGTTAACTATGTGTAAAATCACGCAGGTTATTGTGACAATGTCAGCTTTTTTCTTGCAGATAAGAAAAGAAAAATGTGGAACATTTGCTGTTAAGTCAGAATCTTATTTAGCCCAGCTGCTTGAAATTTGTCATGCTGATATTTATGCAACTTACAGATGCTTACAGTACACACAATACAGCAAGGGCAAAGGACGTCACAAATGGCAATGTCTCCAATTAGCCCACATGGGTCATTTAGAGAGGAATTCGTATGGATTTCCTTCTACACTTTACCGCTTTATTTGTATATTTTAGTGTTTTTTAGTTAACTTTCAGTCATTTCACGGACTCCTGTGACCTTTCTTTCCACAAAGATTTGGATGGTTGAAGTATAACTGTGTATTGTTTTGACCCATGTGGCCTGCATGAAGAGCTAGTAAACACAGCGGCTGGGTAAATGTCAGCTACACTAGGCTTCTAATGAGAGCAGAAACTAAGGAGAGGGCTGACACCATCACAGGCTCTGTGCTGAAGCTCATTTACATTCTACTAGGCGACAGCTGGAGATATAAGGGAGGAGAGGGAGAGAGATGGAAACCAAGAGGGAGAGAGAGCTGGAGAAACCAAGAAGCAGCAAGAGAAAACATGTAAGTTTTCTCAGACACAGAAATGATAATTATTTTCTGGTTATAGAAAACAAAAACCAATATTTTTCCATTACCAATTGCAATAAAGTGCAATAAAGACAATGTTGCAACACTACGGAGCCTTTTAGAGTCATTTAGCTGGTTGTTTTCGTTTTTACGTCTGCAGCTTTTGTTTCGGTTCAATCTTACATCACAGACAAAGTCGGGAATTAGCGGATGAACATATTCAAACATTTAGCTGTTAAAGAGACCGTTATTTCCCTCAGGAGTTGGTGGCGACCAAAACAGAAATAAAAAGGAGAATGTATATTGGATGTGCATTTGCCAGGTGGACAAACATTGTTTCATTGCAATGTTGTTTGCTGTCTGTTAGATGTGTAAATAGGCAACTGTTTGCTAACATGTTTGCCATAATCAACTTTATGAATTGATATGTCAAAGCTGTGTTTACAGCTTCTGGCGCTGTTCCAAAGCGGTCCAACAAATCCTCCAACCCATATAACTACATAGGTCGTTTGTTTCCTCAAATACAACCCACAGGACAGTTTCCTGAATATGCGCCCCCTACTGGGGGCCGGAGATCAACATGTCCGTATAACTAAACATAACGTTCTTAGTTTTAAACACATTAACATTGTAAAACGGTTGTAATTTGGTTAGGTTCCGTCAACAAAAAACTTGGTTAAGGTAAGGAAAAGATCATAGTCTGGGTTAAAATAAGTACAATTGTTATGTAACTTGTCAGAAAAATGACTTTAGGTTCTGCATAGAACATGAACAGTCGTCTCCTTGGCGAAAGTAATAATCATTCAAAAAGTTAATGCAGGTTCAATAAACTTTAGACTGAGCGAGGATTAAGCGTTAAGAAAGAATTTGGTTTCAGTTCAATACTAACTAATATGAGAGCTAAAACTAGCTGTACAATACATCATTGCACTAATATTAATAGGCTTATGTGGTAGGATGTAGGGATGAACAATATGTCATGATTTGCGATGTCAATGTGTCATTGCTAAGCTACATCCTAATACTTTTCTTTAGCCATGAAATGATTTGCCAACCAAAAGGAACATATTTGCTTTCTTTGAAGAGTCCGATGAGAAGATCGATAGCACTTTCATGTCTATATGCTAAATATGAAGCCACAGCCAGAAGCTATACCCAGAGCGGGATCTAATGCCTAAAGACAACAGAAAGTTTCACAGACAGTCTCCCCACTCTTTAATGAAATAAAAAAAGCTACAACAGAGAAGAGAAATGGATCAATTTTTGTCAGTCCTATTGATGCTCAAAACAAGACTTAGTATTGATAGCATTAGTGCTTCAGGTACTGTTCCACCCAACCCTCGACTGATCCTCAAGAAAAGGCATGACACACTCTACGTGAGCAGAGAGATAAGATTATGAAGCCAGGAGCTCTGCTGCTAAATGTAGCAGACTTTTCAAATTCAGGCCAGCAATATTAGCCCTGGGTAATCTAGTCGGCTAGCTTGGTGACCTTTCAACAACATTAATGCCACGATCATCAATGAATAATAAAAATACGTCAATTTTTTAAAATCTTTTGTATGTTAATTTCTATTACGATAAAAAAAAAGTAACAAATTTATCAACATTTTTTTTGCTATTAGTTTAGTGTAAAATCAAAACTAGTCATTACATAACATGCTCTACTGTAGGCCTATTATTAAATCATGTAACACAAAAATTGCTTGCGTATTTAAGTGTGATCCCGTGGTCTTACATCAGCTGCCATTCTTGCAATCTGACAGAAAAAAACAGGCTTTCTGATGGAGAATAAGAAGCAGTGGAGGAGTCAGTGAGTATCCTCACGTCCTAGCAGCTCCCTATCCACCCTGGCTCAATGTCAAGCTACTATACACTTGTAGGAGAGAGAAAGAAGAAATGCAGTCACATTGGTACAGTACTATGCCAGAAACGAGTAGCAGCAAGCCTCCAGACTGCAGAATTCACAGTCTGAAGGATCTGGGATCTGTTGATTTGTCGATGTACATGCCAGATGTTGCAGGTGCTACTTGAGATGGTTGACAATCTGTTATAGTTGCCCGGAAATATTTGTGTTAAAAATATTCAATTATGGCCTGTAAATAGGATGAGTGACGACATGTTTTTTTTTATTTGTTCAGCCGAACAAAATAGCTTGAACCAGAGACAGACAGAACTTTAAGCCTGAATTGTAGAACATCAGAACCAGCTTTAGTTGCACTTATCAATATGTTTTCCATAAGTAATGAGTTGAATGACTGTTGCTGGTAGGGACAATTACACAGAGAATTAGAAGGGCACTCGCAGAGCCTTTCCCAGTTGTGGACTCATTTTTCCGATTATTCTGAAACCAATTAAATGCAGCACAAATATTTGAAAATTAAAAATACGATGCATTTGACCCGTGATTTGGATCTGCTCCAAAATGTAATGGGTTCTTCCTGGTCCATGCTACACTCTTCCACCAACTTTCATTAACAGTGAGCGACTAGTTTTCCCATACCTTACTATCATTCAAATGAGCCAAAAAAACAAACAAAAACAACCCTTGGCAGAGGTAATTATTGTACCTGCAGTTCCTCTCAGCTCTTCAACGTTTTACCTTCACTATTCCTAGCGCCCATCATACTGCATGATAGTTATAGGTGCAACTTCTGACAAATTCCTTTTACTGAACCGGTACGCAAGAATTAGACGTAAATTGAGTTTAAGATTATTGGGACATATAACCATAGTTAACGGTGTTAGCTTTAGAGCCGCCAGTGCGATTTTACCTGTTGACGTTAGCTTCATATTCTGATTTTACTTCATTTATTTGGGCAACATATGAGTGTTGTCGATCTTCTCATCTACTGACCTACGGTTTTGATTTAGTTTCGTTGCTGTCAATTTTTTTGGGGGGGGGGGCATTTTTTGGCCTTTATTTGACAAGACAGCTGAAGACATGAAAGGGGAGATAGGGGGGGGAAGACATGCAACAAAGGGCCGCAGGACAGAGTAAACCTCCACATATGGGCGCCCGCTTGACCAACTGAGCTATCCGGCGCCCCTTTTTTTTGTTAAAAAGGCAAAAAGCATACAGGCACAGTTACAGACAAGCTAATGAACAAAGAGGAGTTCTTAGAATCTATTAAGCTATACATTTTATCACGTGTTGGTGGAGAACAAAACAGAGCGAATAGGAAGGGAAGTAAGTAAATATTGGACATTCCCATTGGTTTCCAATGATTATACAAACATATCATTTAACAATCATATGTCCATGTTAAAGTTGCAACATGTAGCACCTTCAATCTAGAAATACATAGTGGGCGTTATAAATGTACAGACTTTCATCTGCATTGTTCTTACTTACTGTATGACATTTCTTGTATATCAGCGTCCAAACACCAGAAGCCTGGCTTTACAACAGGATTGTCTGATGTCGGTTAAGTCCTGTTTCAGTAATGTTTTGGAAGTAGTTTGTTTATTTGTCTAGTACAGCAGATGACACCTCTGGTCAGGTTGTGGTGAAATCCAAATATGTGTGATATACTGCACTGATGGAGGGTGTCACATTTGTCAGTGATAGATTTGAAAAGGCTGTGCCACACAATGCCCTAAGACCAGTCTTTGCTAGATCCGACTGTTAACAGAAGGATGACCCAGAAAGCTCCCCAGCTGTCGTCTTTTTCTTCTTCGCTGCGTGCGCAGGTGAAGGATTGGTTTGCTCCTGATGAACTGAATGTTTCCTTTTCAGTCAGTCTGAAGGTTACAACGCAAATCAATTCCTCAAATAGTCAACTTTAATGAGTTAAAAGCAGCATAGGAACCAATTACATTGTCAAGCTCAAGGTGCTGACAGCTAATTACAAAACCCAGAGTGAGGAAATGACTTGCAATCAGCAGTCTCTCTTTCACACCTGATTGTTCAGTCATATTTTATAGACAGTACTGTATGTGAAAACACACCCACCACTCTGATTGGTCCAATTATAAACAGAGGAGACAGTCCCATCATGACCAGGTGAGCCACCATTGATTCACCACATTAACCCAAACTATAGTCTGCTCTGAGGAATGAATCTAACTTTAGAGGGCATTATTTGTCACTTCTACCCTGTAGTAGTATGTGAGCAGCAACAGTCTTTTTCTAAATTCACAATTAGCCTAGTAATTACTTTGTTTCTACTTTAAGCCCCTATTTACTAAGGGGAGATTCACAAGTCACCAAAAAAAAATGGGTTGCACCACACACACTAGTTCTATTGTAGGGACTAGTTGCTCCTAAATATTTACAGCCAGTAACTGCTAAATGTAGCTGTTGCTTAGCTAAAGAATTTACAAAGCTAACTAAATCCATCTTACGTGAGCCTGTACCAAAATTGTCGCTAACTTTGGGGCTGACCCCTTTCAATTTAATCAGCAGTTGGAACTCGGCTTGGTTCTTGAGGAGTCATAGCATTTACATTCATAACTTTAACCTTGCTAACCATGCTAACTTCCTCCTAGCCTTCACACATACCCTCTCTTCCTCTTTCTCTCGACCACACTCGCTAACGTTAGGCACACAACCAATGTACTACGAGTTATTCTTTAAAAGGATTCTGCTACTAGTAAAACACTAAAAAACTAAACTAAAACATTTAAATAAAAATATATGAAGCTGTCAGAGGATGCCATTTAAGAAAATGTAATCATCCGGTTGATTAAATATCAAGCAATGACGATCTGCTGCAATAAATTTCTCTTCCAAAATGGAGAAACCTTTTTTGGGAAATATAGCTCCATGGTTACCCATTCAGCCGCGCTTTGTGGGAATATTAGAATGGCCAGCAGGTATCTGTGCCCGATCACATTGTATCCTGTGATTCACCAGCCAGAGTTTGACTGCTTACTTATGTGACGTTGTGAAGTCTGTCTCCTCCAGTTTTCTGTCTGCTGAGCAAATAATCACAGACAAAGAAACAGCTGACTTGTAAATGTGTCGGGCTGTTCTCTGATCAGAGGCATGGTGTCTATTTGAAAGCTTAATGATGCCTCTGGGTCACAGTGCTGTGTGCAGAAATCAAACAAAATATCAGAAATGTATGACTCAATAGCATGACATGATTCTAGGAGTTGTTTCAGGGGCATTAAGTAATTATTACTGTTATTAACAGCTATTGGCAGCAGTAGGAGCTGCAATAAGTTATTCTCTTCCAACAAAAAAACAACACTACAACCTTCTCTTATATCTTGGGGTTATAGTGCCTTAAAAGAAAACTCCCTTTTTAACCCTGTAAAGATTAATCAGAGCAAAAAAGGAGAAAAAAAAAATCCTTTTATACAATTCTACAATAGAATAGTGATTTTTAGTATCGTCCTCCACTGCTGAGTACTTGAGGTTGTAAGACCGTTTAAGCATCAAAGTCCCTTCTTGACCCTGGGAACAGTACTTGTGACAAAATATTCTCAACTCAAAAGGTCTGCTTCCTAGCTCACAGGCTGATGAAGAAAGCTTGTAAGGCAATCAATGTTCAAAGTGTGAGCTCCCTATTCATTTAAATTCAGCTAGGTTCAGACCGACTTTAGCCCTGAGTGCAAAAACAATATTAACACTTCTTTGGGCTTCTTTGCCTTTAATGGACAGGACAGCTATGCGAGAAAGGGGAGAGAGACAAGACACACAGGAAATCGTCACAGGTCGGACGCGAAGAATGGACCTCTGCGCCGAGGCACAAACCTCTACGCACATGTGCTTCCACTCCACCAACCGAGCAAACCTGGTCACGCTCCTTTATTCATTTAAACCATGCCCCACAGAGGGCTCCAGTAAAAGAAGTACAGCGCTATCGTAAAAAAGTTGAATGTGGCTCAACTTTTGCTGCAATGTGATATCATTTAGGAAGGCTACAATGGAGGGGCTGTCACAGACACACACGGTAGTCTGGCAAAAAAATCTATTATGTGCAAACCTCCATACAAGGTACAACACCTTGCAGTGGGTAACATTGCACTAATTTCACTGTTTACTTCACTAGCATCGAGATGGAGGAGAAAATGATTGCTCGTTCTTGTGCAAACCTGTGGTAATTGAGTGTAATGTGAACTCATGCAGTGTCTTGAAAAACTCAGGAGCAGCACAACTCACTTCACATATACTACGTGAAGATGATTCAGGATAGGAAAAATAAGTTGCAGGCGGCCGAATATCTCAGCACAGAGAAAATGTGTTGCGTTTACTTTCTCTATGGCCTTTGCAGGCTGAGTGGCACTTTCTTATCATACACACAGAGTTGAAATACTCCTCTGCTTGGAAAGGTCATAAAATTATGTTGGACACTGACCTGAATGACACCAGGGTCCCACTTTCTCAACTTACATAGCATGAGTTCTTAAGCTAGACTTTCCACCAAAAAGCCTTTAAAGGGCACTCCGGTTTACATTTTTTCATTGGCAATACACCAACATTGCAGAGCCTTGCGCTAGTCTGCTGAGGCCTATATTAAGTCTGAATAACCCTACCGGGATTCTGGTTGCTCAGTTAGTCACAAAGGTAATTGCACCATCCTGCGTCCTTAGTATGATTCTGTTCTTACCAGTCTTCCCATCCTTTTAGTTTCAATCTATTTCAACCTAAAAAGGCAAAAATGCCCCAAACATGACTTAATGAGCAAGCAAAAATGCCAATAAGTATTAAGGATGGCATTTAAACAGAACCGCAAATGTGTGGAAAGGAAACACTGCTGTCTCACTGAAGCGGATTAACAACCCTGTTGTCTATTACAAAACATTTGGGCTGAAAGACTAATTGTTAGATAACAGGACTGACTTGACCTTACCACGCACGTGCATTTGCGTGCAGTTGAACCTGTGTGTTGAACCTCATGCTATCCAGGCTTAGGACATGCTGAGTTCAATCATTTCTGTCTAAACGGCACATCAACAGGTCGCAGAGTGACAGACCGTTTAATGTCAGCGTTTCAAGAGATTTCGTCTTCGTTTTTTTATCAAACACGGCGAGTCTTGTGGCTGTGGAGGTTTTGAAGGGGAACTTCTGAGTGATAGTAATGAGCTCGAGGAGACAGCAGCGCTGTGGTTGGAGCCGGCATGGCGCCCAATTATCCGCCGGCACCTGTCGAAATTGGTTGTGGCTGTACAGAGTGACGCTTTCAGACGGCATGCTTGCAGTCCCACACCTCTGCTTTCTACTGTATGTCCTCTACTCTCTTATAATGAGAGGGGCGGTTGCTATGGCACGTGCACACTGGATTGGATATTTTTTAAAGAGGCTCTATGAAAGGAGATCACTTCTCCCTGAATTTGGCCATTTCTTTTAGCAGGTGTAATCAGATATGGACTTGGTACTGACTGGTTCTGCTAACTAAAGAATTAAATCAGTTGGCAGCCTTTAAACTGGAAAGATTTTACTCTGCATTCACATGCTCATCATGTAACTGGGTTTACAATCAGCTCTTTACATGTCCATCATGACAAAGACTTCACACAGGAAAACCATCACTGGGACAACAGAGCAGCATGATTAAAAGTGTGATATTCAGGTAGCAACGCCTTATCGTATTTAGTATACTTTAACCAAAAGTCATGACAAAAAAAACACAAAGAACTTCTTTAAGTCAAAATAGGTTGAAAAATGGAATATCTGTATGTTGACGCATTCATGCTGTAAGGAAAAGATGTGCCCTCTCACTACGGAGTCTATCCTCTCACTCAGCTGACACACACACACACACACACACACACACACACACAGGAAGTAACTCAATTAAGTAATGCTTACAATAGAAGTTCCATGGTAGGGGAGGAATCTTATTACTGACTCACTGCATGTATACATGGATTTCCAGTAATCCGGTTACTACAGTGCATATACATGTATATAAAATGCATTATCTGATTTCTTGCGTAACCTGATTACTCCGAGTAGTCAGGTTCCATTGAATGTTAAAATGACTCCCGCCACACCTACGCCGCCCAAACTAGTTAGAACTGACCCATAGACATAAGTTCCTGATACTCTCACCACTTAGTTTTAGTAGCAAAGACTTATATGAACGGGGCTGTTTCTGAAATGCACTAACAAACGTCCCACTTTTCCCCTTAGATATGACATGTATAACTCTTGCATTAATCATTTTTATAACATGGCTTAAGGCATTTGACTCTGAATGGCCTCTTGTCAGATTTGTAACTTTGAAATTTATACATTTGAATTTAGACACACACACACACACACACACACACACACACACACACACACACACACACACACAAACACACTTATTTTGTTGATAGATGATGTAATAACTTGGTGAAATGTAATACATTGTTTCTTTACATGGTTTGAAAATGCAATAATGTTCAGAGAGGCAATCAATTCTCAGATAACGTAACATCATAGTATTACATTATCTGCCATCATAGGCATGACATAATGTTAAATAATGAGCCAATGATAATATTACCTATATTAAGGGCCACTAATGTGATAAAATGCCTCCTTGTATTAAACCTTTTATGCAGTATTAGTATTGCACTTCTAGTAAAAAAGTACTAGAACACTGACTAAATTAGCACTACTAATCACTGATCATTTTTTGTCAAAGCACAGTAAAGGTCTCACTTACGCAT
Source organism: Etheostoma cragini (assembly GCF_013103735.1). Taxonomy (NCBI): domain Eukaryota; kingdom Metazoa; phylum Chordata; class Actinopteri; order Perciformes; family Percidae; genus Etheostoma; species Etheostoma cragini. The sequence continues at coordinate 14,266,159 of NC_048429.1, read as the reverse complement.
CCTTTCAATTGCTGAAATAAATCATGTCAAACTTAATAAGTATAAACTGCAATGACTACTTGTTTCACCAATAATTATATCGGAATAGTTCTGCTAATTGGGTGAGATAATTCCACAACACTGTGTCATGTGTCGCAAGCCAGTGTTTTTAAAGTAGTGTGAATAAGGTAAATCACTTCAATGGCATTCAGGACAAAACACATGTAATTAAGTTAGTCTGGAAGACTTGAAGAAAAACAGACAAGCACAAAGTCAAGAAAGGAACTATTATTTGAGTCTCTCCACAGATGAACAGATTTGTGGACATTTCCAGACTCCCGCTGTCCCTGCACACCACACCCTGTGCACCCCTGTCATTTCCAGCACGATATGCAATCAAATAGCATACGTTTTCCTAATACTGGACGTGAACTGTGCCCTGAATTATTTGCACTGGCGATGGATTCTTTAAAAGTGGAATTTCATATTTTAGCATTCATTGTCATACATTACATTTTCTTTGACAAAAGAAGGACCGGGGGCCACCATGTTCTTAATCACTTAAATCCACAAGCAATCTGGCTCAGCCATCTTAGCCAGGGCCGCAGATCCATTAGTCCCTTCTCATTTCAGGGGGAAAGCTGCCAACCCATTAGTTCTGCTATGCTCCGCCAGCTTTCCATATCCTTCCATTTCAGCATTTTCTGCAGAGAAATGGGAAAAGTTGCGGATTAATTTGAGCTAATCCTCTATTTTTCTATTGCCATTAATTACTTGTTCCGGCCTCTGACATTCTGAATGGTCATCAGCAATAAGTTGACTTAGCATGGGTTCCGTCTTATTGTTATAGAAAACGGTCTTGTGTCTGTATTTAAGGGTATATCGTTAAGCTTTAGCTTAGCATTCGCTCACATACACACGCACGCACGCACGCACACGCACACACACACTATTGAGCCATGTTAACACCCCTACAGTTGCCTCTTGTCCCCTTTGATGGATTTCCACTCCTGCAGAAAACCTATTTTCTCATTCCATGGACCTTTAGTTCAATTTAACTCTCATCATCGCTCATTATAAACAGACTAAATTCAGAATATGATTAGACTAAACAGTTGACTGAGCTCAGACTTTCGTACCTTCGGCTCAATTCTTCTTGCTTAGTCTATATGTGTAGTGAGAAGATTGAATACGACTGAGGAAATATGGCCTCTGAGAGCCGATGTAACCCACCCCCCGCCCCCCGTTCCCACAACAGTCACACAGCATACAAGTCAATGTGACCGCTGAGGCAGAGCAGCCTATTCATACTGCTGCTAACGTTCAAAGCAGGCCCAAACGACCCGATGAAAGCAATCTAATACCACAAATTAGCCTGTCACTTAGCCTGGATTATAATCCTCATGAGGGTCGTGGCTAAAATAACTTGAGCCTCGTTGTTCCGTGATGTAAAACAGTGGAGAGGGGAGTGTAACCAGTAAAATAAAAAATGAAAAAACAGGTCCAATTTAATTTAAATCCTGTGTGCTCTGCTCAATCGCCTTGTGTAATTAAATTGATCCCCCCCCAACCCCCCTCCCCTCCCTCTGGCCATTCTGTCCCAGCAGCCCTCGCCGGGCGTCGGAGAGAGGTGCAGCCCTATGCAGGGGCTGCCTCTGGCGCTCGCCGCCAGAGAGGTCGACCCCAAAGAGGATAACAGGACGCAAGGTGCTGTTGATTTATGGACTGTGTTGGCACAGCTCATCATTTGCTGCGCAGTTGTGACCGCCGTTCGTGATGTAATACAACGATGGTCTGAATGTAAATACAACCTGTAAGGTGAATTGCTGCTCTCTCTTCAATTTATTTCACTTGGTCAGCTCGCTCGCACGCACGCATTACAGAAGCATTTTATTGGCTGGACTTGCACCACTTCCCTTAATTTTCCACATACATTCAAGGGAAGGCTGAAGCACGTAGGGAGAGGACGGACTGTCGGTCCATGTGGGTTCATGACATTTTTAATTTCTCCTCCATTGTTGTTGTTCAGCACTTTTACATGTAGAATATGACAGTCCATCTTTGTTTATCCCGCCCCTCCATTGTGATTGGACGGCTGGGCAAAAGTGACAGCAACAAACGCAGTATTTTACCCAAAGTTGAACATTTATCAAATCTTGCCAACCAGAAAAAAAACACTGTAACGTGAGTCACGCTGCTGGCGTTTGTAGCATAATGTAAATATGCGGCTCGCCCACTGCAAAGAATGAAAGAACAGGTGCTAGAAAAACTGTCCCTACGTAAACGGGCCCGAGATGTCAGTGAAATTCCCACAGTGAAAAACAAACCGTGCACTTAAATTTAAAGTTAAAAACCAGGAAGTTAATCTGTAACATGTGATGGATGTTTCCAATGTATGGTTTAGGTCCTAATTTAATTAAATCTGACTAAACCTGGATTTTGTTTAAAACTGGTTTGATCGTTTGTTTCTTGACCAACTGGGCCGGTTAGCAATGTTGTTGCATTTCCAGCACCCCTAAATTAGAAATTAAACAAGTATTACTGAAAGGAATGATGGATAAAAACTACATAAATTAAAACAAAATATTGAAATGAACACTACAGACACTTAAAAATGTCCCCCTCTTCAACAGACTTTAACTGAACCTTCCAGCTTAACGTATATTCCATGGTTCAGTGGATGAAGATGGATCTTCGGCATTTAGTCTGAATCCGTACTTTTTGTTCTCTTTGACATAGAACCTGGGTGGGAGGCAGTGATGATATTTGGCTAAGCGATATAGCAGAGCTTGGGAGCTAATTAAAGAGTATCATAATCGCCTGTCAACTTCTCTCCTGTCATCGGTGTGCCACGGAAAAGTTTCATTAGAATCCTAAAAATAGATTCCCCCAGCGATCAGCCACCTCACTCCTCACCTTTTGTTCTCATCAAATCATGCGAGACTCGACTCTATTCATGTTTCCCCCACGCTTATTGGCTGCAACTAATCCGAGGTGGGAATTTTTGGGTTTCCGATCACACAGACAGAAGGAAGTGCGCCGAGGCGGAGCGCGCCGGGTCTGTCACCGAAGAAAGCATTTATAGTTACAAGTGAGACGGGAGTCGCAACGGGGGAAAGAGAAAAAGAAAAATTGCTCTTAAACATGGCTGGAAAATTTGAGAACTTACGATCACAGTTCTATCACATCGCATTGTCTTCCACTGTGTTCTTCACAGCTGTGCAGTTCATGTCTGAATTTAGACATAAATTCTCTCCTTGATAATATCTGCTCACTTTACTTTCCCATTGAGCTTTACAAAAAGCAAGGCGGCTGCATCCTTGACAGCTATTTCACACAGTGCGTGAATATCACAATGTTTTGATTGACACTCTACTCTTCTGGGGCTCTGTTGCAAGTGTTTATAGGCCTTCCATTTTCAGCTCCAAGTTAAACCTAAATATAAAATCCACTCTGTAAAAACACAGCCAGGATTTAAAACTATTTGTATCAGTTTAGACTAAAAACCCTACCCTATACTTCTAATGTAGCCTATTATTATTTAGCCTATTATTAAGAGCCGACACAGAGAGAAAAACTTGCCATAAGCTGCTGTTATGTGCTTTAATTTGTCAGGGCCGAAACGGTGGGAGAAGAAGGGCGAGAGGGAGAGAAAGCATCCAGAGAGCATTACGCCCTGACATGTACAGGCACTGGCTGTTTGTTTAATAATGATGATAAATGGTGGGCTTTACCTCGGAGTGTAATGTATTCCTATTCCAATTTCTTAAATTGCTTTTCTTCCTTATTTTTTTTTTTAAAGAGAAGTCGACCCCGCTGTGAATTTGAAATAAATAACCGCTGTGTTACTGTAGCAGTGATCCTTCCCTGCACTCTGCAGTCAGGATATAGCTGTAATATGATTGGGTTTGGGTTGTTTATACATACAGAAATGACATAAACCACATTGTAAAGCCGCTACCTAAGCCGCCACCTAAACACAACTATTTGCCTCTGAGGTAAGGGAGAAAACTCTTGCCACAGAGATATAATCAATCAAGGATATTGTATTAGAGTCAAAACAACATTAAAGGCCTCAAAATCTATTTTCACAATAAGGTCCTATATGAGCACAAAATAATCTGCAAACTTTTTAAGTTTCTCACATGAGAGATTTGTAAGCTTTTGTCTATGCACTTCCCAAGGTTTTTCAGTGGGCGGGGCTTAATTGGATGGTGACATCATGTAGCCTATGTCTGTGCAACAGTCAGAATTTTGCAACATCTGAATCTGATAGTAGTTGTGTGATTTTGTTTGTTTCCAATCAGCTTTCAATCAACTCTGATAGAACCACACAGCCCTAATGAAGCAGATTAGCCCAGTTATTTAGTCAGGATAGCTCAGTTGGTAGAGCGGGCGCCCATGTATAGAGCTTTACTCCTCAACGCAGCTGCCCGGGTTTGACTCCGACCCGCGGCCCTTAGCTGCATGTCAGTCCCCCTCTCTCTCTCCCCTTTCATGTCTTCTGCCTTCCTATCAATATAAAAAGGCGGAAAATGCCCCAAAACAATCTAAAAACTCTTAATAAATAAGTGAGGATACACTGCCAGACCATCCTCCGCAGCTACATATTGCACAGTGTGCAGATAGGAGGTAATGGCAAGTGATGTGTTTTCTGTTCAACCTCATTTTGTGTCACTGATGCTTAAAATGAATGCAGACAAAAGGGGCTCGGTTTGGTATTGTTAATATTATGTCATGAAAGGTGTCGGTGAACTGAAGAAGTCTCTTGGTTGTGAGATCAAACGTCTTCAGAGCACCTTTCGACCAAGTCCAGTTGCCTTTGAGTTGAACCCTTACCTTAGGGTGACCACATTTTGATTTCCAAAAAAAGAGAACACTCGGCCGGCCTCAAGACACAAATTCGGGCAGGCTTCTCAGAGGTTAATGAACATGCTTTATGGTACAGAAATAACTTTTGTAATAAATTAAATCTGTAACAACCTGTAACAAAATAGCTCTTTTCAAATAAATACTTGTGAAATAATGTTCTAAATATGACCTATTCTGTGTCAGCTTCAAAATCCAGCTTCAACTAAATATATTTTCAACCTTTTCAATGTAATAAGATAAGGTTGTAGGTGTCCATGTGAGCTTTGAGATCTCCAGCACCTTTATTAGACACTGAAACACATGTGCTAGCTTTGCACACGGTGAACACATCCGCCTACCACTTGTCCCGAATGGGACGGTACGTGGAAAGTTTTTTTTTTTGCAGTTCAACTGTGAAGCTGCAAACTTACGCTTCAGCATTTTTAGTTCAATGCTGCTCTGCTGCCTGATCTGCTCCCTGTATGTGCTCTGCTGTCTGATCTGCTCCCTGTATGTGCTCTGCTGTCTGATCTGCTCCCTGTATGTGCTCTGCTGTCTGATCTGCTCCTTGTATGTGCTCTGCTGTCTGATCTGCTCCCTGTATGTGCTCTGCTGTCTGATCTGCTCCCTGTATGTGCTCTGCTGTCTGATCTGCTCCTTGTATGCTCTGCTGTCTGATCTGCTCCCTGTATGTAGGAGTACAACTACTCCTCCTGTTGGTACACAGAAGTGGATGCTGCTGTGTAAACAATAGTTGTAATATAAAATATGTGTTCACAAAGTTACAATTATTGAAAAATACTATACTTTTATAAACATGTAATCAGCTATATTAGCTTAAACATAAATTATGATGCATTGGGAACCATCTATAAAATGTTAATATAATGCTTATACATGCAATAGGTTAAAAAACTAAATCTAAATTATAGATAAAACCTCACATAAGGCAACTAAATGCACCACGTATAACGTGAAAACCACAGTCCTATCTACTCTCTGATACAGAACGCAATTTCTCTACTGTTATCAAACTGGGACAAAAGCAAAATGGCATTTAATATTCTGATACATGTAAAAATCAAAAAGCCCGGGCCTCAGCTCTGGCTTATCACATAAATAACAGTCGAGCTGAGGGACAGCGGAAAAAAGGGCTCGAACCCAGGAACCCATGTCCTGTTATCCCCCCTTTTTATCCCGAGGAACAAGTCCAGGAACTGCCATAAATGTAAAAATACGGTTAGTGATATGGCAGGAAGACAGTAAGCACAGAAACCAATTGAATGGAATCAAACCAAACATCTCAATGCATTAGAAAGCGCAACAGCATGAAATAGAGAGCTGCCTGCTGACTCCCACACACCTGACTGACTGACTGTCAGGGATAAATAGAACTGTTCATACATCATTTTATTTATTATGCTCCATGTTGTTCTGCAGTCACTGAGCTGACACACTGGTCCACAGTGCTGCTCAGTGAGGAATTCTGGCTGTCACAGGGATCAGACCCGTGTCCTTCCAGTTACAGGACGGACTCCACAAGGACACACTGGCACCACAACGTGACACGGATATTTATTGTATATATTATATATAGTTTTATCTATTTTTTTTTAAAAGAGCTGACAAAAATGCTACTTGGTGATTTAACCTACTTCGGACCTTGATGCAGTTTTGAGAGCTTGACTTTATTTCCTGCATGTCCTTCATAAAACTGTTTGGGTTTATGAAATTGGACACTTGCATGTGTATTTTGTCAACCCTGTGCTCGGAGCAATTCTTTTGAATTTAACTTTTTTACTTAAGCTAATGACAGGAAATATTTTTCTATTTTGTTGGGGGAAGAAGACAAAAGTGAGGCATTTCCCCTTCTGAGATCTAAGTGGAAATGAAGCCTCTGAGCCTCAGTGGGACATTTTTCACTGAACAAAGTTAATTTGTCATTAGCTGTACTTTTCCCATTTTACGTAGCATTAGTAGAAAACAGTCACAGTCCTTTAAATCTGCAAAACAGTGACTTTTCACTGCTGGTTTTCCACTGGGGGTCACTGTGACAGTCCCTGTATGGTCCATTGAGGCCACTCTGTGGGAGTGAAAGCTCACTGGTATTAATTATCTTTGTCTTGAGTTGATGACAGATTTGGTGCAGCTGTGAGTGGGGATAAAGCTCCACCTGGTCAGACTACACATGCTCTTTGCTGCAATCCAGAGCTCAACCATGGCTTGATCACCTCGCCTGCCACATCTTGTTTTTGGTTTATTTAAGTTACAGAGACACGCATTAATTTCTTTTGTTAAATAAATCACTTTTTAAAATAATTTACGCTGCCTCGTTCCCTCTTTTGTCATGGCCTTGAGCCAGGTAGTGACATAATTCTTTACTTTAGTAAAAATATCAATACCACTTATACAGTATATACACATAGTGGGGAGAACAAGTTTTTGATACACTGCTGATTTTGCAGGTTTTCCTACTTGCAAAGCATTTATAGGTTTGTAATTTGTATCATAGGTACACTTCAACCAGAAGATCATGTATGATTTTTAAAAATAATAATTAGCATTTTATTGCATGACACAAGAATTTGATCATCTACCAACCACAGACCTGTTTTTCTAAGCCTTCCTGTTCTCCACTCATTACTTTTATTAACTGCACCTGTTAGAACTATAAAAGACACCAGTCCACACACTCAGACTTCAACGTCTACACAATGGCCAAGACCAGAGAGCTGTGTCTGGACATCAGGGAGACCCAGTGTGAGGCTGGGATGGGTTACAGGACAATAGGCAAGCAGCTTGGTGAGAAGAATGAGTACAACCCCAAGAACACCATCCCAACCGTGAAGCATGGAGATTGTTTTGGGGATGCTTTACTGCAAAGGTGACAGGGGGACTGCACCGTATTAGGGGAGGATGGATCGGGCCATGTATCGCAAGATCTTGGCCAACAACCTCCTTCCCTCAGTAAGAGCCTTGAAGATCGTCCGTGGCTGGGTCTTCCAGCATGACAACGACCCCAAACACACATTTATCCCATCATTGTTCATGCTGATAAACAGTATACACAGCATTTTACTGTTGCATTTGGTGACGATGGTGCTAATTTGAGTTATTTGTGGTATAATAGTTATATAAGATTAATCTATAAATGTGCATCACATTTTACAGATCTCTCTGACATCTCTAAATCCATTTTTTCTGCACTCTAACTTTACACAAAGAAACTTAGTTACACAAATACCAGACTGTACTCATTGATAATTCATAAAACCTCAGTTGACAGATTTGCAATTACAGGTAGGCAAACAATATGCTGTTGCATTATGATATCTACACTATAAAAAGAAAGCAGAGGGTACTCTGGTTTTAGGGAGGTACACCGTGAGCTGTCTGGATGTGGCTATACGCGCCAATGGTGCCAGTTAACATTTGAAGCTGGGCTTGGACTAAAATAGCACACAGGATCATGACACAGTAATGCATAGACACTTTCATCAAAGGAAAACTAAGGTTGAGACCATTTGTCTGTTGCGGTTTTGATGAGCGTGGGCTCTCAGATAGCATCTTGACGTGTCGTTACGGAAGGTCGTTTTGGTGGTTAACTCTCTGAAAGGGCACTCAGCGTCCGTGTCGGGTAACAATGCTGATATCGGCTCTGCTTCGGCTTCTTTTATGGTCAAATTTGTAATCAAGGCCTTTCCCTGCCCGTGCTCCGTTGGAAGGGCCCCAATCAGGTATTTCCCCTTAAATGTGACTGACTTCACAATCAGCAGAAAAAAAGCCACGTGGCATCACTTTCTTTGCAGTTTTGATCAGTACCAGATGGAATCAGATGATTTTTGTTTGCTGAAATCCAAAGAACATCTCACCAATTTATGAGAAAACATTAGCATGGAGACCAACTAGACACTGCAAGTAGAAGCAAGGGGAAAGCTTTGATTGGTTATTGGAGGAGATGCAGGAAAAAAATAAACTTAAAAAAGGCTCAACTGAAAGGGGTTAGAAACTAGCGAATAAAGCAAAGACACAAAGAAGCATTTATTGCATGTGTCTATTTGCATGTGTCTATTTCACAGAGCTGTCAGATCCTTGTTTGTGATATGGATTACATCCTTGAATTGAAACGAACAGTCGTCCAAAAAAAGATATGAGCAGCAAATCAGAAGTGAGCATGAAGGCCTGAGGAGTGAGCCGAGCCACTCAGTCTCTTATGACAGAATTTGGAGCTGCGGAGTGGCTCGGTCTCGCTGCAGGCTGGTGTATAATGATTTGATTAGCAAGTCGTCAGGACAATGTGCTAAAGCGAGGCTCCTTTTATAGTCCTTAGTTCATGCATCAACACGGCCCTGACAGCTGTCTTGTCTTGTTTATGAAGTGAACTGAGCAGGATTTGTAGCGGATGCTTCACAGAGCGCGTGACAAAGAGTGGGCAAACTCCCCTTGTTTGGCGTGACAGGGTTGAGAGAGCTTTCCTCCTCAACTGTCAGAAGGGAACATCTGTGTTCTGGCGAATGAGCAATGTTTATTCTGCGACGGAGCAATCGGCTCCCTGCAGCCGTCCGAGGTGACAGTCTCTGTCACGGTCCAAGTGAAGAGTGAGATAGAGATGGAGGGGAAGGAGGGGGGAGGGGTAATCCCTGTATCGAATCCAGCTGCTGAAACAGAGAAGGAAAGTCCAGCTTTTTATGGTTTGGTAAAACTCCCTCCGCCTGCCCTGCAATCTCTGTGATACAGCGGATTACACGCTTGGCTTGTGTATTTCAAGAGAGCATCTTCCTACGATTGAAGGAAGGGGGAAATTGAATCTTACACTTTTAAAATGATTACTGGCAGCAAAGTAAAAACACATTAGGGTTTACTGCTAAAGCTGCTTTACAGGCAAGATATTCATGGTGAAACTACGCCAGTGTTAGAAGCCTTAACTTGTCTAAACGAGGAGGAGCTTCCCATTCCCACAACACGTGACACGTCAAGTCTCTCTCCACTCAAACATGTGTAGACGACAGATTTCATGTTTTCATTTTTAAACTTTATAAATGTAAAGCCGTTCACACTGTGCACTGAACCTTTTTTAGGTCTAAAGGGGATCTTTAACTTCCCATTTGTCCCTTTTTGTACTTGACCACCAGGGTTATTCCTACAAAAACAATTTGAAACAACACACTGTGCTCTCTGTCCACAGAAAGCTGAACTCTCCAGCAATCGCTGAACTTTGTCAGCACCGCCACCCACCACACACCGAGCACATGACCTTTACTTCACTGGTGTTACTGCACAGTGTTTCTCGCTAATGAAGTCCTCCAAATGACGTTGTGGTTAGAATGTACATTCCAAAGTCCAGGCATCAATGCAAAAAAGAAGACAGAAACATTTTTTTTTATGTAGAGTGTTACCCATATTATAAAAAAAAGTGTCTTACGTGGTATATATACATTCTTTTATTATAACCCAATTCCTTTGTGATGATAGCCTGGACTTTTATGTCTGAATTAATGCAAAATCACCAGTTGTTTTATTGAACTGATCAGACATCCAGACTTCTGAAAACCTTACCACATTGTCACTGGCTATGTTTGCATGTGTGACCATACGACCCGTATTAGCAAATATGGTGAAAACAGCCAAAATAGTTTTTGTAACACTTAACAGTTTTTGCTGGGAAATCATTGCCTCTTAGAAAACCATTGTGCATGACATATTACCTTTTAAAAATGTACAACACAAAGCTTGCATGCTGTAGAAATGATTTGCATTTGAATTACGACCTTCCTCATTGTGTGGAAAGAAGGTGAAGAATGAATTCCCCTGTTTTTTCTCCTTTGCAAACATGTATTATTAATAGGCCAAGGACGATGGAGTCCTTTACTCGCTAATGAAAAAGTATTGAGGCTTTCTGTACGCCTATCAAAAGTAGGAAAATAAGTGACACAAATGGGACAATAATGACAAAAGAGGTCAGAACCAGGAGCTAATCGCAGTTCTTAGTTTTACTGGAGTGTTCAGCATCACCAAATCAAATACACCTTTATATTCTACCTTTCTCTTACATCGTAACATTGTTCAAAAGCATGACTGTATATGAAGATACTTAGGAGGCCTTTGTTTCCCTACTGATGTTTTTCAAAATGGAGACATCCGATACGGTGAATTTGTTTCCGATTGAATCGTCACTGAGGAATCTTAGCTAAAAAAAAGGCAGAGAAATACAAAATATTTTTTCATGACAGAGAGACTTGGCTGGTGGCAGATTTCTGATGTCTCTACAAATGGTGTTTTTGTCTGCACAGGCAGGTGAGAACTTTAACCTCACTCTCGCCAAAATGCAACCTTGAGACTTTTAAGACTGACCGTATTCTCATTTTTCAAATGGCCTTTTGAATGGGAGTGCTACGGGCACTTCCATGATAGCATCAAAATCACTATTTTTAAAACACTAAGATGACTGGACCAAACAGAATGTTTTCTTAAAGTATAACCACATGCTCTACACATGAACTCGAGCATTGAGAACATTGTTTGTGTACACAGAGTTTACTGAAAAGAAAAGGTTTTAACAACTCACTGTAGCTGAAAAAAACAGCGACAGTGAGTTGTTCAAACCTTGTTTAGTAAACTCTGTGTCCACAATATTCTCAACGCACGCGTTAATGTGTAGAGTCCCTGGTGTTGCTTTAAGTAAAGTCTCATGTTGTGTCGAGCCTTCTTAGCGTTGATGCTATCATAGAAGTGCCAGTGGCACTCCCATTCAAAAGGCCATTTGACCAAAGAATTATGAAACGGCCAATCTTAAAAGTGGCGCTTTTGTCCTAATTATGCTTTTAAACAAAAGTTTGACTTGGGTACATTCACAAAAAGACCCTAGGTGTCATTTTGGCGAGAGTTAGCCTTTAAGCTCTCACCTGCCTGTGCATACAAACAGCCTTTGTAGAGACATCAGAAATCTGCAGAGATGGCAAAAGGACTTACTTCCCGTACACAAGTAGAAGTACAGATACTTGTGTTTAAAATACTCTGGTAGAAGTACTGATTTAACTTCTTTACTCAAGTAAAAGTAACAAAGTGCAGGCTTGGAAATTAAGTATACATTTAAAAGTAGCCTTGCGAATGTGGCAACCATTTTTTATGCAAAGCTACCTGGACCACACAGATGTTACTAAAAGTGCACGCTGAGAAACTTCATTGGACATGAAAAAAAGGCTCTTTATACGCCATTGGCCATATTGTAAATGGATGTCTGCCAATAGGCCTAAAACATCACATATATGATAATGGTGACAGAGACTGGGACTCCAGGTTAATAAGATTCTGACTGAGCAGCAAAACATAAAACGCTAACTTCAACTAATTATCTTATTTATTACTTTCTTATTCCAGGTTTTGAGAAGATACATTTAATCCAAAAAAATGACTAAATTAAGGACACGAAATATTGTCAAATTATCCTAAAAATGAATATTGAATATTCTTTGAGCAGGATGTTGATAGTTTAGTCCCAGAATAAAATACAGAATTGTAATAGAGGAGCTACTCAACAATTTAGGGGGGAAAAGCAGAAATAATATTGAAACTACACATTTTGCTTGATATTTTCAAATTTGAAAATGGGGAAGACATTCTGAATGAAGCTGCAATTATCCGTTAGCATTTTCTTGTGGTATATCCTGTGAGCAAAGAAGGATATTTTTGCTTTTCTGGAAAGCACTTTGTATCCTTGTTAAGAAAAGTGCTATGGAAATAAAGTATATCATCTTTATTATTATTATGTAACACATCATTTTCCTTTTAATGCCATAATACTGCACTGATGCTGCTACTACACGTGGCTGCTACAGTATATAGTGTTCTTTACAATTTAAGTCTAGAATTAGGATGGCCCTAGACATGTTAGGTGGCATGGTAATGAGCTGCTAAGAGGAAAAAGCCCCAATATGGCCGCCAGAGCATAAGAAGGGAACATAACAGAAGGGAATATAACCTGAAACTTTGTTTTGATGTATTGTTCAGCCTCACTGTCAGTTCAGGAGAAAAAAAAAACATTGGGCACAGTGTCAAGCTTGGGGGTTGTTCACTCTGTCTCTAGGCAACAGTAAACCCTATGTTATTATTTCTCCATCGACAGCAATAAACTAGAAGTATACCCTGGGCAGAGCTGCACTTTGCACTGTCAAAACTTTTAACTTTTTTTCTCCATTTTTATTTTCTTCTTCTTTTCAGCAGTTATGAAAACCATCAGTAAACTGCCAAATAATGTTGATTTAATCCATACTGTTGACTGCACTCTACTGAAAACACGGTTAAAGAAAATTAATGCCTTTGCATTATTAACAGAAAATCAAAGTAAGGAAAGCTAATTTGCTTTGTCCATAATTTATTAATGGGCGGGTGTAATGAGGTGATTGCAGTGCAAGGCTATCACGGCTACAGTGCATCAGAGTAAAGGTTGGGACTGGCAGCATTACTGCAGTATAAAAATGCAGCAATTTATTTTGACAAAATTGAAGAGGGAATTGGCTGTGCTTGTTTCAGTAAGACGTTTTTTTTTGTGAGTGTAGGAGTCTTTTAGAAGTGACAGTGTGTCCGCTCACCAAGGTCAAGCCTCTAGTGGAGTCTATTTTAACTCACTCTTTGGTCCGCTGCCATTCAATTTGTTTCACGGAGGGGGAGGGAGTGGGAGGGCAAGACGAAACGACGGAGACGATCAGAGTTTTTGGTCAGAGATAGGGATTTCTTGCTTCATTCAGTTTTAAACAAATTCACTTTGTACTCTTGAAAGGAAAATCCGGTGATCTACACCGCTGACTTATACACCGCACAACAGAGCCAACTCATAACAAAAGGGATAAAAGTCCAATCTCTGGATACATTCAAGCACACACATCCAGGAGAACTACTGAGGTGGCACCATTGAAAAAGGTGTTCATTTGCATTTGAAATGTCCTCAAGTGCAGAACAGTATACTGTAGACAGGAAAATGTTATGTCTCTGCTGGCAAGAGGCACTGCGTATAAAGCCCGGCAGAAAATCAGAAGTCAATTCCACATTTCATTTAAGGTTCATTTAAGGTTTCATTTGTTTTTCATCTGCAAGCCACCAAATGTCATGTTTTAGGCTTATGGTAATCAGCTGCATACTTAATGTATTTCACTTCAGAACTTATTCTGTGACTAAAGGTATACATTAGACTAAAATGAACAATTAAACTTCCAACCACTATAGACAGTTTCTGAGTTTCTTTTGTTTCTAAACACCCTTTGAATCTGTGTTAAAAAACTGCTATACAGTGTCCCCGGTGGCAATGAAAAAAATCAACTATTCAAAAATATAAATAAATAAAACCTGTAACAATACTATGCCAGAGTAATTATATCCAAGAGAATTGTCTTATTGTTACGGCCTAAAGGAATTCCAGGAATTATTTTAATAAACCCGTGATGCTAGAGCTTATCGTACTTGAAGGAATTATTTACCATTTTAGGTAATACTTTTTTTGATAATGAGATGAGAAGATCAATGTCCGTGTCATGTCTGTGCAAGTACAGAGCTAGCAAAACATGGTTAGCCTATCTTTAGCAAAAAAACTGGAGGAAGGGGAAACAGCTCAGTTACACAATCGTATCTTGTGGGTTAACGCATGCATACATGTAATGTGATTTTAGGAGGAGTTATGTGTTGGGGCTGATGCATTTGCAGAATTTAAATTAATTTCCACATTACCTACGTTGTATTCATCGATTTGATTAGATTTTTCTTACATTGCTGACATATCACTGTATGAAGTCGTTATGCCGACGATGTTAGCGAATAATAACCTAATTACACATCCAGCAGACACAGAGGAATATCAGCATTCATTTGGTGTCGTGTTTCTGGCCACCTGACAAATAGAACTCCAGTATTCACTCTCCTTTGGTTGGTTATGCCAACTCCTGAGAGAAATATCCAGCTCTTTAGCTGCTAAATGCTCCACTATGTTCAGTAACTAGTTAATAATATCGTATGTTGGCCATTTGATCCTCAGCAGGTAGAGTACAATGGATTAATTTTTTATTTTATTTATATATATTTTTTTTATACTAAAAACAGCTTCCTGCTAAGCCTCAAAATGATGCTGACGAGCGAGGTGAGAACAAACCAAACAGTAGTTGGGCCATAAACCCCAAAAAGGTAGCTCATAAATGCTAAACCGCCTGGTAGAGCGGAGAGAAACCGCAGAGTCTGGCGAAAATTCTCTATGGGTTTGTCATTACCAGGGCCCCTTTGCACATTACACATGGTCATTTAATCCATTGGTAACAAACATTTTAATTAGTGCAGCTTTAAATGAGGAGCACAGGATTATAGTTTCTGGAGGTGGTCCATGTTGGTTTCTTTTAACCATGATAAGGCTCCCTAACCAAACCATAAGTTTTGAAGTAAAAGATCATAAAACCGTCTCATAAATCATTTTTATAATATGAATCACGGTTTTGGAAAACCTAGAAGAAATGTAGAGAAGTGCTACCAGACCTATATGTACTAACTACAGGCTGGATCCTGTAGGTGTTGTGAAAGCAGCTAAACCGTCATTTACTTCTACAAAAACATGGTGATATAACTCAAACTGTTATTTTTATATATATATATATATATATATATATATATATATATATATATATAAAAAATACATGTTTTATTTCTCTAAAGTATCTAAAGACCTCCAATTCAAGGGCAGAATGTAAAATGGCCTCTAACTGTAACAAATCTTCAGCGCCTTGCTCTGCCAAGCACACCACCGCACCAATGACAACACAGCACATTCAGGGACAATGAGATGTCATTTATAGAATTGCACCCTTATACAGGACCCAACAAATGATGTTGTAGTGCTCTGGCCTGCACTCAACGCGCCCCCCCCCCCAAACCAAGCCTACAATTCTTTGGCTAAACAGCAGCTATAAATCTGTTGCCATGAAGGTCCACATTAGCACACACTGCTCTAATACAAGTACAAGTGTAAAATTGCAGCTCCATTTGAGAAAAGACATAAACCTGACCATTATGTTGCTATCACACTCAACGTTTGAGTCTCCTTGCACACGTCTCTCCAGCTACCTTTGAATTCTGTCCTGACTGCCGTGAAGCTACCAATCTTAGAGACATGTTGCTGATGGAAAAATCCTCCATAAAAGCGCAGTTGGGCCCATTTATTTAGTTGTTTGGCGATTTAGTTGTTTAGTGTATTTTTCTTTCTCCTGTGGGTAAGCGGCTGAATGATGTTCAGATATTTCCAACATGGGCAGTGAATATTCTCGGAAAGGTAGACTATGCCTAACAATAGCCGATAAAGCAGGTTGGGGAACGCAGGATTACATTAATAACGGCAAACTGCTTACCCGACAATGTTTTGCTAACCAGCCATCCGTCATTTATACTCGATAACTGCAAAAGCTACAGGCCATCTTACTGAAGCTGATGTGAGGTGATCACCCAAGTCCTTTATGTAGACAGAGACCTTTGTCTTTTATGAGCAGTCAGACTCCACTCTCAAAATATGAGTGGTATTGATCTTGTCAGCTAAGACAATATTATAGACATATTTCATAGGGGTGGGAAAGAAAAATCAATTCACGTATGTATCGGGATTTTTTTCCCCTGATGAATCTTTTCCACAGAACCAATACTTTGTATTTATTGGTTTTAGCAGTGATTGACCTAAATATGTTCAGTTTATACGGTACGGCCGACAGTGACTACATCACATCCGTTTCCAGCTTAACAGAGCAAAAGCAGAGGTACATGTTATGTACTTCTTACAAATGAAATAAATGTCATACTGCCTTCTTCCACTTCTTAGCAAACTATTCGTTTTGAAGAGGTGTCTCCTGATATATTGTCTCTGTATTATTTAACTTTCTTTTTTATTAAAGAAAGAAAAGAAAATAAAAAAACTCCATAGTTTCATGGCGCAATACTTAATGACATCAAATCGGACCCTAGCCCTAATATATTAGAAGCTAAAGTAACTTTGATCTCAGCTATGATAAGCTAATGTTGTATGAACATTATTTAACCCGAAAAGTAATAGCAACTTAAATTGCCAAAAGAAATCTAGTCAAGACTGTACTTAGTGCAGTACTTGTGTAAAGGTACTGTTTTGTTACATTCAGAACGATGGATATCTGCCCATATTCTTAGTCCAATACCACTTTTTCTGCTCTTTAGCAGTAACTAATATAAATTGCAGTTTTAAAAGCAATTTTTTGGTCAGGATTGGTCTAGACTTCAAATCTATTTGTCCCTGAAGGACAATTGGTTTTGCATCGATGACAAAGACAAACAATAAAATACAAGAAGCCCTTGGTTGGCCCTGAATATTCCGGACTCAGAGGAAACTGGTTCCCAGACTGACCTACCCATTGAAGAATTTCATGCAGTAATATAAAGTGGCTTGAAAAGTTTAAAAACCCATGCAAAAGTTGATTAAAAAGGAGGAATAAAAAAAGATCTTTAGAAAATTGATCTTAATGCCTTCATTCCAAACATTTAGGAAAATCCAACCTTTTAAAGGACACCAATTTTCTTTCTTTCTAGAGATTGGCATTGGGTACTTTCCATATGATCATCTCTCAATGCAAATCAAACCATGCCCATCTCTAGGTATGGTGAAGGGTGTGTCATGATATGGTGTTATTTTAATTCCAGAGGCCAAAGGAACTTTATTAGGATGCATAGTATCCTGATCCATGAAATAACTGGATTTTACTAATAAAAATGTGCCTTCTTCTATGGGAATTTAACATAGGGGTGTGTATACTTAAGCACCCTCTTTTTTAAGGAGGAACATTTATTTATTTACAATACATTACTCCTTCAGAGAAAATTGGTGTGCTTAAAAGGTTGGCATAAAAAGGCATTAAGATCAATTTCCAAAAGATGTTTTTTTTTTTCCTCTTTTTAAATCAACTTAAGCAAGGGTGTGTAAACTTTCTCAAGCCACTGTTAGGCATGCGAGTCTGTGCTATTTCGACTTGATCGCTCAATTATGATTCTTGTGTGACACTGGGAAAATCTAGGAAAAAGGTCGTTCGCCTCGCCAAAATAAACTTAATTACACAAATAATCTGAGAACCCCAACGAGGTTTGGCCAATCTATACGTCAATGAGGCAGGCAGATATGAGGCGGCAAATAAGTCGCAAACGCAGCTTGTAACATTGTACGCTCACGCCACACGATATCATCCCTCCTCCAGTAATTACCGCAGCGCTCCTGCATCCCCTGTTGGAAATTGGATCGCTGTCTGTCAATGATAACACACTGTGCCAGATGGTGTATGCAGTGTGGCCACTTCATTAGGGAGAGGGAGTGCAGGGGAGAGGGTACTGTGGAGGGCTGGATTAGCCACTGCGGCCTGCTCTGTGCTAGAGCCGAGAGAGGCTTATCGAAGCTCGTTGGGGCAGCAGAGGGTCTTCACCTTCTGCTCATGTTCCTGCTGTAAGAGCCTTGTGTTGGGAGGAGAGCGGAGAGGAGGTGCAAAGGGAAAGAGAGAGGATTTGGAGACAGTGATCCTGGGCACATTCACAGCTGTAGTTTGTTTTGAAAAGCAAGAAGGATAAAAGCCTGTGTCCCTTCATGACACAAGCGAATGCATTCAGACAAGCTAAGCTATTGGGAAGTTAGACTGTGAGCTAGTGGAGTGGCCCTCTCTTCCTGTTCTAGTAAATATAGCGCTTATTTAATTCTGTTCCATATTAGGGCTGGACAATATGGAGAAAATCAGCCATCCCGATATTCCGATCTTGATCAAATACCTCAATGTCAATATTGTAGGGTTAACAATTGGTGATATAACTAAATATGTTCACATATAATGTTTAAGTGGTTAAAGGCAAATAATAGAACTTTTAGAGTTGTCTGGTAAGTCTGGACAAATTACATCACTTTACTGTAATGCAGCTGTCAAAACTAGGAAAAGACCAGATTTATGCCTTATTGCATAATTACAATATCCAACATCTAAGACAATATCTAGTCTCATTTCCCGACTTGATATAATATTGATATATTGCCAAGCCCTATTCTGAAGGTAAGAATGTTATCGGTTGAAACTACCACTGTAATTAATTCCCTGCTTTCTTTTTCCCAGGATGAGTGAGCGATACACCCAGATCGGAAGTAAAGGGGCTCTACTAGTAATGGTGCTTGTGATCAGTGTCTGGGAGATGGCCGTAACAACAGAAGGAGCTACAGGTGAGCACATTAAAACTGAATCTACACCTGGTTTTATCTTGTCTTTTCCCGTGCCAATTGCTCTAACTTACCAAGCAGGATTCCACTCAGAAGTTTTCAAAGCTGTTGTAGTAACTTGTAGGTTGAGAAGCATCTCTAGCATATTATCTGACAGACTACAGTACCTTAATCCTCCGTTTAAATGTGTTATTTTGGGATGTTCGGATTAATTTTTGCAGTGGGATAGAAGGATAAAGCTGGTGATATTCTGGACATGTTCACACACACACACACACACACACACACACACACACTTAATCAATCCCACATGCACTATCCAGCTGCGCCACATACTTGCTAGAGCGCCAAACGTTTGTTCATCCACAACTGAAAATAGTCCTACAAAATCCCTATACTCCTGTTTTAGTAACATTTGCTAAAAAGTATGATGCCCAGCTGTTTTATTAAAGTAAGACTTTAAAGTAAAAAATAAGATTGACATCCCCAGTTAACACGGATGGGCTTGGGGGTGGACTTACTGCGGAAGTTGGTGTTACCGCCGTTATGCGGTGTTCAGGCTTACTCCGAATAGACACCGATTGCTTGCCCACCACCCCCACGGTCTTAAAAAAAAAAAAAATTGAAATAAAACCCATTTAGTTTGTAATGGGTTTCATTTTTGCATATCAGCGCCGCCAGTTCATCAAATTAAAAACCTGTCTGATCCCAGCATGAGGCTGGCAAAGTGGGCTCTGCAGCGAAAACTTGACCGGAGAGACCAGAGATTTAAAGTTAGCACCACTGATACTGAGCACCTTCCACAAATATCTTTTCTTGTAAAATGTCTGGTGTAATCCATGTTGTCAAGAGTTTATTAACTGGTGGGAAAATGTCCTTAACGTGGCATCCCTACATGGGTCTTTGTGCCGCAGACAGGGTAGAGAACTCATAAAATATTAAGAAACTAATGAATCACTGGTTCGGGTCCTCCGATAATGCCAGCCTTATCCGTTTAATCACTTTCATCAGATCCACATACCCCAAAGTAGCTAGTAGTTAGCAAGCAGAAATTGATATTAAAATGAAGTAGGAGCTTGCCATCAATCCAACTATTTTCAAACAATATCTTTTAAAAGAGGCATTCCAGTGATTTAGTATTGCACTTCAGTAATGTTAGGGGAATCACGTATCAACAGACAAATAAAAAATGATGCAGCAGGGCCTGAGATGTGCTGACTTGTAGTCTCTAGTGGAGGTCAAGCTCCAAAATCTTGCATCCTACATTTCCCATAACGCAACTCAATAGATACTCTTATTGTCCTCAAAGGGGAAATATGTTTCCAAAGAGTGTGCATTATGCATGCCTCCAGAACATACAGGGTATCTATGTTACTATTCTCCATCTGTACATAAAAAGACCAACACATTATTGGGTGTTGTGTGATTAGCAGGCAAAGGCAGTACAGACTGCGTCTTCCCAGCTTAGCATTACAGCATAGTAAGGCTTTTTGTGTTTATTTGTTCTACCCCTCTGAAAAACTCCAGAGTTTTAAATGCCGGCATAGTATACCTTTAGAAATACATTCTCTAAACCCAGCCTGAGATATCCATTATGACACCATCAAGGGTTATTTTTTTAGACTCGACAAAGCTCCTTCAGAGCTTTAGAAGGCAAGCAACTGTTTTCACAGGACAAGTCATACTCTTTATAACTAGCAATAAACCTGAGTTGCCGTTTGACATTAATTACAATAGATATAGGAAAAAGGGAAGCTTTTTAACGGCGGGAATCGAGGAAAACAAAGAAGTAGCAGAAACCATTGAAAGTTAAGTCGTAGACCGTAAGTCTTATCATATTAAATCATTTAATATACAAGTGAAAAAAGGGAGACCATTGCGCAAGTCTTTCAATAAAGAGTGAATCAAAGTAGAGACATTTTGGCTCAGTCGGGGGTCCCAGTCCCATCAGGGTGGCCAAAAGAGGCTCAATATAAGGTCAAAGTTCTCCACCACATCTAGACAAAAACAACTTTTCTCTGTCCACGAGCTTGTTGAGTGTCCATCTGTTCACTCAGCTCTGTAGGACTAAAGTAACTCGCCTAGGCTTCTTTCATTTACTCATAGTATGAAGCCTCAGCTCTCCATCCAAAACAGAGTGCAAGGATGCAGGGAGAGTGCTGCCACAGTGGCTTCCACTTGTTGTGTGAGGTTTTGGAAAAGGAATTTCTCACCGTGCGGCATCACAGATAAAAATGGCACAGTAGTAAATGGAGGAGTAATTGGATCAAAACAGCTATTTTGGAGGTACGATTCAAACTCATCTCCCCCTGCCTCATTAAAAGTGTTGGCGAGTCGTCACGCGTAAACCCAGGGAGATCAATTATGGCAACTCAGCAACATTACACGTAGAGGCCAACCCACATGTTTCATCACTGGGTGCCCCACTGACAATGCCCTGCCTCAGGTAATTGGTTGCGTACAGGCAGCGCTGCTGCCGGACAGGATGTCTATTTGTGAGCATGACAGAAATCATGCATGCCTCTCTTCTCTTTCTCGACCAATTAGATTAGAGTGCGGCGCTTTGATGTGCGTTCCTTTGATTGGCAGCGATCTCCACTCAAGGCGCTCATCATTTCAGCAGGAAGTGGTTTAGGATAATCTTGCACACATTCAATTTCTCTCTGATAGCCACTGCAGCCCGTCTGATTTCCCTTGTGTGTTATTTCTGTTGCTGTAAACCTGTTATCAATCAAGGGATGAAATGAACCAAGAACGTGTAAGAATGTATTTCTTCCCTGAGAACACATGAAGAAGAAAACTAAGCCCCCTCTCTGACAAGCAGGGGAAATTTATTTCCTTTCAGTAAGCGGACGAGTTGATGTTCTAAAGCACATATGAGCTTTCACTTCTTTAAATAACCGGTTTGTGCCAGCGAAGACGAGACCACATTTGCACATATCAAGCTTTTTTTTTTTTTGCTCTCCGACAGTTTAGGAAATTCGGTTTCATTTTCCTCTCTGATATGTGAAAAAAAGAAAGTTTGCTTTGCACTCTCCTGTCAGAAAGTGATCATTTGCTACCGTGGATGTTTACAACACAAACTTAAAAAGTGTCAGTGGACATTCTGTTTTCCCTTTGTCCTTTATTGACCAGAAGACAGGCAGATTAGTCAGATAGGAGTCAGATAGGACTCTGTGCCAGGCTGGCTTGGCTCCTAAATTGTGGGGGACATCCAATTTATTTTCATTAGCATCTGTTGTAAAGGATCTATTGAGTTACCTTCTAATGTGCTTGTACATGACACCTTCCAAATTCAACTTGTTCTCCCTTTCCTTGTCGTTTCTTCTAACTCTTTTAAAGAAATAAATGGAGGATTTGTTTTTTCACCTTTGCTACTTCTTTGATACATTTGATGTATTATAGGATTTGAGAATTAGACGTTTCGCACCTTTTAGGGGACAAAAATGCATGGCATCCTGACAGGATGTGCGGGTGAAATTAAAACAATTCTTGCTTTACGTATTTAGTTTAAGGTACATTAAGCTTAAATAAGAAGTGTTTACTTATTGGGAT
The DNA here is from genome assembly GCF_013103735.1 of Etheostoma cragini. NCBI lineage: Eukaryota > Metazoa > Chordata > Actinopteri > Perciformes > Percidae > Etheostoma > Etheostoma cragini. The sequence continues at coordinate 14,243,547 of NC_048429.1, read as the reverse complement.
AATTGTGTTGCTTCTACTTATATTTTATTTGTTACAGTAAATCTACAAAAAGCTATGATGATCCCTTAGAGTATGACAGTAGCAGAAATAAAGGAATGAAAACAGTAAAAGTTTTTGAAAGGAACATGCAAAACAAAGGTTTTGATTCGGAATGACCTGTCAGCCTTCCAGCTCTCTAAAGCTCAAAAGCGTCATGTGTTTGCTGGACTTACAGCTGCTAAGAGGATGATTGCAACCTGTTGGAAGCCAAAGCACGACTTATCTGTTCGTACATGGATCCTTTCTTTTTTGGAAGTAACATACGTATATAGAACTGTCTATGGTTGCATAGGTGGAGCCCTGGGAAGGACTTCGGACACTTGGCGCAGCATTGTTTGTCTTTAAACGACCATGCTCTGACTTTGTGCTGAAGCCTTTTCTGTTGTTTGTGACTGGTCCCTTGTCTTGTGTCCGTCTGTGTGTGTGTGTCTGTCTGTTTCTGCATGTGTTGTTTTGACTCCTTTCCTCACGTTTTTCCTTTGTGTTTCTTTGTGGCCATGGGATGCGTTCCTGTGTCCCAGTGTATTGTTTGTAACCATTCGAGAATGTTATGTTTGCTGAACAAAAAAAATGGAACATGCGCAACAATTATCTTCTTTGCAGGAGTTGAGTCTCTCCGAGCTTCAGCATTCATGCAGCAGTTTGGCATGAACAGGAAGCGTTGACAGTACAGACACAGCTGAATGATCTCAGCAGCCAAGACACGCAGCTACAGCAAGGTTCAAGCCATGGTATTTGTTAATGTTGGACTTTCCAAGAGGCAAAGGGAAGACAGAGTCCATTTCCAACTAACATTTTTTAATTTCTTTTTTGCCAGCACTTTTTGACATCTGACATTTCAAATGTCATGTCATGACATTTGAAATTTGAATCTCTAACCCTAGTCAAGGAATAACTTGAATAGGGTTAGAAAGGTGTGGGGTATTTTCTTTTTATAAATCCCTGAGCTTGTTATTAATCTCCCTATCACTCACGATCTTGCAAAGATCAGCTTGGCTGTCCACACGGTTCCCAGGCCAATAGTGTTAGTGAGTTTGGTGAAAGAAAAGGAGTAAAAAGCAAAGACTAAAAATGTTGAATGAATACAACAAAAAGACCATGACACAGTCAACAGGTCGCTGAGCATTTATTTGACATGTCAATTTGTGGATCGAGATTAGATCCTCAATTAAGTACGTGACATCAGCTTACACAAATTAATCAGTTGAATGTAAAAGAAATTGCCTTGGGTTGTCGGACTAAAAACGGATTAAGTCTCTCCTACTTCTAAACATAACTATTAGCCACACAGCATGTGTTCTGTACAGAATAGCTCTTTAAATCTGACAAATGGCATTGAAATCCCTCCAATTCAGACTCAATAAAAAGTTTATATGAAACGTCATCATTTTGAGTCAATTCTGAACCAATCAGCTGTTAAATCAGCTGAGAGGACAGCGTTTCCATGCATGCTCTAAGTCCCCCTGGGTCTTTCAGTCGGTGAAAAGCAACTGCGCTGCCTGCGTCTTAGAACTGCGGCCGCCTTGTTCTTGTGAGATTATCCTTGCCTACGCGTGTATGACGTCAGAACCAGTCGGGATCAAGTCGGACACAAATCTAACCGGCGTGCAACGGGCGGCGATTGCCGGTGATCGATTCTGTGCAGATCTGGGACATCTCAAACAAGCCTAATCATTTCCTGATAGAACCAAGCAGGCCTGCCTTATTGCATAATTAAAATGTTCTTCAAAACCTGCCATCTTAGCGTGTAGCTTGCTAGCTCGAAGAGTGTTGTTTCAAGTAGTGAAGGGATTTGGAGAATGGCAACACACAGAGAGCGGAAGCAGAGGGACAAAGCCTGTCAGCTGGCATGTCAGGCTTTATCCTGGAAATGTACTTCTTTTGATCCAGCCATATGTAAAAATTAACTTAACAACATCATCATCAGATGAATGGCAGGGATACATCTCCACTTGGCTTTAAGAATGCACCATATCTCTGGGCAGAGCACCTTCAGATTTTATGGTTGCCCAATTAGGTGTCAAGAGTTTAAATTCTGACCTTCAAATTGTGCTAGTGTGTGATCTCTGCAGACACATTACAGCCTTGGATTTCAGTGTCTACAATGGCAAACCCTTAGCAAGAATAAAAGTATGCAGGTCTCTAAGGGGAACTGGAGCCTGAGTGGAATGAAATACGTTTGATGGTTCACACTCAGTATTTTTAGACAATTAGCACTCAGGCGGTGTTGGTGTAGTTTCACAGTTTGCAGTACAGTAGAGGTGCTTCCCTTATAGTTGTAAATGTTGCGCTGACGCATGACCTCCGTGTCTGACTCACTGTACACTAGGTCTTGTGTTATATGCATCAAAGTTTGTTGCTTGCTCTGCACCTTAGACTTTCTGCACTTTGTAATAAAAATGACTTATATGATGCATAACAAGCACATTGCCAAGAAAGAAAAACACTGCTTGCACCCTGAGAGAGCAGTAACTAACAGCCAGAGACACTACAGGAGCCCAAACTTAAACATTACAATCAATCCACTTGCTCAGTATTTACAGTGAGTTTGGCTCCCTCAATCGGATTTGTAATTGTGGCTGAACGACGGATCCTCATCCGTCACTCTTCTGACCTGCTAGCAACAAAGTAACAAATACTTGGAGGGGAATATCGGTTCATCTCCATTAACGTAATTACACACCTCGTTATGTAAGTTTGTACGGAGGGAATTGCCCTCAGTGAGATCATTTCTCTATATGAGAGCTGGTATTTTTGGCAGAAAACAGTCAGCAATGATTAAACTATCATTCACAACAGCTTCATGAATGATACAAAGTATGCATCATTTACCAGTTTCTCCTTTGTCTCCAGAGACCAACCTATAAAAGCTTCTCAAGCAGAGTCATTTCAGAGAGAAATGGCCCATCACTACTACTCGCTGAAAGCAACTTTGGTTCAAAGGATTCACGCGAGTGTCGGGAGTTCATGTTAGTTCTCAGGATCTGATCCAGGTTTGATTCCAAGCAGCTTTTGGGGTTTACTTTAACTTACACAATATATTATCGTTCCACAAAAGGGACAAACTTCTACTGCTGGTTGCCTGGCAACCTCACACTGTTTTTTTTTTTATTTAAAAAAAAAAAAAAAAAAAAAGGTATATATAAATAATATAAAATATATAATAAAATTATATATAAACACATAAGATAAATGTGGTAAGCTTCAGAGGTGCTGGCTGTAGCTTCTTATTTGAAGTGAGTGGTTTGTGGTACCGATCTTCTCATTTAGCTCTCTGCCAGAGAGCCAAAAGGCAGATTATTGCTTTAAATGTAAAAGGCTTAAGTTTTTTCTGCAAATTCAATTTCAATCTAGTTGCTGTACAGCTGAGAGACTTTAGACTGTATTGTCCCCAAGGGGAAATTCATTTCCACAGCACTGTACACAGACAACAGTGCATACAGTAAACAATATACAATGACAGACAACAGTACACACTCAGGCTTGTTCAGGAAAAAAGCAAAGTACCAGCTTAGTGTATTGTGTCTTCTCTTACAGTACTGCAAGAGTAAGTTATCACATGTTCAGCTCTGAAACAAAAATTAAGATCCAGCCTCCTCAGCAATATAACAAGCAAACAGCACGGAGAGTACAAAAAACAGCTGCTTTCTTAAAGCTAAGTGCTAATCCTCCTTACTGTACAAATAATCAAAACATTGCATTTCGCTTGCGTTGTTGGAACGGGTTGACTTATTTGCTGTACAAAAGTAAATTCAACCAAGCAAGGCAGATATGGGAGCAGGGCCAAAAGACATAAGGACAAAGATGGACAATTATTGTCTTTTATCAAAAGTTGCTAAGAATCCAAGCCATAGGAATAAAAAGAAGAAAAAGATTTTTTTTTACTCTGAGATAAGAGCACTTTGAGCAGGTAGAAGAGGAAGGGGCTCATTTATGAAGGACAGGAGAATCCAAAATGTCTTTTTTTGTCAGAGTGATGGCTCAGTTTTTTTTCTGTTCTTCATATTTTATAATATCTTGTAATATATGTACCACTTGACACCTTGTCAAGAAATCATTCAAGAGCAAATCAAGAGCAATTTATGCTTTGTTAAATGATCAGGATAATTACTATACCCATGCCATTACAGTGATAGTTGGGTCTGAGACTGGGCTATGCATGGCCATTAAGACCCTGGGAGATTGTGTCAGTCGGCATTTACTACATCAAATCAGTAGTCTGATGTCACCTGTCAAAGTAAGCAATTACTTTGCACTCACTAAGTTCTTTGCTCCGATTAGCCGTGAAAAGGTTGCATTATATTTTCAAACAGGTTTCTCCTTTTGGTTAGATGATTTATGCTTCGCCTCACTGGATGTGGGTAACTGAAAGCTCACATGTGTGATGCAAACAGTGCGTTTCCATTTTTCCAACACAGTCTGTTGATGAGTGTCATCAGCGCAGGCCTTAACTCAGTGGAACTTCTTACAGAAGGATAGCTTGAGTTGCAGGTGCAATGTCTCTCGTCCTGTTGTCTCCAGCAGGTTTGAGCTAGAATGTAGACAATTGTGCTCTTTTTAAACCCTGTCGTATCTTAAACGTCTTCAATGCTTGCATCAGCAAAGGACTAGGGTCTCCGTTTGGGTGACACAAAAGTACATGAGCAAATAGCACTGAAAACACTGGGCTGTGCACAATGAAACTATTTCTTTTGTGCCTCTTTACTGTACATCTTTGTATTCCTTTTACCTGCAGAGCAACGTAACAAGCCGGAGGGCTTCTGTTTGGAACTGGCAGCATTAAATTCACTTGAAATGCAAATTCCCTTTTCACTCATAAGCTTTACAATTAAGTGAAAACAAAACTGTAGCAAATCATCCGTTAGGGTCAGGTCTGACTTTTATATGTCCATGATGCACATTTTTGTTCTGAAAATGTCTGTGTTACTGGATGTGGATTTCTTTTCTCTTTTCTCCCTGCATGATCCTGTTTTAGAATATCAATTTAAAAACAATGGTGACAGTGCCAGAAAGTCTGAAAGATGATATGTAGCATCTTCACCCCCCATTATACTTTGTGCTATTATTCCCCAAAAGTGTGGTGTGTCAAAATTGCAATCAAAGAAAATTCCCTGAACCACTTCTCTTGAACTGCTAGCCCCAATTCTATTTTTCTGGCTGAAGAACAAATAACTTAAACCTTTATACTACATCAAAATGGCCTCTCAGGAGGCACTGATTTGCAGTTTAGAGCTGCTTAAGAGGGAAATAAGTCAACAGTAGATAAAAGACAAACATTTTCAGCAAAACACAATCTAAGAAGATAAAAAATGAGCAGAAATAGAGTACAAAATGTGAGAATGACATGACTCGACTCGCGTGAAGGAAACCTAATTGGAGGAAGTAGAGAATTAGGTGTTAGGGTTAGGGTTTAATTTGGATAATGAAGCGCTTTGATGTTTAGCAGACATAATGTGTATCATGTTTGCCATCTTAGTTTTTAAACCAAAGTGTTGGCCAATTGGAAATTTTGCCCTTATGATGACAAGTCAGGGGATGGACTCAGTGTGTTATGTGTGGAGCAAATCTTTGGGTAATCCATCACATACCTAAGACATTTCACTCAAAACTACAAATGTGTCACTAAAGGAAAACTCAGTATGATTAAATATCTGGGAACTGGTAATGTCTTTACAAAATGTAGCCAAATGGCAAAATTTGTGTAAAAGAAATTGTGAATTTCGTGCAACGAGAACAAATGGTGAAGTGCAGATTAAGTGAGATGAAGAATTGTGTGTCTTATTTGATTTACAGCGGAAAAAATGTGAAACAAGCATTTGTTAGGTTCAGAAAGCGGTTCAGTTAAGGCAAGTGAAAAAATAAAAAAATAAAAAGGTTTATTATTAGTTTAGAGTATTAGAACTAATTTTGGTTTTGTCCAAAATCTGTAGTCACAAGTCGCACAGTTACTCAGGGTCAGGTGAGTTAAAAGTACAGGACATGTCCCACACAATTTCTAAATACTATGTTCTTCTTCCAAAACATTACTTTTCGGGATAGCAGCATTAGATATGCAGACAGGAACCATGGAGACGGGAGCAATGTGCAACATGAATCCTGTTGTGCAATTTCATGGCATCATTCTTGTCTTTTGAAACTGTGAAAGACAACAATCTACAAAAGCCAAAGACAGCGGCAGCAGCAGCATGTCCGGGGCCGGAGGGATCCTCTCTGTCTCAGCGGCAGCGCAACAGGTTTAAAGCCTGTTTGCGAGACAGAACTCCAAATCCAGTCAGAAAAACCACAGCGCCTCAGTGTGAAGCGCGTCATTTAGAGAGAGATACTGGCAGCACTTCTCTTACATCTGAAGCAGCTCGGCTTGCTGTGTGCTTGTCTTTCATATCTTCTCTTCTTCGGGCCAGAAAATGAGTAAGCTTCCCACTACTTCCGGGCAACTATCTGCATTTATTTTTGATATATGAGGACAGACGAGGAGTGTGGGGGGTTGGTTGTTAGAGCAGACACGCTATCAAAAGTACAGTGCATCATAAAAGCACAACTTTCCTTTCCTGTCTCTGTCTTTTTGCTTTTTTTTTTTAAATGGATTCTGTCCTTTCCTACCTGCGGTTTACTTGTGTATTCCAGCAGCAGCCATCACTGAAATGTTTGATGCTGTGCAATCACAGATCATCGGTAAGCCAGTGTAGGAGGAGAAAAACATATGGTGGGTGGAATATAAGTTTCCCACTGAATGCAGTGTTTTTCGAGTTCTAAACAAAAAAGGTAACCGGTAAATCTCCGAGGTATAGTGTTGTTCAACAGTTACACAACAGATTTGTCAGATTTAATCTCATTTCATCTCAGCAGAGCAGCTGACTCCATCACTGTTAGTCTCAGTAGTTGCTTGTTACAGCAGCTCGAACGTGCATAACACGCCGAAGTGAAAACGTAATTAACTGGGTTTGGATGAGCCACGACAGTACAGACAGTAAGGACCAGTTTCACGCAGTCATTTCAGATTTACTGTTTACTGCAGCAGCAGTGAGTATCTCAGCAGAAGGACACCTCAAGAAAATGTCACATGCAATTAAAAGAGAATGGAGCAGCTCAGGCTCTAAATAATTCAGACAATGGAGCGTGATCTGGAAATTGGCTCCAAAAGACTGCAGCGCTGCACTTTCCCCATCACATATCTGAATTTTATTTTAAGGCTGCTGCCTGTTTTGGGAAATCTGGAAAGGTATCAGTTCCAATCATTACCATCCCATACTTCAGATATTATTTATTTAACAGGTACTTTTTCCATCAAATACACTTATGATGAAAATACTGTTCCTTAGGTTTGCAATGTCAGGTCTTGATAGGTTACCTCAACTACACTGCTTAAAGCTGCTGCTCGTGCTGCAAACCGCAATTCCAATTAAGTTGGTACGTTATGTAAAACGTAAATAAAAACAGAATGATTTGCAAATACTTTCCAACCTGCATTCAAGTGAATACAATACAAAGACATGATATTTAATGTTCAAACTGATAAAAGGTTTTTCCCGCAAATATTCAATCATTTTGAATTTGATGCCTGCAATTGTTCAAAAAAAGCTAGTTCATTTTGAATTTGATGCCTGCAATTATTCCAAAAAAAGATAGGACAGGGGCAACAAAAGACTGGGAAAGTTGAGGAATGCTTAAAAAAACAATTGTCAAGCTTGGGTCTAAAAGACGCATCCCCTCGTTTAAAAGCAACGATGGGGTGAGGTTCACCACTCTGAACAACTGCGTGAGCAGACAGTCCAACAGTTTAAGAATGTTTCTCAATGTGGAATTTAGGAATTTCATCTTCTACAGTCGTCAATATCATCAAAAGATTCAGAGAATCTGGAGAAATCTCTGCACGTAAGCGGAAAGGCCGAAAACCAACAGTAAATGCTTGTGGCCTTCGAGCCCTCAGGAGGTACTGCATTAAAAAACATTATGTAAAAGGATATTACCACGAGGGCTCAGGAACACCCCGGAAAACCATTGGCAGTTAACACAGTTTGTTGCTACAAAGTGCAAGTTAAAACTCTTCCATGCAAAGCGGAAGCCACATACCAGCAACACCCAGAAACGCTGGCGGCCTTTCTGAGATGGACTGCTGTGGTCTGACAAAGTTAACGTTTCAAATTGTTTTGGGAAATCATGGATGTCATGTCCACCGGGCCAAAGAGGAAAAAGACCATCCAGATTGTTAACAGCAGCAAGTTAAAAAAAAAGGGAAATTCATTTTTACCAGCCACTTTTTCCAGAATTGAAATTTATAAAGAAAGTGCACTAGCATATTTTGAATTGCTTTAGTACATCATTTTGTGTTATCAATACATATTTTATTATTAATTATTTTTTTTTTGCCTTTATTGCCCCACTCTGCTTCTGGGTCACATCTTTGCCAACTGCATGGCAGTGCAATTGATATGAGACTTTGATGACTCGTGTTCTTTTATTGCCTCCAATTTCAAGTTATCCTCCAACAAACAAATTGTTTTCATATTCTGAAGACGAGTAGGTCCGACAGTAAGTACAGTGCTTGAACTGGTCACCTGTAAGATAGGCTATAGGGTTGTGCCGATGGACGATATATCATTGTCCATTGTGATAGTTGACTGGCATCACAATAAAGATCCGTCATCGTGAGGCCATCGTGATTGAGAGTTACCAAAAACTCCAAAGAAGATCTTTAAGACTTTACATTTATGATAGAAAACCTGGGTTACAAATTCAGAGTGTGGGGTTTTAAAATCACGGGCATTTACCAGTTAGGGACGGTCTAATGGAATGATGCTAAGGAGTTACATTATGGCAAACTTAGGTTCCAGTGTTTTTGGAGGTATACTTTTTAAGAGGTTTTAATTTATAAGGTCACTCTACTGATCTTACACTCAGTCTACCAGGCATGGTAAGTGTCACTCTATGATGTCTCTTTAAGAGCGTTGTCAAGTGAAAAAATAACCCTGATGTCATCAGAGCTACAGTATCTTGGCCTGCGCTCGGAGAGTACAAAATTGTAACACAGAGAAGGCTTAACAGTGGAGAGGTATCAATAAAAACTAGCATTAACCCCCCCCCCCCAAAAAAAAAAACACTCAAAGAAATATACTTTCAAAAGAATAAGGCACATAAAGAGGAAAATTGAACCCTCTGTCATAAAAGGCCCCTTTTAAGAAAATTAGCAGTCTGCTCGCCCTGTTAATTTCTTTCTTTAATTGAGAATGATGAGGGGGATACAGAGCAGACAATAGAGGCCCAAGAGAGATATTCTTTTAGGACTCAACCCAAGGCTAGAAGTGTGTAGACATAACTCGTGCACCACCACTTGACGGAATCCTTGCTGATTATTTCATCTTTCCTGTTTCTCCAGCAGCGCATCATGTCCGAACAGGCACCTGTGAGGTGGTGGCGTTGCATCGCTGCTGCAACAAGAACAAAATCGAGGAGCGGTCGCAAACTGTGAAGTGCTCCTGCTTTCCCGGGCAAGTGGCCGGCACCACCAGAGCAGCCCCGTCATGTGTAGACGGTATGCTCCGGCTGAATATTTCATGAGCCATTTCTTTTTCTGCTGATGGTCCTTTCCACAAATCTTGAGGATTAGTTCTGCCGAGATCATCGATCTGACTAACTTACTTAAGTGTAATTTCTTCTCGGAGATGTTGTCAGGGGGCAACATATAGAGCAAAGTAGCCCGACTGAGATCATTTATAAATGTCACAGTTGTCACATTAGATAATTACATACATGTTGAATTACGCATGAACAAAGACTAATAAGGAAAAAGGGATTTTTTTTTTTTTACTGCATTACACACAAAGACTTTTTTAAACAATATGAGGAAGGGAATGGTGACACCTGCATATGATAATTACGCCCTTTCAATTCAAAACCTTCATATGGTGTGGATTTCTAATTAATCTGTTGATAAATTTCTCAATTAATAGTTTGGTCTTTAAAATGTCAGAAGGATTAAAGTGTTCACTGCTCACCTGGCTTAAAGGCTCAGCTAGGGGCTGGAGGTGCAATTAAAGGTGGTACAACATAAGGAGAAGAACTTGCACACACACACTGCAGTCTGCACAGTCCGGACTGAACTGCATTCACATGCTACTAGAGTACTAGAGCTCCTAGGTGCATTCCACTACTAAGCCCCATTGCAAAATCATTTGTGTCTGGGTACTGTAGTTCCATTTCATGGGACATTTAACGCAAAACTACATAACTGATGATGCAAAAAACACCAAGTGAATTCTAACAGAGGTTCAAGTGGGTTAGGGTCTCAAAACAATTGATCCAAAACATTTACTTTAACTTTTAGTTCGGGGGCCTGTTGCACAAAACCAGGATAAGGGATTAAACTGGGATATTCAAGTTATTCTGTCTGAATTTAGCTTTGACTTGGTTGCACAACACCAGGTTGAATTAAACCCAGCCAAGTAACCATGGATATTTATTCTTTGTGGCTAGCCTGGTCCAGAGCAGGCTAACAGCCAGGCTAAGATTAATCCTGGCGTCTCATGGGTTAAATCAGCTGTTGCTCTACTCCGACATAAACGTGTTGAAGTTATTTAGTTGTCTTCTGAATGTGTTCTGCTTATTTTTATTAGCATGCATTGTTTGTCGCTATTGTTGTCACAAGTTTGATTTAAACCCCTACTATTTCAGTTGTTTAGATAGTTAGAAATGGTTGCACTGGCACCCAGATGCAGAGTGGTAATCGGGAGAGTCTGAGTGTTTTGAGGCTGCCTGGCGTGCGGCCGCTGCCTGCCTCCCGACCTGTGCGTTGCATCAGTGTCCACTCTCTCTGTAAAAGTAGAGATGAGCAGCGCTGGCGTCTATGTAGTTTCAGGTTTATACAGGACGCTGCGGAGATTAAGGGGGAAAATGCAGCTATATTCCCAGATGATATTAATGGCAGACTGGTCGGAGACCAACACATTCATTTCATTGTTGCTTGTCCTTCTCTAATAAAGGACAGTTTGTGTTACTTCTTAATATGTAGGCCCAATGTTTTTTTTAAATCACTGTTTACTTTGGTTTCATAACCTTCTCAATTAGTCTCACACCACTGGACCAATAACGTGGCCTATATACGTACCGTATATAGCGTGGTTTACATTCATCACACCGGTAACACCACAATGCTTCTTTTTATTTTGGTGCTGTCACTTGAAAGAAGAATAAAAAAAACATGAATATTGTTTTACATATATGCTCACAGCTTGTATTGAAGTCCCTTTTTTTCTAGTGTTTGTTCCTTTTTGAGTGTTCTGCATAAACATTAATTGTACAAAGAATTAGACATATCTTTTTTTTTGCATATGGTTGTAAAACATGTTGTAAATAAGGGTTTGAAATTAAGCCAATAGTCCTTAGGGTACATTTACCAACAAACATCAATTCCCTCTGCTCACTTTTAAGGCAAAGTAGGCTAAATAATACTACATTTTATATATATTGTGCTTTACATGGTAGACTATTCAAAAGAGACTTTACGGTAAAACCAGCACATTTATCACATAAAAACAAACATGAAACTAGCATATTTAAAGAGATTAAAACACAGTGTAGCCTACAACTTTGTAAAACGGTGGAGTGACTATAGGCTAAGTAGCATCCTTACACATTCAGTCGGTCCGCTATAGTCTGTTGGGCTTTTTCTCTCCGTTCGATAACCGCGGTATTTCCCTTTTTGCATAATCTTCACCTCCTCGTTACTTTCCATTAGAAGCTGCTTCTCATTGGGTGAAACATATGTCGCATGAGTCTTCTCCATTTCTGCATCAGTAAATCTGGGAAAGATACCGGGGTCTATTTAAGAAAGCCGTGAACAAGCACCTTTCCCAGCTATCTACACCTGGCTTGACCTAGCTTCACCTGTCCATCCTGGCTCGGCAAACTTGCAACCGATTAAGCCGCGATGAGCGGATCACACTCAAGTCAAGCTGCGCTTTTTCACTTCTCCTGGATATCTTTATTCTACTTTCGTGCAACAGGCCCCGGGTTTCCTCCGTCCAGCCAGGAGACAGGATGTGGATAATACCTTGGCTAAGGATAATGAAGCCGTTTTTACGGAACAAAACTCTTTATGCTCACCAAGCCTTTTTTTCGGGGGACGGGAGGTCTTTCCCACATGGAAATAAATAAAATTGATTCTACAGTAAATTATATAAAATTTAGCCTTTAATGTAGTTTGGTATAATTTACCCTCGAAAGGTTTCATTAGCCTAACTTTTCAAAATGTATAACAATGTGTTTAATACTGTACAGTACTAATAGAACTAGTTGTTTGAACTAGAGTATGAGCAGCAGCAAGTAGTACTATGCTGGTAGCCTGTAAAGAATACTCCAGCAGTGATAAAAGCAGCAGTGAGAGTACTTCCATTTTTGGTTATCCTGTCTGATTCTATGACATATTAGAATGACTGTCGTAACCTTGTGATTATATTTGACTGTATGCATCCAGTCAATACTGTCTGCTGAACACGATGGCCTTACTAAGAGGCTCCTAAGGGCTTCTCTTTTTAATCACCTATGAATGACTGTGAAGCTACCCACTGCCTGACTGTAAAGTCAATGGCCCACAGGGTCTCTTAGCATGCTAATGTGTCAGACCCCCGACTCAGCTTAAGTGGCTGCTTCACTTTGGTCTGAAAAGCACGGGTTTCTGGCTAAACTCTGGACCCAATCGTGTTTGACCTATTCCTTGACATTTTAGTATTGACATTTTCTGCAAATTAGAGCTGTGAGCCACTGGCCTCAGTTTAAAGCTCCACGGTGATCTCAGAAAAAAATGTTCAGCACTTAACCTTTTTAATTATTCTTTCTTCTACAACCAGGGATTACCTTTAGCTCCTCTTTATATGAATCTAGTCTTAATATGAAGACAAATGAACCTCAGACATCTGAGAAAACCTGAATAGATTTCAATGTGTAATTCAAATATGTAGCCACAAAAAAAACTTCCCTGTAGGGGTGGAACGGTACCCAGAAATCACGGTTCGGTTCATACGTCGGTTCAGACATCACGGTTCGGTATGAGTTCGGTACAATGGAGGGAAAAGCAAAACCAAAATGCAGAAGGCAATTCATTTTTTTTAATTGTTTATGGCTCAGGCTGTACCACGGTTTACTTTAGCTTTTACTTTACAAAAGCCCGCTAAAGTACGCTATTGCTGGTAAATTAGCCATGCGCTACCCTTGGCCATAACTGGACAGCGCTATCTCCTCGCGTAAACACTGAGCGTCGCTGGGTATTATGTCCATAGACCGTTAGCTAAATAAAGTTCCATCAATGCTTTCAAAACTACAGGATCTTACTTCCGTCCTTCAAAATAAAACACCATGCATTAACAACTCTGAATTATTTGATAAAAGCTCCTTAATTTCCAGAACAGTAAAGATATAAACTTTTTAGAGGGACAGATGGGTATAGATCAATTCTTCTAACATTTGTGTGATGATCCAAAATGTAAAGTACGGCAAAAAGACCGGAAAATGCGTCAGTGTCCGAATGGCCAATAACAGCAATTGGTGTCCCAACGTGGACACAGTGACGCCAATATAGTTATCCTGAAGAAATAAGGCTTCTGTCCCCACTAACATGACTGTTTGGAGGTGCAACGCTGGAAACGAAACTCTAATCTACAACATCAGTTACCAATTCTCCACCACTCTCTCACCTGTACTACTGTTACTGACCGGGAAACCGAAGTTTTCCCAAACTTGCGATCTTAAAGAGGCCGGAGGGTCCTCTTTACCTTTTACTATCACTCGCCATACTCGTCCTGCTGCTATCCATCTCTGACTCCCAAAACTGCATACGGCACGCCAATCAGAGCTTCAGAGCTAAGGTGGGGCGACAGATAAGGTGTCCCTAAAGAACAATCATATCTAACAGTAGTTCCGCATTACATCGGCTCCACATTACAATAATTAATTTGAACGCAAGTTTTATTCATTTTCATACCATGTATTCTCCGTGTGAATTCATGCATTGAACTGTGATGCCCGTACTGTTTCTGTTCAATACATGAACCGTTCCACTCCTACTTTACTGAATTAACCGTGGTGCAAAGACAATCAGACTGCCCTGACACTCGGCTGTGTAAACAAGCGACGGCGGATGTTATATGGATGGGTGGGGGCCAGTGGGATCTAACCATGTTGTTTCATGGTGGTTCTATAAACATGGTCACCCTGGTGGAAATATTACTTCATCTCTATTTTATTTCCCATCTTATTTTGTATTAATTATGTCTGTTCATTTGAAGCACTTGGTGCATGTCATTTTGTCATTATAAAAGCACTGAGCTGTAGGCTGTTTCTTGTGTAGGTGTTGCGGAAATAAAGCTTATCTTCATAATTGGTTGCTCACGCTAACCCTCCTGTCCACTCATTTTTATCCACATGAATACCGATTAAAATGATTATGTTGTGATTGGGCTTCATTTTGTATAGTTGGAAGACGCGGAGACGTTGTCCATGTTCATGTACAGTCTATGGCGGGGACAACTATCTGCCTCAAGTCACTGGTTGCCTGACAACTGGTCCCACCTGTCATGTGACCATGGCCTTGCAGCTGTCCCTTGAGATTTTCCCATTTCTACAGTATACACAGACACTCCACAATTATGGTGCACAGTATTCGAACTTTAACACAGATTGCTTAAAATACAATTACATTATCGGTCTGTAAGTTACAGTAGTGAGCAATGTACAGCAGGCTTAAATAAGGAGGGGAGCGTCGCCCTGAGCATCAATATCTGTGTAAAAACATGTTGAAACATCTACCACCATTTTGCAATTCACAGCTCCAAAGCCACTCAGCCACAAGACTCACTCAGCTGTCTTTAATGCTGGCACATGATTGCAATTAAAACATTTTAACTTCTGATTGAAACCTAAACGCTTGGATTTTCCAACAGTTTTGTTTTGATGAAAATTGATTCACAGTACATGAATAACACATTACTGATCATTAATTAGTATGAACTCAAGGTTAAAGCAAATGTTTGTAGGCATTTCTAACAGCTACAACAGAGACAGGTTTTCAGTTTGAGCCGTTTTTAAAGCATCATTAACTGTGAAGTGAAATGTATCCCATGCACTTTATGTATGTTTGGTTATCAATACTCCCATTTCATTTCATGAGAAACCTTTGTGGCTTTTTAATAGCTGCCGCTACACAACCACCATCTGCTTGCAGTTGACCTGATGCACGTTTTACACCACCGCGTTGCTATAACCATGGCCGTGTGGTCCAAATTGATTCCCTCATGTCATAAAGTATCCATTCTGTGCAATATACTCTAGTGAGGCTCCTGCATTATGTGTGGATTATAATAGCAGTGCTCTTCATTAGGATAGAACACTTAGTGCTGGTGAATGCTGGTGGAGGTGGATGTGGAAAATAGATAATGACTTCTGTAATACGCCAAATTTAAATGATGTCTTGTACAATGGAGTAGCAGAAGCTTAATGCGCTCTTTTTATTGAGGCAACTCACTGCAGCAGAAGGTTTTCCCCTCAGACGGCTGGAGTCTCATCTTTTGTTTAAAAAAAAAAAAAAGAATTGTCAAATGGTTTATAATGTTTGTAGACGCAATAACACTGGTGTGAAGGCCTACAGACAACGCAAAGACAAAACCGTGTCTGACTATTTGCTTTCTGACGTCTCTTAACCTGCAGCCTCCATAGTGGAGCAGAAGTGGTGGTGTCAGATGCATCCGTGCCTTGACGGGGAGGAATGCAAAGTTCTTCCTGATCTGAAGGGCTGGAGCTGTGCTACAGGGAACAAGATCAAAACTACAAAGGTAAGTTTAAGAAACAAAACACTTCTATGACAACATATGGAAACCTGTTGAATCTGACCTCGCAACATTTCCAACTCTTCAAAGTCAACTGGCTGTGGCTTCTGTGACGGTCGTCTGCCCAGGCATTTACCTAAAAACAGCTAATGTTTGCAGCCAGTGCTTGGACCCCCGGGGGGGGGAAGGCTTGGATCAATGGGCTGCCATGTCTCCTTAGCACTTTCAGGCCACTTTGAGCACCCAAACTGGCCAATTAGTCACTCCAATTACCTGCTTTTAACGTTGTAACATGATGCCCATATCCTTCCCTGTGTTATGACAACCCGTAGACTTCAGTTCTGCCTCTCTCCATGTACTTAATTATTTAAGCTGTCCGCACCACACCTGCCTGGAGCCGGGCGCCTGGAGCCTGGGGCTATTGATTCAGGGACTTGTCGGGACCTCAAAAGGGTGGGGGGGGGGATATATATATTTTACATCCTGAACATCTGGAAATAGATTTTTGGTAACTACAAGATCTTCATAAGTACTTCAAGTATGAAAGTTAAACATATCTTTTCTTCTGTTGTCTTCTTTAACATGGACGCCTGAAAAGATTTCCGCGGACAGAGAGCAGCTTTGGTAACGTCAGAGGCTTCTGAGCGGAGTTCAGGTAATAACCATATTTATACATACACCGTGTGTGTGTATATATATATCGAGAGAGAGAGAGAGAGAGAGAGAGAGAGAGAGAGAGAGAGAGAGAGAGAGAGAGAGAGAGAGAGAGAGAGAGAGAGAGAGAGAGAGAGAGAGAGAGAGAGAGAGAGAGAGAGAGAGAGACATTCCCAACAAAAATCATTATTTGGTCTCCTTATTACTTCACTGTAAAAATGTGTGTGAAATACTGCATAGTGTCACCTCAAATGGTATTATTAAACACATTTCCCTGTAGTACAACAGGGACAGCGAGCAGAGCAGGAAGAGGTGGACGATGTATGCAGACAACAACCAGTATGCATTACCCAGCGGGTTTATCTCTCACACACACCTTTGAACTCAGCTAGAGAGACAAGTTTCCCAAGTTTCAAATCTATCTGCATGCTGCTTGAAGCAGCGGGGGGGTGGGGCTCTCTTCTTCACCTCTGCAAGGATTTTGAGGAAACAGCACCATAAACCTGTAACCTCCAGAGATACTGGCCTCTACCACTCTTTATTATTAATGCATTGATACACACTGGAAACACCTTGAGAATTCACAGTGTAAACAAAGCTGTGACTGTCTAATACAAATCCCAGGAGAGAGCGGGGAATACAAGCATTCAGTTTGGAGCAAATCTCTGCCCGATGAACAGTATCTGACATGCAAATGTGTTAAGCTGCAGCGTAAAAAAACACACACATTTAAAGTCCCCAAATAGCAGCAAGAGGCAACAGTGTCTTTTGGACTTTTAGAAAAAAAAATTCAATACATTCCAACGGAAAAAACTTAAACTCTTAAGTGTTAACTTAAATAAGAAGTAATGATTGACATTTCAAAAGACAAACAAGAAGAAACAGGATCAAATTTACTCCATTTTCCATAAATCTTAAGCGTCCATTCTTGTTACCAAACAGAGCTATTGAGAGGAATGGTATGCATATATTTCATGTAAAGTCTTCCTGGGTCTAATGAATTTAAACAAACTAGACCAGGGGTCCCATTTATAAATTTGGCGTATGCACAAAACGGGCTGGAAATGTGCGTATGCCACTTCCCACGCTAAGGTTGTGATTAATAAAAAACAAACTTGGCGGGAGAATGCGCGGTCCTCCACGCAAGCTCTGACCCATGCGTACGCACATTTTGGAGACGATGGGAATTGGCTACGCAGATGGTGAGGTGGAGAACGGAAGTCAGACTGGAGAAAGTAGATGTGGGAATAACAATTACTCGTAATATTTTCAAGTATTTATGCCTTACGCACATTTTTTTCCTCTCCATATGATCCACGTTACCATGAAAATTAAACACATGATAGAATCAAACACCCTACCATTAGATAATGGCAGAACACTGTCTAAATAGCTAAATTTTTGCACATATAATCAAATGTCAAAAGTCTGACAATACAGCGAGCTCTCGTGGAATATTTACACTAAACATCCTTGTTATTGGTCCGAACTTTAATATGTTGGTTACAAAACCTGCATGAAGAAACGCGTGTTTGCCTTTAAGACGTTCATCTTCAAATTGATCTCAGGGTGGGGGATATAGTTAATGCCGTGATTTTGGCAAGGTGTTAACAATCACAACTAGTTATTGTGTAACACTGGTACAAACACATCCTTGCAACTCTGGGGGCAACCGTGTTTCATATAAATATTATAATCTTCAACTTTATCACCAAGACTTGTTTGAACATAATGTAGGTTGAATCTTATCCTTTACCTGTAAGCCTGGTGTGTGTGTGTGTGTGTGTGTGTGTGTGTGTGTACACACACACACACACACACACACTCCCTATAACAGTGAGGGAGTAGGTCAATTTCTCCATTATATACGTATATTTATTGGATGAACTCTATTCCCGGTCATCAGTCAAGGGAGCCTCAGGTTTTAGCCATTTACAGGTTAGGTTATGTTTTCTTTTTTTAACTAGATGCCAACAGTAGAATTGACATAGGTAATCAGAGTTTATCACTTTTGAGTTATTACATAGGTATAGAGAACATCAAATCGTACAGGGATTGAAATCTGAATTAGTAGTGTTGTTCTGTACAACAAAAAGTGTTATCTGTAGGGCTGTATGGTATGGATTTTTTCTTAATGTGGTGTAACAACAGTAACACAACAAACCCCTTTAATTAAAACAGAAAGACATATGTTGCAGCAGTGTTTTAATTTCAGCTCAGTTAGAGTCTTTCCTGATGTTTTGCTTTCATTTATGGCTAGGCTAATTTCTCCTCTCTTCTTTGATCCATTCCAGAGAGAGAAAGCTCTATTGTCAATAAAGACTTTTTTAAAAAGTGATTTACCGAGAGCAGGGCTTACACACAGCCAGTGCAGCGCAGAGGCAGCTGAGCAGAGAGAGAGAGAGAGCGAGGGCAACTCAGTAGTCCACTAACATGTTGCTCTCTCTACCAATATTAACTCCGTTTCAACAATGTGAGGCTACAAAAACAGGCATGCAAGCTGAAATTCAATCGTGGGGTTTTGTCGGGATTAAGCTATGAGCAGAGGGAACCTCCGCTAACTGCTAGGCTAATTCAGCAGTGTAAAGTGTAATGGTAAAACACTGTAGCACTTTGCTGTCTATCTTAGGATTTGATGCAAAGACTGTATAAATTAATCGAAAACATTTTGATGTGTTCATTTTTCTGATAAGTTTGGTTTTTGATCTCGGTAAATCTCAATGATCATTTTGCAGTATTGCGTCACAGTCCTAGTTATCTCTAGTTGCCACTTAGGGCAGTCAGGGAGCAAATCTTTCTAGTTACTTCACTGTGAATATACAGTGACAATCTTAGAGTCCTGTTTGCATTGTGTGTGTTTGTAACGTACGCAGGTTTTCAATGTCCATAGTAACAGTAGAGCCTGACAACTGAATGCTGAAAGTTTTCTCCTGTCTCATGACGCTAAATCAACTAAATTCCTATGCTGTCTATGAATATCCCTCCAGAACAGTTCCTTTGTGTATGTAAATTGAGTCAAGGTGAATTGCAAGTGTCCCTGCTTTCTGTTTGCTGATTTTTCAGGCGGATTCTCACAGTCTGGCTTACTGCAGCTTTTAAATGGACATAGTATGAAAATCCCAAACAAGAATCCATGCCTCTGTAGTTACAACACAAAACATATTGCTGAGAAGGACACCGTGGTGTGCCAATTACACGGCTGAATTACACAAACACAAGCCCGTGCACCTGCTGTGTTAAATCTTTCAGCCAACCTTACTCTAGGCACTAAAGGGAAATGAATCCTTCGCCAGTTAAATTAGCACTTGTCAGCTACCAATTAAAACACACGCAACACCCACTGAAGACTTGGTTTCCTTTTAGTATTTTTAGCAATGTTTCAGACAGTCACTCAGACAGATACTGT
>NC_048429.1:14209404-14223626 GCF_013103735.1 Etheostoma cragini | reverse complement strand
CCTCCACAGTGTGATCCATCTCTGAAGACAATTTCTCTGCTGACAAGAAGCCGCTTCGCTTTGTCTTTTCAGCGTGGAATTATTCTCAAATTAGTATCACATTAATCACAGTGACAGCTGAGAATGTAAATGACTCTGTAAAAGGGAAGAATGTGTTTCAGTCTGTACAGAGACAGGCAAAGTGCTGCGACAAACGGAATTTATGGAAACCCTTTACCCTTGGCTTGATACGATCATGCAGGTTTTCTCGTCAAGTGATGGCCTGGTGGTTTTTGCATTGTTTTTCTTTTGTGCATAACTGAGGATGATTTATATACGGCACTGTGCAGTGGGGCGCTGCTGCTCTGGCCTGCTCTGTGTCAAACCAGCCATTTGTGAATTAATCTAACCGGGCTGTCAGAACTGTCCATTTCCTATCAGAAGTTCAGCATCGATAATGGAGCCTTACAAGTTCGGGCGACTGCTTCCCTCAGTCCGTCAAAGCTACGTGGCAGATGACAGACGGTTGGAATCGATAGCGGACGTCGTTATGAAGGCTGTTATGTTATGTTCCTCAAGAGTCTTTTCCAGAATGTACTTTTTGAGGAGCAGAGGAGCTGCCAGTCAGCCAATGGGCTTCATGACAGGCAATTTAATCTCAAGGAGAATGGAGGTCTTCAGAGTATCTGACAGCATCGCACAAGGGGAGAGAAAACCTCAGTGTGTGGAACACAAACCCTTTATCCCAGATACTGTACACGAGTCCAACTGATAGATCCATGCGCTGATATATGAAGCCAATACAAGTCTTTTAGGAGGTAGTTGAGTGATATTGAATATATTATATAACAAATAATTCTTCAACTTCAACTTTACACTAGAGTGGCAAACTTTAATAGTGTAACTTAATCGATTAGTTTCAACTATTTGAATTAATTGCCAACTAATTTGATCATTGAATCATTGGTTTGAGGCAATAAAAAAAAAATTCTGATTCCAGCTTCCTAAAGCGCCCATATTATGCTTACTTCAGGTACATAATTGTATTTTGATGTTGTACCAGAATAGGTTTACATAGTTTATTTATAAAAAAAAAAAGAAAAAGGATCCTGTTTTAACCCGGTGTTTGGGTCTCTGTTTTAGCTACAGAGTGAGACATCTCACTTCTATACTATTGGTAGTCACAAATGCACAAAAGCTAGGTAAGATTGTCACTCCCCAATGTAAGTCAAGTACAGATTTCAGTCGTGCATGCGTCACTTTGCAACAAGTAGCATACAAGATGCTTACGAGAGATTTCTGTAAAAATGAACCTACTTAACAAATTTTGTTCAATGCTGGCTACAAGTTAGCAATCAAACACAACAAAGTTGTCAGTTGAATGGTGTAGAGAAAAAAAGAGAGGGGCTGGGGGTGCTGGCGCACACAGTCCTGAGAGCCACTGTATACATATATAAAATAAAGGCAGGGTTAGCTGGGAGACTTCTTCTAAATGAGGGACACTTGTGAAATACCTGCAGAATAGGGGCATGGAAGTAGTTCTAGATAAACTTTTGTGTGTTGTAGTATTGTTTTGCCATTGAGAATGAGCTAGCATGCTAGCGCTAGCATGTGCTACGGTTAGCCACCTCGTCTTGGCTAGTGACGTAGAAAGCCATCTTTGTCCTTGTGAAGAAGCTGATGACGTTATCTTTACCTTATGTTAGTCTTTAGCCATGGGCATTTGAGCCATTATACAAGTCATCGTACCTTTTAAAGTTTAGACCCCTCAGTTTTATCCATTCCACTTGCTAATTGAGACAATGCCAAAATCAATAAAACGCTGTTTCAAGTTTTTACTACTACCTTGTGTGAAGTTTACTGTTTTTTTTTTAAGAGTTAATCTGTTCAGGTGCGTTCAGGGTGTTGCTCAAGCTCAGAGTTTCTAGTTAGGGTGAAATTAGTAGATGTATCCATTATTTTCCTCATGCTAGTGTAGCCAGATAAAGGTATCAAACCACCTGTTAAAAAGGCACCAAAAAACTGGAAATGAAATTTATTGTAGTCAATATTTTCCGTTTAGATGATGTTTTCCCTTGCAAGCATCATACACTAAAAGCAAGATTTTCATGCTCACAATGGGATAAACGCTTCTGATTTTAGTGCTGCTATGGCCTCTTCAGAGGCTATATACTGTAGAGGAAAAGAAAGGCTAAAGGTCAGGGCTTTTCGAACTTTAGCCTTATCTTTCCTCTGAAGATAATGAGCTTTCTCTCAGTGGCAAACTGTGGGAATATAAAGAGGCTTCAGTGTTGAATAATGCATCAGATTTTGTACCAGCTGTGCCAACATTGTTGACATCTCAATCAGCGTGTGCGGGCGTCTCATGTCTTCTTGCTTGGATTTTCTGTTGATAAAGTTGAGTTTTATTACTGTAGGTCATGCTCTTTTCTGTTTCTGCTCTTCATTAGTCTCTGCTTATGCCAAGTTCTCAGTCCTACTGTGTTACACCGCTCGGATAGAGAGAAGCAGGCATTTATGTACATTATAGATGAAAATGATGCAAAGTATCATCAAAACCCAGTAAAATATTCAGTGGTGCTTGTGGGTGTAACGTTTGAGTTTTCAATGTTTGCACCGCTTTAATGGCTATAATTTAATTTTAACACAATTTTTCTCTTTCACAGGTGAACCAACCTTTCTGGTTTTTATTAGATCATCAAAAGAGAAGTAATGCAAAGGACCTTTTCTGTAAATAGAGACTTTCTTCTGGACTGCAATTAATCTTTGGAAAACTCTGAATGCTTCTTCTTGAACTGGATGAACATCAAGGCCCGATCATTCAGCACTTCTTTTTGAAGAACTCCATAGGATAAGCCTTATTGGACAACAGGATTTATTCTGGGACATTGTCCTGCTTGTAGTGGAAACCAATGGCGAACCTTGCCTATGTGTTCATTTCTAGACTAACATGTCCTTTACAGGGGGATTGCCATCACAGGTTGACCAGGGTGAACAGCAGGTCAGTTTGTTGAAAAATGGGATTTTCTTTAAACCAGTCAATTGGGGCTTTCTTCTCGAACAATGTGTAGTTCAAAGGGTTCAGATATAGATGAAAATATGCGGCAGATATTCAGTGTGATTTTCAAAGGAATGCAGAACCAAATATACATTTTAAACTTACAATTTTAAACCTACAACACATTAAGAGGACTGCTGAACTGAACTGATGGAGGACCAGCGCTGTAAAAAGTTCAAACTGATCAAACTACATGATGTTATCAGACAGAAAGTTGGATAAAGTTGTGTTTTTTTCCCCTCTGAAAAATCACTCTGCCATTTCCTGTCGCTTCTGCCAGATTTTGTTTGTGAATGACAGCTCTGGAGTTCAGATTCTAGACAACAGTGTACATTAAACACACAGCATCTGGTCACTGACAACAATGTTCCCAAAACTGTTTTTCAACTCAAAGTATGATTTTCAGTAGGTATTGCTGACTTCCTTTGTCTGTGTAAGTGATGACATCAGTAATAAACTATGGTTGTGTAACTAAAGCCTTGTGTCTCTTTAGCATCTATATGCTAACACAGATAGTTTTTACATGCCCTAATAGCATGGATCGAGGGATGGCAATGCCGGTACTTTGGTTGAACAACTATTGGTTTTGTCGTCACAAAATGTTGTACTGAAGGTCACATTAGTATCAGTCCTTATGACCTTGGGGATCCCCTCATTTCACCTCTGGCACCACTGTGAGGTCTACATTGGTTGTTTTGAGTGAAAGATCTCAATAACCTTTGGACGATTACCAAGACATTGGCTACAGACATTTGTCTGCCCCTCATGTTAGAATGCTCCCCATGAGTAACGTTAGCTCAAAGCACCACCTCACAAAGCTGCAAGCATGGCTAACGGGATAGGTTTGTTTTTTAGCCCAGTTGGGGAAAAAATCAGAGGGCTATTCCAGTAAATAAAGATGGGCTGTGGGTTACTAGTTAAGTGTGCCCTATTCTGCGTATGACAAAACGTCTACAATTCTCCAAATTCTGAAGAATGAGAAAAGTCCATTTGCCAAGAAAGACCGTAAGTGGGAGAGGGGGGGAATTAAGATGCCTTCATGCTGTTATTTAACAGAATTCACAGAATCTTAAAATAGCAAAGGTGGTAACCTCAAGGTTGTTAGGCACATTTATGTATTTATTTATTAAAAGTCCTGCAATAAAAATTCTACATTTCTTTTACAGGTTGTCAGAGGGAGGTGTTGATTAAGCTGGTAGTTGTGAAGGTGCTACTTGTGGTGGTGACTGCTTTGCACAGAAAAGTGCATCTAATATGCGCATCTGGATAAAATGTTGGAAACACATTTCAACACCACTATGGACTGTGGTTCTTTTGGTCTTTTTGCTGCATTGCTGATTGTGTGTGTTGCATTTGAGTAATAATTCCCATCTTCTAACATCTGTAAACAACCTCTAATAAGTAAAAGTAGTGCAAGGCTGTTTGTAAATGGCAGTATCGCTGGTTAGAATTTAGGGATTCATAATTTTCAGACAGCTGCACAATGTTTTAAGTTGCCGGATGACAGCATGAATGTGAGTTCAGTCAAATTCAATCAGTTGCTTGCATGTCATTTCCAACTCCCTGGTAACATCCAGGGTCCTTTCCAAACATGTCGCCTCAGAGGGGATGCTTAAGTTATTAAATTAACAGCCAGAGTTTTCAATTCTGAAAACAAAAATCATGCACTGTAGAGAAGTGAGGCATTTTGATGTGAAACAGCAGGCATTTATGTTGAAATGCACAGCCCAGCGACAGATCTATCCCTGCTCTGTAGTTTCTTATTAAATGGTTTTAAATGATTGTTTCTCTTATTTCACCCTGCCTTACAATAACAAGAGCACCATCGGTTATCATCAGGTAGACCCATTCTGAGTCCAATCTGTCTGCTTAAAAACAATCCTGTGAATAATGTTGTTAATGTGTTGGTTTGTTTGTCCCCTGGGGGGAATTGTTACAACTGGGGCCTCCTAAAGGTGTTCAAAATTACAATGCTGATGCTCCGTCACAGAAACATGATGCTTCTCGACCTTGATAGGAGACGACAGCACCATCACGTTGAGCCACAATTAGCGTCAAACATAAATCTCAAAAAAGTTTCAGCCTGACTTACACTTCCCAAGAATATCATTATTTCAAATAAACGTCCATAAAAATAAATTTTTCTTCAGTATCAAAGTAATCCAGTGATAGTTGTCTGTACATCAACAGGTAAACAGCAAACAGGAACTGCTAATTGCTAATTCGTTATTGTTTTAATGGTGCCGGTTTGCCAAAATGTAAACAAATTAAGGCTAATACAAAGAGCTAATGTTGAAGCACACAGCTAACCTTATACATTATTAATTATATCCTTTCAGTCAGTATGATAATTTTTTTACCTGTTAACAAGACATTAGATGCCCTTGGAACCTGCTGTTAAGTTCTGTACCTATACAGTACAAAACAAAATCCTCCTATAAATTAATACATGGTTCATGACAATATCTCACCTACAAATGTCCCAATATCACACATAATTATGTTGTCTAGATGAGAGCTTCTTAAATGTTTTTAGCTAAAGACCCCGGTGAGAAATTAGCTCCCCTTGCACTGGGAAACGGGCTTATTAAAAAATTTCATATCCTCGTCATAAAGGGACCCACCAGCAACAAGCCTGTAAGTCAATTTGGATCTCAACCCACTGCTTCAGATTACTGGTGAGGATTTTCCATGCTTTTTTGTAGCACTGCTGACGCCTCTCAATTTCTAAATGCTTCTCTTTGGAGAAATTACAAGAAAAAAGTTTCCACAAGGGAGACAATTGTGTAACCAGGAGTTTTTTCAGCTGCAGATGCTTGACAGACACAGAGAAATTAGAAAATGTGACAAAGAGCTATTTCTCCAGGTTTTTAAATGGATCTTGGTTTTACTTTCGCAACGTGCCCTCTGTGCTGGTTGTAAACACTGCTGCTTGTCTGCGGCTGTCAAACATAGTCACACTGAATGACTCCGTTTCCCAGCCTGCTATCCTGAACAGAAGACGAGCGCTGCCTAAAGCAAATTTCTCATGTTTTCACGAGGAGCAAGCGCCTCCTTCAAACATCAAGCTTTCTTCAGCGGAGGCGTCCTTTGGCAAAACGACAAACATTCTCCGTGAATCTAAAGGCTGCGACACCGCTGGCCTCCGCGTGACAAACAGCTTGACAATTCCAGGGTCAATGCCAGACTCCCAGGTTAGTATGTGAGTCACTTAAGAGGAGTCACACGAGTGGGTGGTGGGGGCTCTTTTACAGAAAGCCTTGCTTGTACAGAAATCCTCGCTTTCAAAGCTTTGATTTCTTTCAAGTGATTCAAATGAGGTAAAGGCAGGCAGTTCTCTCTCTATTTTTTTTTTTGCTGCAGTCATTACAAGAGCACATCAAAGGAATCTCCTCCTCTCACCATATGTTGTATAGTTTCATAATCTAATGAGGGTTTTGTAATTACACAGTCCACCAAGGGAATGCAGCTCATTGATTCTCTGGGAAAAGAAATTTCATTTCATTTAATAGTTTTACATACAAAAGGACTTTGGTATGTAAAACGGGCTGTTTGAGAGAGAATTACAGATGTGAATGTAAATCACTCGGATAGTCCTAAACTTTCCAGGCCGGAGGATTTGTTTTTAAAAATGGAGGATGTCACTTGCAAAAGGTAGCAACATACAGGCGGTTTTTAATCTGATCATGTAATTCGTTTTCCCTGTGCGACGCAATAGTCTGCATGACATTTCAATATATGCCTGATATACAACTAATGAATGGTGCTTTTATATGGATGCGCCTCGCATTCAGCAATAGAAATCCTGTGATGCATTCATCAAGCCATCAAATGACGAATGAGACTGGCTGTGGTGGAATTATTCATAGGTTGCTGCGGGTATAATAAAGGCTATAGCTGTAAGAAGTGTTGATTCACAGTAGCCTTCTCTCTGCTGTGTGTTGAAATCCTTTTAAGCCGAGCCTGGGAACTCCAGTCTGAAACTTTGCTTTGTCTCTGCTGTGAAACCATCTTCTCCAGTCGTGACCAGAATGCAAACAAACAGCAGGTTATGGAAACTTACGCCTGGAATCTTTATTAAATGTATCATCCAACAATAAAAGCAATAAGTATTATAAGCTCACGTTGCATTTCATGCATCTGTGAATGTTACTCAAAGTAGTCAGACAGAGAGAAATTGGATTGGTTGAGTAAGACAACTGTGGGCGGGACAAAAACTACAGTCTCTCTTGGCTAATTAATGCTAGTAGACAAAAAAAAAAATACTATGATAAAAGCTTTAGTGCCTAACTTTTTTTATATTAATAAACGTCCGTTACAATCATGACATTGCCAAATAAGTTGATGCAAAACCAATTACAACTATCAGCTCCACAAAACTCTCTCTGTATTTCTCAGTATGGCTGTGTTCATAAAACTATTGTCCGGTGACTTTCGCGCCTAGAAAATTGAGTGAAGATAATAACCTCTTCTGGAGAGTCCATGTTTTTTTTTATCGTCTGTGGCTACAAGCAACTGTGTATCATAAAAAATCAAAGTATATTCATTATTCCCGTAATCACTTTGCACTCATCCTAGTTGCAGAATGAATCAAAACACTAAAAGACGCAGGCCCTAAAATAATGAGCTCAAAAGAGCGGACTCCTTTCACATTACACAGTCATTTGATATATTGTTAAACATAAAATTATTGATGAGTGCAGCTTTAACCTAGGCATTTGTTTGATATTCCCAACTGCCATTTAAACTTAGCATGTTATTACAATGAAAACTGAATTTCTTTGTCTTCACCCACGGCAAGTATTTGCATCACGTCTTCCTTACACAGTTCCCAGACTATTCCATAATATCTGAAATCGCCTCGTTCCTGCAACACTTTGTATTTGAGTAGTGCAAATGAACGATATAAATGTCTGCTTTCATTATGCATTTTTAACATAAAACAAATGATTATATTATTTTACAAATTTTGTAATGCATTTTTAATATTATACATCATCCATCTGGCAAATTAGCACTACCAAATTGGTGCCCTCACTTGTACACTGTAATTACTTCTGACAGCTGCAGTGGATTTTTATGGGACACAATCATATTTTCACTGTGAGTTTTTCTAAAATCAGATTAATGAAAGTGTAAGCATTTACTTGTGATTTCTTTAGGTTGATTTATGATTTGTTAGTTTATTTCAAACCGTTTCCGGTTTTTACGTGTCAAGAACTTATTACCATATCTGCACTGCATTTCCCAGAATTCCACTGTCAAACTGTGTAGGTGGAGCAATAATGGATTTCTTAAAATCTTCTGGTGATGAAGTTAGAATTTTCCGTTTCTATCACAGACCGTTAATATACGGTCTATGGTTTCTATATGGAAACACATCACATTGTTCAGAGCAGGAAATAGAACAAATTAAATCAATACTATAAATGAATATGTTCCACAATGTAACAGCAAGTAAAGTCGTACTGCAGCTGGGAATGAAAAATGAGTATAAATATGAGGCATTAGTCCATTTAATCAACTGGTGTTACAGTTTCACCTAGGCAATGTAATGGCTTAAGACGTGTTCACTATACGATGACTTCCACACACAACATTGTGAAGAAAATTGTCAAAATGTTATTGCTACATAAATGCTGAAACCCATCCCTAGGATATTCTTTACTGTTGTTATAGGTGCTAGTGATGCATCACAGTTGTAGCAGCTAATGTGGTTAAGACCGGCCTCAGGGGTGTTATCCCTATATTTAGTTATCAGATATTTGATGAGGAATAGATCCCTGAGCACGTACGCCGCCCAGAGCTGATGTTATGAACACCATCCGGTCCTTGTGCCAATAAAATGGAGACGTCTCTAATTAACACCAAGATGGATCGCCTGTTTGCCGCATTCCCCTGAGCTCTGTGAAACACACCTTACAGCGCAGTGTTGGATTACATGTGGATAAGACAAAGGAAGCGGGGGGGGGGATTCATCCTGTTAATACTTTTAGCACCTGACTTCCTGCATCTCAGTGTCAAAGTAAGTACATCCACCACCCTGCTCAACATCCCATCACAGCAACCTCTGCTCTTATAGGGGCATATGAAGCTATACCTCAGTGTTGGAGTCATAGTTGGTTATCATATTAATCCTAACTATTGATACTCTTTAGGGCTGGCAATTACACAGCTATTGCCATTAAATATATTTAAGCATGCATTCATGTAATGGATACAATTCAAAAGAAAAGAGCCAGTGCACTCTCATTTTGTACTTAATTTGTGCACATACACATATGACACAATGCCAGACAAAGATTTAGTATGTCCCAATTTATAGTGTGTCAAAAGCAGTATGCCAAAGCTACCATGATGTCCTACAGCCTCCTGTCGCATATTGCAGTAAGCAAGTCAAAGTTCAAGGTGCAATGTTGAAGTATGATGTCCTAACAGTACATGCTTTGCAAGGACAGCAGCGCTCCATTCTAAAAGTAAAGAGAAAAAGTAAGCAATTTGGAATTCTGGCTAGGACTTACTAATACTAAGATGTTTTTCAGTACCAGTAACTACAGGTGTTGCCAAATCAACTACAACTGAAATTGTAAATATCATAACTTGCATAACATACCTGGCCTCCAGTTGTTTCTGGATCTGAAAATATTATTTTCAAATGGAACTCTCCTTTCTTACATCTCAAAGAGTGACTGCACTTTTGGTGAATAGATCACAAAATGTACAGCTTCGTTAACTGACATGAAGGCAATCACTAGGAAGATGTAGCAGCACCATTAATGTTAATTTCATATCACACTGATTCATATCTGAAACAGTTCTGTAGGAAAAAAGCTGTCAAAGCTTTGCCTTCTCACAGAAGTGGAACAGCTTTGCCTTATGCTCCAGTGAGGTTTAGCAACCAAATTAAAGCGCCACGCATACAATGAACCCTGAGGCATCTGGCGCTGCATAATGTCTGTAGAAGTCAGTTTTCCTCAAAGCAGTTTCTTCATTGTCTGCCCACTGACACAAATTTATGATTCTATTGTGAAGCTAAAAATTGGTTGAAAATTGGTAAAAGCAAGAGCTAATGTGATGCTGCTGAGCATTACATCTACTACAACAAAGCAAGGCAAATGGATGGCATTGAGGATTTGAGCGAGTCATCCGTTTCATCTAACTTACCTGTGTGCAGCATGGGAAGGCAGACAGCTACTAGATAAAGCACAGTCATTTGCTTTGCCATTGTGTCTACTACCACTGCTACCATTTTATTATCTGGGCAGGCCGGGATAAATTTGCTATCATAAAAGCAAGCCTGAGACAACAATAGTGCGAGGAGATTGACAAAAACCAAATAACATGTGAGTGAGAAAACAGCTTTTTTTTATGAGAAGAAGTCATTTTTAATAACTGTCAGATGTCTGGTGGAAACTCACAGCTGAACAGATGTCTTTTGTTAGTTTTGTCAGTGTCTTTGTTGCCTGACAGTGTCTTTATCTGACTGATCCAAACATGTCGTCTAGGTGAGCCTGTGTATTCACCAAGGACCGGCGGAGCTATTTTTCTCCCAGTGTGACTAGCAGCTCTATATGCCAAGCAACAGATTCATAATAGAGTTTCTCTCTAGTCCCTTGTGGTGGCTTTTCTTATTTTACTCATTCAATTATGAAGAATAAAACATGGGATTAGATATTTTCTCTGTGCACCATCCATTTTATTCTTTGCAATTTCACGCTTTGTGGAATTTTTCCAGTCACAAGTTAATTAATCAGGTAGAGACGGCGGGGGTCACTTACTCGCAAGACTGTACTACCCATATTTAGCACAAAGAAAAACTTTACTCCGAGGTTTGCAAAGAAGAAGAAAAAGCAGCACCGGAAGCCAGGATGTTAGTGTTCAGCAGCAGTGGTCCCCGTTTCATCTCAGGACCGCTTATAACGAGATAAACCCTCCACTGACAGTGACCTGAGATGAAAGTAGGAGACACAAAGCCGGCAAGAGTTCAGGGAAAGTTCTTCGATGCTGCACCTTCCCACCCACTCACCCCGCCTAAACCCAAGGCCTGGTGCTGCTGGGGAGGGAAGTGGGTAGGGCGGCGGAGTGCAGCGGTTGACTAGAAAAGTTCCTTCGCCTCTGTAACAACTTTGTGGTTGATCCCACAAGGAGGCCTCGCTAGGTGCTAAAGATGCCGGGATTGACGGCTCTAATCTCGCCAACTCACTCCGTCTCGCTCGAACTTGGCCCCTTCTTTTGTTCTTTAAGCCCTGGATTCTCTTGTTTCTACAACTCTATTTAGAAGCAGCGCTGGTTTTGGCTGAGCGGAGGGGAGGAGGAGGCCACTAGCAGAGGATGCTAAAACTTAGGGATCCTGCCACAAATGAAGGAGCAGAGGTTCAAACTTCCTCTAAAAGGACAAACTGCTGTGTGTGTCAACCTGCTGACCCATGTGGATGACTGGAATTTTGATCAGCTTTTTGAAATACAATGAAAACAAAATGCATGAAAACGCATCAGAAAAGTGGTAATTTAGGTGTTCTGAGTCTGGCTGCTTTTCATTCTGGCCGGCTAACCGGGAATCTCTTACACCTGGGATACAAGTTAAATGCAATTAACTACCTGCAGAGGCAGAATAGAAAGGCAGCGCTACTCTGGGATCTAGCGCATTAAAGTAACCATATTATAAAAGAAATCACTTTTTCTGGGATTTGGGGTGTTATTTTGTGTCTGTGGTGCTTCCACACACATACAAACTTTGAACAAAAAAAATATAAATGCTGTTCTGAGTGAGATACAGGTTTCTGAATGTCCTCTGCCTTCAGTCTCCAGGTGATCTGTTCAAAATCTCCACAGCTTTCTACGTCACTAGCCAAGACGGCCAACCATGAAAATCAGCATAATATGGACGCTTTAAAGGCAACTGGCCAGATGAAAACTAATTTGTTTGGGCTGACACAGGAACATTTTGTCAAAAGCAAATTGTTTTATTGGAAGGTTCATGAAGGTGCATTCAAGAGGTGATTGTGAAGATAATACCAAGTGACCTTCAGAGTTTTGCTCCTATCCTTCTTTGTGTCATGGCTGAGATGTATCAAGAATATGCATCACTCCCACGAGTTTGTCACACTGACGCCGCCAAACCATCAAGTTGCAGTTTACCTCCATGTCTGTCCGGACTTACTATTAAAAAAGGTATTATGTGTATTTTTTTTTTCTTCGACACATCTTCAATCCGGCAGCACAGACCATCTATACAATCGCCACAGTTTGAAGGTGGGTCATGTAATGATTTCAATTACCTTCATTTTCTGGATAAATACCCTGAGTAGTTATTAAGGTGTCCGTATGTTAGCCAGTCTGTTTAACTTTCAAATTAGAAAAGTCCTTAATGAACAGAAACTTTAAAATGTGTTATATTTTGACCAGATTTTCCCATTTCCACTTACTTTCACATCTTGTCTAAATGCTTTTATATCTTATGTGAAGTAATTTTAATTGCATCATTGAAAGGTGTTATACTAATAAACTTGCCTCAAAAATGTTGTTTTCATGTAATTCTGCTCATTAGGCTATATTTGGCAATATTTCAAATTTGAAAGTTTCAAACTCAGTCTGCCACATCCATTCATGTCATTTAGACAACTAATTTGAGGAGCTGCACTGATGTCGGCATGAATATGCACTCCAGTGAAACCATGGTTCATATTAGTTACACAGTACAATACAGCAGCACCTCATTAACAGTGTTGAAGGAGTTGGATAACAGGGTAGCTAATGAATACGTCCCCTGCTGCTCAAATCAACATGTGGGGGAATGACAGTAAATCCTGACCCTCCTTACTAACCCTTTGTTCGCAGTTTATTTATGAGTATGTGAAGCCATGGGATTTATTAGAGGCTCTAAACCTCTCTATCCAGCAGACTGCCTGTTTGTTTTGCCAGAATCCTTGTCGAGCAGCAGCGCATAAGTGGACACCAGGCTGCTACTGTGATACATTAAAGACCGCTCATTTCCGTGGTGCGCCAGCTCTCTCATTGAGAGCCCTGCATGGGAAGCACCTGTAAGCATCAGCCAAATGACAGGACATCCCCTCATCCTCACAAATCCCAACACACAGCTTGGCTGTTGACAGAAAACCAGACTGAACATGCCCCTCATGGTTTACCGTCTCCATCTTGCTAAAGCCAAGCTCCCCAGGATGTGTTTTATATTACACACTAATGACCCAACTCATGAAAAACAAAAATTCACCCGCTTCTCTTTTCCGTTGTTTTGAATCTGCACTGAACTGAATGCATTCCGGAAAACTGTGTGCAGATCCCTGACCAAAGACCATGTAATGAAAATTGTGAAGTACAAATCATTAGAGCTTATTTCTAGATAAAAGTGGATAAAAGTGCCTGTTGGTCAGATGGTAAGGAACTGGTTGTAGCAAACTGGAAGGAACCTAGAGGACCTTGACGTGCTAGATGGATGAGGGATATTAGCTTTCAATAAAGCTGCAACAGATAAAACACTTTTCCCCATTTTAGTGGTAATAAGAACAAATTGGACAAGTTGTGGCTTCCATTCATGACTTAATTGGATCATTAAGGCCATTTAGGGCTCTGTATGTTTGCGGAGCTTGTGCTTTTAGCTAGAAAAAACTGTTTTTAACCATGCTAGGGCATGGCACTAGATATGGCAGTGTTGGTCCGTCAGTGTTCAGTCTACCACTTTTATCCAGACTGAATCGTTCGATTCTACTGTTAGCTTGATTGCGATGAAACTTTTCACTTTCACGTTCATGTCTTCTACTGGATGAACTGTAATCTTTGGTGATCCCTTCACTTCTCATTTAATGTTATCAAAAAATAAAATCTTATTTTTATATTATTTGTCTAATACTTTGGACAAATTAACGGCAATAACATTCCCATCAGCCTCAGCTGTACTGTTTTTGTGTTAATTAGCAAATGTTAGCATGCATGCTCAACCAAGACGGTGAACATGGTAAACAAAGCATTGTCATTGTGAGCATGTTATTATGCTGATGTTAGCATGTTGCAGAATAGAAGAACAGCCTCACAGAGATGCTAGTGTGGCTGTAGACTCTTAAATTAGACCCACCCAATCTTCCACATTGTCACAATCTTCTATTGTCCAATTTCGATGAGCTTGTGCAAATTGTAGTCTCAGTTTCCTGTTCTTAGCTGAAAGGAGTGG
>NC_048429.1:14205877-14209304 GCF_013103735.1 Etheostoma cragini | reverse complement strand
ACTGATGCTCGGTTTGAACTGCAGGAGATTCTCTTGACCATGTCTACATGCCTAAATGCACTGAGTTGCCGCCATTTGTTATTGGCTGCTTAGAAATTAAGTGTTAACGAGCAGTTGGACAGGTGTACCTAATAAAGTGGCCGGTGAGTGTATAAAATTATACATACGTTTTTAGTTAAAAACTGAGAAATTAGGAATTATTTAGACTAATAGTTGAGATCTGAGGATGTTGAATGGATATGGTTTTGAAACCATAAACAAATCAAATGCAATAAGATTCAATAAACACCCCAAAAAAAAAAAAAGATTCCATACAACATTAAGAATGTTTTTAAATTTGTTTTAAAGAAATCCATATTTGAGATATAATACACTTCGAAACGGGTCAGTTTGACCCAAGGACAACCCAAGGGTTAACATACTGTATTTTTGCATTTAAAAAATTAACTCACTGGGTGACACTTACCTTACTAAACATAACTATAAATTCTTATGAATCATTATTAGTCATGGGCTCATTACCATATTTAGCAGCCCGTTGGTCATTATCGACTGATTCTGAGACATTTACAACTATCTGCAACTGTAAGGTGAGATTTATTTTGTGAATATTTAGTTAAAAGATGACCTTGTTTTAGGGGAAATAAAATAAGTCACATATTTTCATCAATTCTGTTCCTTGAGTTGCCAAGGGTGCTATCTAACATGTTGTACACTGTCTGAAATTCAGTAACAGTTAGGTTGGCGGAGGAATAAGATGAGATGATGACACATGTGTTGTTATAAGTCTTTAGTTGTTCTACACTGGAAGAAATGTCATCAAAAGTGGACCAAGTTACGGTTGAAGCTGTCTCCGTGGTCTTCCTCTATCCACGCCCCATAAGTACTTAATAACGACGAGTTAATAGTTTACGCCATTAATCACTAAAGTTACACTATTTACACATCAATTTGCAGTTAGTTCCTGATTTGTTCCTGACTTGATTGGTAACTTCAACGAGTCCAGTTCAGAGAACAGGTCCTAGTGATATGTGATGAGGTATCAAAACTTCTGGACCTATCCAGAACAATAAAAAGCATAGATTACTTTCCCTTCTTTCTGGCCAAAGCAGAATTATGCTGTCTGAAAGAGCAGATGCCACAGTAAATTAAGAGCCTCTCTCATCTCTGGAGCACTCTGTTAAAACCAGAAGGCATGCTCGGTCTTCCCCTCCTCAGCACTTTGGAGGGAGGAAGGAAGCCCGTTGTTGGCTGGAGATGACTGTCAGACCCAAACTGGAAGTGTCGCTGCAGCGGTGCTGTGTGTGTCATCTGTGTGATTGTGCCAGGCAACAGGAACTGTCTGGCCAAAGTCACAGATGGCGTTCGAAGCCATTGGCGCTTTGCAGTCACAGAGGCTCAAGAAGCCCTCAACTCTAACACTGTCTTAATTGTGATTAAAAGTAGAAGCAGATAGCAGTGGTCTGAGACACACTATACAACAATGTTCAGGTACTGCAAAGGTATTGTTTCTTTCCAACCTTTTATGCTACCGTCTTGGCCAGGTCTCCATGCAGAGAAGTCTCCTTAGTGGGTTTAAAACGATTAAATAATAATAAAACTTTAACATGGTTACTTAAAGCTGCACTGATCAATATTTTACCAATGGATTAATGACTAGGCTATGGGTAACATGAAGACTAAAGTTCCCCAAAATCTGCTGAACTTTTAGCAGTCTTCAGCTCATTGTCTTGTTTTTAATTTCCGCAAACCTTTTGGTGAAGATGAACACAAAGCTAAAAGAAGAGTTAATGTTAGTCATGGTTAAATGAAACAACTGTCGATCTGGATAAAGGAAAGCGGTCTTGCGTGTTAAAAAGCCTTTTGTCGTCCCACGGTGTTTCCCACACAAAGACTAACTTGTTGATTGTGCACACCACAACACCGGCCACCAAACATTGTGTCAATCTTCTTCTTTTTACGTTATTTCAGCTGCATTTCCTTTTCCTCGATCTCTTTGTCACACACACACACACACACACACACACACACACAAAACAGTGTTCAATTTAATCAATTTCAAATGATGATGGAACAGTGACTAGAAATAGTTTGTAGCAGGACCACCAGAGCCGGTCTGACTCGACTCTCATTGGTTATGACACGTAATACCGTTTACCATTTAAATCTGAGCATGCGCGTCACATCTGGTGACTTGCTGTAAAAAAGATTGCGGCTTTCTTTAAAAAAAAAGTCACCAGTTTTGTACAAAGAGCACGCAAGGTATTTCTCTCCTGTGGACCCCAAAATAGTCACCTCTCTCTGAATCGGTTTAGTGAGGAGCAGCCCCTCTCTGCTCATGTGCGGCAGCACTGCACACAGTACGCAGTAAGTCTGAAAGGGGAGAAGAGACAGAGTGTAGGGGCCAGTGTAGGTACTAGAGACCGCGAGACGCGGCAGAAGAAAGACGCAGCTGAGCTGGCCTGGCCTTTTTTTATATTTTATTTTTTTTACTTCAAAGATAGGCTACCCTAAATAATAAAAGGTTAAATAAATCCCTGCATTGAATTTGTGATTATTTGGCTAAAGATTTATATTTCTTTCTATCTTCCTTGCTGACACAACCACTATGCTTTATGCAAACGATTGCGTAATGACGTCGCAAATATGCAAATGAGCGCATGACATCTCTTGTCCCTTCATCACACTACTGCTAGGGACAGGGAGTCAAGAAGGTTCAATAGGGATGGCGGCACCTCATGGAAACCAATTATACACGGGCTCCAAAGCCTTCGTTTTGGTGCTGGAGCTTTGAATGATTCTAATAATCCAAGATGAATTACCACAATCAAATGAGAAAGAGAGACGAGAGGGGATCAAGAAAGTGAGAGAGCAAGAAGCTGAAAGAGAAAATCCAGGAGGAATTCTTTGCCTTAATTCCCTCGGGGCACTCAGTGTGTTGGTGGAGTACTGTACGTTTCTCTGGCAAGCGTATCTCCTCTCTTCCACCCACGCCAAGTCTCTCAAACTGAATCAAGTCCCAGCGGAGGAGTTCCTTCATCTAGCCAGAGTGTGCGGGCTCTTGTGTTGCACACCTCCTCTTAATTAAACAATGGCAAGCACCAAAAACGTTTCACAGAGACTGTGGAAATTAACTTTGTGAAAAGGAAAATGTAAAAAAAAAAAGTCGAAGCAGATCTCACAGGATGTAACTTCACTAAGGAGGGAAAGCTAGACTGAGCTCATTGTACTTTACATATCACCTTTCCCTGGTTGAAGTATTGCTTTCACTGTATTTCAAGTGAATACTGGAAATAAATTAAACAGTGCCTTTTCTTTAGATTCCAAGTATCTCAGGATCCTCTGTCTCTGTACTATATACACTCACCGGCCACTTTATTAGGTACACCTGTCCAACTGCTCGTTAACACTTAATTTCTAAGCAGCC
>NC_048429.1:14167336-14205777 GCF_013103735.1 Etheostoma cragini | reverse complement strand
TTGAGGCAGCTCTGAAGGCAAAAGGGGGTCCAACCCGTTACTAGCATGGGGTACCTAATAAAGTGGCCGGTGAGTGTATATACCCCAGTTCATGTGAAGCCGCACATACATCATTACTCAAACAATGCGTAGACAATTGTACACAAAATGCTCTAGAAAGGAACCACTGCCAGTCAGATTTATTTTTATCTAAATAATCTTTTAAAAAAACTCAGGTTTAGCTGTGGAACACGGGGTACATTTATATGCAACCATACTGTGAATCCGGATCACTAGCAATAATCTGCTTAAGGCAATGTTTTGTTTAAGTTTGAAAACTGCACAGTTCAAAGTGATGGAATTTTTTTAATGTACCACATTTTATTGAAATCATGTAATAATCCATCTAGCACTAACCACTCCACAGCACAGGGCCGTGTAGTTAGCTTTGTACCAGCCAGATTCCTTTGTCTACTGATGATGACACACACAGTTTGGAGATGCCAGCCAAGGCATTTACTGTACAAAAATGGAAAGGAACGTGGGACTACCAAACCAATACCAACCATTCACCTATCAAAGTTAACCCACACATTGACACGAATGCCGTAAACATGTTTGTTGTAAATCTTAACAACCATTCACTGGAGAAACCAAGCAGGCCTGCCTTATTTCAATATCCACATTGTTTGTTTGTAGACTGTCTGCAGCCTGCGTAGTTATAAATCTTTTGATAATGTGTGGATGTTGGCCCAGAATGACATTGACATCCTGGCCTGAATTATTATCCCAGTCCTCGTTATCCACCCGTATCGGCATGCCAGTTTTAGTAATGATTTATTCGAATTCAGTCAGTTATTAAAAAGTATGAAACACATTCATTAAGATTTCTACTTTGTTTCCTTTTAAATTCCCCATTAACTGCACTGCAGGTAGAGTACAGTGGTACGGCTGCAAACCTAGTTGGCTTGTGTAAGAGTCTTTGTGATAAAAGGTTTAAGTTCAAACACTGTTAAAACTCAAACACTTAAATCTCAGTGTTTGGCTATAACGAGGGAGTGCTTCACAGATTCTGGCCGACATTTGCAAATGTGATTTATGCTTACGGCGCAGCGAGGAGCTCAAATCTTTAATTACCGTGCAAATTACTGGCCACTATAATTCATCAGTACACAACCACCAGAACCTCATTTCCACACTAATGTAATGAATAATTGCCTTCTTGGAAAACCTGCCTCTTCGAGTATAATGGCAAAGGCCTTGGAGGATACGGCTATTAATGTGGAGCCGAGTTCAACCGAAGAGCCGACTGCTACCTGTTTTAAGTGAACAAAAAAACGCTGTGGCCATGAACCTGCTTTAATTGCATTGACGTTTACATCTTCATGCTGCAGGGAATTCAGCTATTGTAAAACAGGTTGTGTGGGATCTCTGGTGCTTTTGTGATTCCCACTGTAGAGGATGATGGAGGCTCATTGACCGTATCTTTTAATTTTGTTCCCAGCTAGAGAGAGGCCACTGACCCCAAGCTCCCATATATGTTTGTAGAAGATAAAGCCGAACACATGCATTGCTAAAGCCCATGAGGCGGAGCTCTGTTCTGTGCATGACATTTTTTACAAAACCCTTGAGTCAAGCTTATTTCAACAATCACAAAATTCATTACTGTCATATATTCCAAAGGACCCCTTCTTTATCATAATGCTTTAATCTCTGTGTAAATATTTCACCTTGATAGTAAAAAACACATTTCTTACAATTAGAAAAAAACCAGATCTTAATCTTACTGTGCATAAATGATTTGTTGGAAGTAAAAGTGTGATTACTGATTAGAGCCTTAAATTCTAGTTCTTTACCCTGCAGAGAGACCCAAAAACATAAATCTAATCCCTTCTCTATTGATTCAACCTGCCATATTAGCTCTACTTTCTTCAATAGAAAGAGAGGAATCCAAAGGAAATCTGGTACAAATGCGCTGCGCTGACCTTCACTTGCTCCAAAAGCACAAGATCCTGGAACCGCAGACTCGTATCCAATCAATTACTTGGTGGCTTAATTGATTTGCAAAGGTAATCACTGGGCACACATCCACCAGGGCAGAGTATTTGATGTTTTAATAAATGGTTTTACAGCAGAACTGGATGACTGGATCGATTCAGCCTCTACAACCTTGATTATAGCACGAGTTGGGAGAAAAACAGCAGTGTAGCAGCGGGCTGAGCCAAACGATGCGATTGGTTGGGCTCACCTCAGTTCATTTTTGATACTGAAGTGTAGTACAGCAGCGTGGTACAGATCAAAGCTGACCACATTACTCAATTTCCTCTTACAGGAAGGAAACTGAGACCAGACGCTTACTGTAGCTCTTATAACAAAATGCAGTAAAGTGTAAAAATAAATATAGGCCACAATCGGTCCTTTAAAAGTCACCTACAATTGACCATGATGGATACACAGCACACACCACTACTGTTAATTCTCAAGTGCATCTGAAATTCTTTAACACTAGAAAAGGTGAATCACTGTCACTGACGACTTCTTTTTAAACCTTAAAATCATTTCTGCACAAACCAATTTCTTAGAATGATCAAAGTCCTCTGGTGTTTCTGAAAGGCTTTATAATGTTTTAAATCCAAAGGTTGTGACTTTACACTACTATACTATTTACACTACATATGTTTAGTATTGAGAGGGAAGTCACCTGAAAGTGATGCATCTGTTTAAGCACTACACCAGCCAGCCAAATGTTGGACTAATGTATTAACAGCACAGATACAAAAACAATCCAGCAGATAAGTTTCATTCACCTTAATGCCAAATTCAGACTACCCAATATCAGCTCGATAATGGTCCTGCCCTGTACAGCTGCTGGACTTCAGCGATGAAAATGAGCACTGAGTGCAACAAAAGCAGGATGCTTGAACTGATGCAGCATACGGGACACCAGAATCCTTCTGCCACCATGTTAGACAACTTCTACAAAGTATTATATGACGCAATAAATGACCCCGTGGAGCGCAGAGCTGTGAACATGGTTAAGATTCACATTTCAGTGCCTTTGATCATCACCTGTGATGTTAAACCTCAGATTTACACACAGTCAAGAAATAAAAAGTGTGCATTGTGGTCATAATTCAGTAATAAAATCCTAGCATGCTGAGGAAAGTCTCTCCTGCATGGCTGCTGACAGCGCTGTCAGCTGAAGTGTGTCTCACACTGAAGGGCAGTAGAAGAACCGTTGGCAGCATCTGGTTCAAAACTAGTTCAGCCGACTTCTCTAGCATTTGGTACCGGAGAACAGGGCTCCGGACCAGCAAACAGAAACTCTGTGACAGTGTATAGCCTGCCATGCTGTTATCCTATGTTGCTTGTGGTACACAAGGACACCCATTTTTAAAAGCACAGTTTTTCAAATAAAAATGAGTTTGGACGCCGAGGCTTCTCGACTTTCTTAGACATTTCATGTTTCCATTCATTTTCACACTGAATCGCACAACATTCAAACAAACATTTGTTAACAAAGTTTTGCTAGACAAACTGGATTGCGCCATCTACCAACAAATAATCACAAGTTGTAGGCTGGTGCTCATTGGCCAGCTGATAGCGACATTTCAAGCTATAATAGGAAAACAACGCTATCAACACATTGCTATGATGATTCAGATGCAACTTGGCTTTTATTGTCCCTCCAGCACCGCAGCGAGACAACTCTTTTTTTGAAATACGTCTCACTGTTTGAGTGCTTTCCATTTACTCCGGAGGACGTCCCACGGCTTGTCCTACCCTTTGTTGGCCATTTCCTTCACGAGTTCCTGACGGATGGCATTTCTTAGATTTTTACCATCTAAAAAAGCCGTTATATTTAACTCGTAAATTAAATTCAAAACGTATCTCGTCTCCTTGAAAATTAGACCAAACATATTTCATTTGATTTGATAATTATTCATTTGATAATTTCATTGAATTTTACAGTTTCCATAAGGCATTTTTCATTTGATATTACTTAATTTGGATAAAGACGTGTAGATGGAAACATAGCTAATATTTACAGGCCAGCTCTACTGTGGACCTAAACGCTCACCTTCTCTTTAAGGCGAGTAAAGCCCAGCTTTACTTGACTGATAAAATTGTATATGAAAACATTTGGTGTCGATGCCACACTTTGATTGGTTGAAGTCTGCCATGTCTATCAGCCAAGTCAAGTGTTTTTCCATAATCTGACACAGAGATAATCTCAAAAGAGATAGATAGATAGATAGATAGATAGATAGATAGATAGATATCTATGTGTACCATACATACCATATCACTATGGTGTAGTCTAATCTCCAAATAAGACATGGAAGAAGATACATTTTAAAAAGATGAATGTAAATGTATCTTCTAAATTTACTCAATTTCTGTGTGGACAATTTCTGCAACAAAAATAGATAAAAAGTTGTGTTGAGTGTTGCCCTGACTGCTGTTTGGTGAAATAATCATCTGAAGACCAAAGGTTTCTATAGAAATTGTAATGATTTAATGCAATACACTTTGCATTCCCCTGGTACTCCAGGCTTTACAGTCTCCTAAAGACACATCAAGTGTGGTTAAAGTGCAAAAAACAAGCAACACAAAGACCCTACCGGTTAACTTAAAAGGAAGTGTTTAGTGGTTTATTTCTAAGGGCCAGTGGACATTATTTAGAAACTGGCATTATTAAAAAAATATATATAAAAAGTTGCAGCTAAAACAACAACCCACAGATTGTTTAACTAAATTATGAGTGAAAGGATGCTGAAACAATGGAACCCTTTGTAAGTAATCAAAACAGCAAGACACACACACACACACACACACACACACACACACACACACACAAGTCTCCACTGACTGCTGGTGGTTGGTTACTGCGAATCGCTTTACCTTGAGTAGGTTAAGTTTTAACTTTTTAACCCAAAAAGGTCTGGTTGTAAAATGACATGCTTGGGATCACTGACTGGTCAAAACCTACAGGGGACGATTGTACTCTATTTATATTCATTGGACTACATTACTGTTGTTCAGATAGGATCACATTAGTACTTTGTCTACTTGCGTTGTTTTATTATTATTTTTAAAGATTTTGTTTTTTGGCCTTTATTATACAGGACAGCTGAAGATGTGGCACCCAAAAACGCATCCCATCCTCCTCTGACTTTAAAACAACTTTCTGGACAGAGGGGCTACAACAAGCACCTATACCTTCATACTGTAGGTGTCATTTAACACTGTCTAATGTGTTAAAGCCTAACAAGATAGTGTGCTCTCACTATGTTGGCTGTGAAACCTTCTTCCCATGAGTTCTACATGGAAGTCCTCTTGGATCTTTTTCAGATACCTTGAATAAAAACTACAATTTAAATGAGGACAAATACACTGAAGTTAAACTTTAACGCCTTCACAGCTCATCAGAGGATCCTCCAGCCTCTTAGTACACAGCATCCCACCTTCACAGTCTGCACAGTGCGGAGGAAACGGTGCCTCTGGGAGGCATTTCTGAAGTTTAACATTTCCATGGGTTTACTAGTTGAAAGGCTGCCCACCAGCCAGTTTTAATTGCCTTTGGGAGCCATTAGGACAGGTCATTCGTCACTGCGGTTCAGAGCTACATCTGCACGCCTCGCTATGGGATTAAACCATCGGATCTGAACCACAGACTGATCAGACCACCACTGCCCTCCGACACGGGGAAGACAAGAAAGTGCCAAACTGGGCATCCTGTTTATAAACTCGCACCTAGAAATGGATTTGTTTCCCCTCCCTCTGGTGCTCACACAAGATAACATGTGACTATAGCTTGCAATGATCAATAAAAAATGACTTCATTTTGTTCCCTTCGGTTTTCCAAGCTTTATGAACAGCATCTCAGTGCTGTTGTATTTGTTGTTCACAGGGAGTGGTTCTCAAGTTCAGGTTCATTTCTCATGTTGAAGCATGTTTAATAGATGGTTTTAAATGTGATGAATATAAATAACACCAAGGTTACAATCTGACAAACTCAAGACTGCAAGTTAAATTATGATTTATAGTAAAACATGGCAACAAGCCATGTCTACTATTGTATTATTAAAACTATTCTAATCCATATTTTTGTCTGCGTTTTTGGAATGTACTTTACTCAAGTACTGTACTTAAGGAAAATAGGCATTTCATCCAGCTTTATCTGTCATTAAAGCTCAGATAAAAACACTATTCACTACTTGCTTAGCACCGAACTGTAGACAAAGTTAGTGACTTCCTGGGAAACATGGTGGAGCATTTAGCCGATAAACAGACAGATATTTAGCTCAGGAGTATGTGGAGACCAGAAACAGAACTTGTTTTTAACAATGACTTTATCTCCTCTTATCCTTTTGAGTCAACTTTATCTTATTTGAATGTATTTGTCCTTCTTTTATTGTTTTATTTGGTGATGATTCTTTGCTTTGTCATGCATTTATGAATGTTATAGAAATTAAATTCTATAATTATAATCATCATAGTAGTCATTAAAAAGGGAGCGTGCATACTGCATACACACACACACACAGACACACACAATGTATAAGACTTACATTCACCTGGTGTGAAGATACATGGTTTTAAAAGAATGCTGATGTGTTTACCATATCAAGGATATTTTCCTGCTCTCTAACAAGTCTTGAACCAAACTTCTTTGAGCACTTTTGGTTATAAAAATGTTTAGATTATGTCATTTTTAAACAACTGAGAGATTCATCAGACAACCAGAAG
Organism: Etheostoma cragini; assembly: GCF_013103735.1. Lineage (NCBI taxonomy): Eukaryota > Metazoa > Chordata > Actinopteri > Perciformes > Percidae > Etheostoma > Etheostoma cragini. Next base: position 14,199,045 of record NC_048429.1, on the reverse strand, counting down.
ATGCCAAGGATGGAATGCACAGAAAGGAATTTTTAGAAGTACCATGAATGAGCAACTAAGCCACCTTGCCAGCTTAAACGCTAAACCTGGAATTTACACTTGCACTTGCAAAGGTCACAGACTGAGATGTAGAAATGATTTATAGCAATAATCATATTGGCTAAGAGCAAACAGGTAATAAGCCGAGTCAGTGCTAAATCAAGACAGGCATAAAAGCAAATAAACAAAAAAGGCTGAACTGTGAGGGAGCTAATGAGAGCTGACTGAAGGTAAAAAAGTCATTTCTAAAGGAGAAAGTGATGTATTGTTGCACGGCTGTGCTGTCTGCTGCGCCGGTGGCTGCAGTAGGCCCTCAGAGAGCTGCAGTCCACCCTCACCTGATTATTTTTCACCTTGTTTACAGCGCCACTCCTTCGTGGCACTGCCTCCATCTCCCTCCATGCATGGACCCGTCTCATTAGGTCCATCTCAACAAGTCACTCAGCCAAGAGAGAGAGGCGGGGAGGGTGGGAGGGAGAGAGATGGGTATGGGGACAGGTAATACAAGGACAGGTGAGGAAAGACGATTAGAAAGAAATGAATACAGTCGGAGGAACATTGTCTAAATCCATCCTGACAGGAGACGAGAAAGTGTTTAGTGTGGAAATCACTCTGAGCGTGTAAATTCATCTGGCGCAGGACGGGCAGGGAAGGACAAAGTAGCACCTTACATCAAGTGTGGCTGTGCTTTATACCACCAATAATGTCCTGGAGTAAACAGTTGTTACAGCGCACGTCCAGAAGCAAGAGAGTCTTGCAGCCTTTTCTGCATCTCATTAGTTTCTCCTCATACGCTGTCAGTCTCAGACAAGGTATATGAGCTGACATGTATATTGGGCAAATGAATGTATTTTCCTGAGATTTTGTCATGTCTGGGAGGTAGCATGCCCAAACTCTCAAACAGGAGCAGATTAGAGAGTGCTGGCAAAAAAGGAACAAACTACTACGCGTACAAGGTCAATATAACAGGAAATAGCCATAGCCTTGCACGGAGTCCATAAGGCTCTCACCTTCTCCCGCATAGTAATCTTTTACATATTTCCTAACTAAATAATCAAGATCAAAATTTCATGGTTGGCGCTGGTTGCCGGACAACCAGCAGAAACACCAGGAAGTTACTGGTCCTGGCCAAGAAATAGTGCGGCATATAGGGCTTGGCAATATATTGATATAGGCAATATCAATATTGTGATATGAGACTAGATAGCGTTTCTGAATTTTCCAGACATTTCTAGCTTTTCATCTTTCATTTGCCTTTAACCACTTAGACATCATAGCCACATTATTGATGATTATTTATCTAAATGTAATTTTCAATAACATTTTGTGAAAGCACAATTTATAAATGTTACAATATTATTGCAATATGAGCCTTTATGTATTTGGTCTAGAATATTCCACAATTTCTGGTGGCACCTGAACAACCCCAGTATGAAACGTTGTCAATATAGTCTAATACACTCTAAACTCAACTAAGTTAAATAAATATAACATAAAGTTTGACAACAATTGCGTTGTTCTGATTGTTCTAGGGCTTGCTACTTAACAATAAGTTTAACTGTGTCTTCAGTGGTGGTTCTAGTCCATTAAAACCAAGGGCTAGGCCATCTGGTCTTTTAGAGGGGCCAGACTAAAACTAAGGGGTCATCATACTTACAGGCTATCTTTAGATCTGATCTTAGATCATAGATGCACATATCATTAACACATGGCTTACAAATGTTTCTTATTTATCGAAGCACACATAGATGTAAAAAGAAAATAAATACATGAACTACAAAGCTAAGAGATACAAATCAGCGTGGAATACTAATAAGATGGAACACAAACTGTTTACAGATTTAAAAGTTACAATCACATCACAAAGTATCAAAACAGGTCTCAAATAGATGAAGTTAATGAATACAGCACAGATCAAACACAAATCCAGGATGACAAAAGGTCCATAGGTAGCATAGATCTGCACAGGCTTATTCCCAACCAGTTGAATGAGCTATAGCTCATTCAACTGGTTACTGAACAACCAAGAAATGCAAAAGGGAGGAAAGGCCTAATGATTCAATGCTCTCCAGGCTTTGTCACTACTCTCCGTGTCTGTACACATTAGCAACAACACAACGGCTTTAGTGTACAGGCAAACCAAGCACAGCACATTTAGCACGGTAATGGGTACACCTCACACAACCAGGAACGAAACAAGTCAGCAAAGAGACATGACCGAGGGACAGAGGGTGTATCTAGCTTACCTTATTTTTTTACGTTCTCTTTTCTTTCGTGGAGGTGAAGTGTCCATATCCGTATAATGTCCCATGGCTTTTGCTGTAACGGCAAGTTAGTCTGTTAGTTTGTTGACAAAACCACATCCCTGCTAGCTCTCTAGCTAGCCTCACAGAAGCTGATATTAGCAACACTAGTTAACAAGCTAACCTAAAGTACCTTTCCAGATTGTTTAATTTAAAATGTGCCGTTATAACTTTCTATTTTTTGGTGTGTGAGGCCTGAGTAGAATTAACTTTCTTTACATTCAATACACAATTTCTTTCCAGAGTCCCGTCAATTCCGTTTCGCAAAGACATTACAGTGACTATCTAATTGATTTTTAAATCAGTTTCACCTGGCGTCTCTTTGGCAGACTCCTCGTGATTGCGTCGATTTGTTTGAAGTGCAATATCATGTTTGGCCACAATGGCTGACTATTGCCAGCCGTTACAACCCAGAGGGGCGCTGTTTCATTCTCTCGAGATTGAAATAATATGAAAACTGGGGGAAACTAAAAATAAGAGGGGGATACACTGTACAGGAACAGCTGTTGCTACCCCTTAATATGTATTTATAAAAGAATAAGTCACAATTAATTAATCATGACATATACCATACTAACGTCATAGCTGCAGCAGACCACAATTTGATTTTAGAGTCACCTATTGTTATCTGAACTATGATTTTGAAGTTTTGATTTAGTTGAAGTCATCATACAATCCAATCATCTGGCTATTTACAAAGTCCCTTTATGCACACATCTCTCTCCTCTGCACTGCAATAGTATTTTGCTTCAAGGTTTCCCCCCACACAAAACAGTTTTTACTTTTTTTTTTTATGTCAGGTCCATATGTTCGTGTTATGTGGTGAATGTGAAAATGAACTCCTACCTCCTCTGTCAGCTCTAGCCCCTGAAAAGACCTAAGATGAGAAATCAGGCCAATTACAAAAGCTGGTCAGTCTGATGTCATGCTGCTTTAGCACATTAGTATTCCAGAGCTCTCAAGTTGTGCTGGGTAAAGGATGCTGATAGCCAGGCTCTCATTGGATAGCTGTTAGCCAATCAGAGTCAAGCAGCTTAGCTCATTGAATATTAATGAGACTTGGCAAAAATTGAGCTGAGTCTTCCTGCTGGCTTTCTATACCCCACTAGAATGGCTTGGAACAAGATAACCATGGCATTTTTTACACAGACAAATGTTACAGAATCCATGGTAGAACTGCAGTTTCGGCAGTGTTTAATACATGTGGCAGAACCCCTTTTAAGCATGTTACCAGTACACAATAAAACCTTTAGCCTTTTAAAGTTACACTTACCAAATTTAAAGTAGTTTTACCATGTCTTTTAAGGCCAGCAGTGAAGATGTTTGATAAAATTGAAAACTAGCCAAAAGTACAAAAACAAGACTCAAAACACAAATGTCCTTGATATATCATCAACAATGGTTAATGACAAAAACTGTAGCACAAGCTTCCTTTTCGTAGTGTAAATGTAATTCTGTCATGACAAATCTTCAACCTAATGCCTTGAAGTTTATTGTGGGGGTCACTCTGTTTATCATCATACTGTACATACATACATACAGTACTGTGGTTAACCATTTAAATAAAATATGGTCATCAAGTAATCACACAGGTAGAAGTTTGACCTACTGCCCATTATAGGCTGAACAACCAATGAGTAAAGGCAACACATGAAATGGCCCAATGAGAAATGAGTTTCACAGCTCATTATCAAAGGCAAGGTTCCAGTGCAGCCAGTCGGAGTTTGAGTCTGGACCATAAAACTGTAGAATGCAAATGTCTAAGGTGTAAAATTGCTTTCTGGCAGAACAACTAATGGGATCATGGTTGACTTTACCTTACCTTGACCAACTTATGACTTCATAAGGGGCAAGATTCCAGATTGGCCCATCTGAGCTTTCAGCAGGCTGGGGGAACTCATATTGTTGAAAAAACTCATAAAAACCTTCATGCCATGGGACCTTTAATAAAATGAAGTTGTTTGCGTCTGGCCACAGTGAGCATCTGCCTATTTGCAAGACCAATAGGATCAAAAATTAATTTTTCCCAACAGCCATTGGACTTTCAAAGAAAGAAAATAGTTTTATGTTTTATTTATTTATTGCCTTTTTGATGTTTGTGTTATGCTTTGTTGTTTTTGTGATTCTTACATTGCTTGTCTGGTGTGTGGTTCTGCTGGCTGCAAATCAAATTGCCCCCCGGGATAATAGAGTTTTCTTTGAACAGAATAATGGCACAAAATACCAAGTTCCATAATGCAGTTTTGACCTTTTACATGCAATGTTCCATAGAAAAAAAAAAAAAACCTGTGATCACAGATTGATGTTTATGAAAGTGATGCAACTGTTCCATCTTAATGGTGTCATTGGACATAGAAGCAGGTTAAAATGTCTGACAACCTCTCCATGCGTGTCTTGCAGGCTTCATGTTGACACTGTATTGGATGAAGCCGTGCATCTCATGCTGTCGCCGATCCCGCGGCTCATCGATCAGTCCCTCGGAGGCCTTTAGTTCACCGTTGCCACGGCGGCGATTAGCTTGTCACTCTCCACATTTCTGGAGCAGAACTAATCAGACTGGAGAAGAGACTTGCCCCACTGCTATTCATGCGTGACTTGTCCTACCAATGTATGCAAGCGATGAACAGAAACACAGCAGAATTGGATTTTATTTCCACAATCTCTCGGGTGTGCTGATGGAAAGCAGATCTGTTGTGCCGTTAGAGACGCATGGAGTAGGTCTGTCTTCTCTGTAATTGATCAACAAGAGTGTATGAGTGTATCAAGAGGTGATTATATAGTCATTAGCAGGTTTAAACTGATATATTAGTCTATTAGATACTGATTATAAGCCAGTCAAGTTGTCTGAGATGATTGAAAACAGTCTGGACTCTTTCCTATGATTTTCTGTAGATGAAGTTAAAAGTCAAAGGGAAATCTTTTTGCTATGGAAATCAAGACATATGTATTAGTTTTAGTTTTAGTTCTGACTTTAAATTTTTGGTCAAAATGACAATCAATTGCAAAAATAATACATTTGAAGCTATAGTGTACTATTTCACATTAATGAACGTCCGTTACGTTCAAGCCATTGCCAAATTAGTTGATACAAAGCAAATGAAGCTCTACAAAACTCTATATTTCTCATTGTCGCGCTGAAGCTCCAGTGATGTGTTTTACGTCTCCGCAGAGAAAGGACAACAGCAACGGTCAGCTTTGGAGACTTAGAGGACATACATGTTACAAGACAACTACCTCTTCTGAAGAGTCCTGTGTTTTAATCATCTGTGTTAGCAACTGCGTGGAGGAGAGTTGGGGCTGGCTTGCATCATGTGGATGCACCGACAGTGTTTTTATCATTACTTCAGAATTCCTCACGGGGAGACAAAAACCACGCACTACAGCCTTAAGTTATTTTCTGCAATAAAGCACCCAATGTTGAAAATGTGTTACAATAGGAAATCAAACGGCCCTCTTATTAACTACACCAGTGATTCTCCCTTGTTTTTGTTATATTTACATATTATAATTTGGGTATTGTTTTATGATCAGAATATTTATTTGTACTTTAATTTCTTGAGATCGTTTTATTTACCTTTCATCTGTGCTGTAATCAGGGCTTCATTGGAAAAGAGAGCTTGCTCTCAATGGTCCTCCCTGAATGAATAAAGGTTATAATAATATTAATAATAATAATAACAATATTAGTTGTTCTCCAGGTGGTGTAGAATTTTGATACCTGCTAACACTGTTTGTACTGGTAATTAGCTTGGCGCAATATCTTCAACCAATATCTGTGTTCACTAAAAATCATAATATGACCTCAATTCCAATGGCCGCAAAGATTTAAACCACTTCAGCTCTGGTGCAACGCAGTTAGCCGTCACTTAGTACAATCTGTGTTTTGAGCACTCCCTTCATTACTCTGTTATTCCAAATGTTGGTCTCTCCGTGTGGAGATTTCAGAGTGTTGAGGTCACTTGTTGCTGGTTATTTGTCCTTGCAACAACTGGACCGTTAACCCTAGTTAGACCCCCTTGTTTGTACGCATAAAGTAGTCTTGCATTGCCAGACCTTCCTCTACAGTGCTGCAGAGAAGGACTCTGCAGCTAGTCTACACTGCATTCCGGTATGGTTTATTGGCATTTCTTTAAACCAATCACAACCGTCTTTGTTGCTGCTAAGCCCCGGAAAGAGCCACGGTGCTGCTGCAAAACAGCCTCGGGAAGGAACGTTTAGTGGAACATGTGTACGTTCAAAAGTTGTTTAAGTCGTGCAACAGAAAACTCAGATTGGACAGATAGTCTAGCTATCGGTCTGGATTTACCCTGCCGAGATCTGAGGAGCAATTAACCATAGTTCTCGGAAATCCACCGGATTTAAAATTACACAAAGGACATCCGACTGAAACAAAGGATATACAGCAGAATTTCTAGTAGACTATATATGAAGAGGTTTATTAAAAGTGTAACAACCAAAGCATGAGTATGCAGGAACTGTGAATGACTCAGCCAGTGTTGAAACACATGAACAAACATGTTGCACTCACACAATGACTATGTTTACATGCACAAAATATTTAGGTTTTTACCCTTGTTCTATAAAAGACAAGATTCCTCCAAATCGTTTTACTTTTTCATCATGGCATGGCATCATGAAAATGAATATTCCACTAATATTTCCGTTTACATGCAGCCATTCAAAGTAAGATTTTTGGGAGATATTTCTTCTCACCTATGAGAATTTCCCTTGACTTGTAATTCCAGCTGTCGTGAAGTTTTTACCCACTCTCCTGCTTGTAGTTAAGTAGATATGAGGTGAATGGAGCAAAGTAGTGTCAAATGGGAATCTGTCCTTCTTTCAACCCTTCTTCATTTTCCATTTTTTGACTGGAGGCATGGCTGTCTAACAACTAGCAGATATTTCCATAAAATGTTTATATCCTCTTTTATAAAATGGAAGAAATTGACACAATAGCTGTAGAATCATAATAGTTTATATCTACTTACATAAAAGGAAGGAGAATCCGTCCTTCTGGTCACACACACAGGAAATGCATTCCCTTCTGAACTGAATTGTCTGATAGAGAGAGAGAGAGAGAGAGATGAGAGGAGCACACATTTCTTTGAAATCATTGATTTCTACTTGAAGTGAGTGTATTTTCAGTGCTTTATATCCACATAAAAAGACCTGGTCTGAAGCCAGTGTGAGAATAAAATAAAAAAGCACTCTGCGTAGGGATATTCAGATAAGAAATAATACGGTTACACCACTTGTTTTTTCTTATCTTTCCCATGATTCAATGAGTCACATACCAGATCAAGTGGGAGCAAAAGGCTCTGCATGGACAAATTAACAATTCAGCTCTGGGATAAAAATTTCTCACTTACATGCTTGGCCCCAGTAGTACTCTATTCTGTGCAAACATTTTTCTTTTGAAATGAATTCAGTGCTGCATATTTGGTCGCATAAAATATTAAGTCCTTTAATATTTTAGTGCAAATAATGAGGGCTCTTGACCTCTGTATTTAAATTTAATCATTACATGCAGAATTTATTAACTGCATTTTACCTTGTCTGTCTAGGAAATGTTCCAATTAATGTTCCCAGGAAGTGCAGAGTGATGAAGAGGCCTGTCTCCCCATCAGAGGAAAACAATTGAAAAGTTAGACAAAATTTGTCATGAAGTACCCTATTTACTAAGAAAATCCACTGCCAAAAATGTATCCACCAAATGAGCAAGCTTCTAAATCTGATTACTTAACTAAGAATCAGACCAAATGTTTTGCCTTTGGATTCTTTAGCTATAAAAGGTGGAAACAGTGGGACTGTGAAAAGGTAAAAGGGGCCAAGCATGAAGCGTGTGACAGCTCCATCACAGACGTGATGAAGGTCAGCTGCAACGTAATTGCTGCGTCCCGTTCCCATTTGTCTAAACCAGGGCATTTGCGTTCAGAAATCAGCTCCTTGTGAAAAGGCATTTGGCTGCCTGTCATCCTCAGTCACCTTCATCCTGTCCCACATCAGCACAGAGCCATGACAGGCGGCCACAGGTACAGCCAGAGACACATCCACACCCAAACACCTACACCCAAACATCCACACCCACACAGTTAGTTTAGCTTGTTGCAAACAACAGGGATTGTATCATGTTTCCCAGATTAGAAATGACACATTTCCTGTTTCTTTACAGGGGACGGGTCACCCAACATACAAAACAACACATTTCTCAGTTTCCGTGAGGAAAGTCCTTGCAGATATTGGTTTTGATTGGTTTTTAGATATGCATCATAGATGTCTGCCTCCACCACAATAAAATCTTCGGACCAATACCAACAGTTTCCATTGGCAATACGACATCTTCTACCAGACAAAACTGTTCACAGTGAGTATTATCAGCGTGGGTAGCAAGGCCACTGTTCCAGGGAACTGAAGTTGCTTCACACGTTCTTGGAGTGTTCTCCTGTTGGTCAGTTCTGGAACACTATTGCATCCAAAAATCGGCCTTGATTATTGTTACTGTATCTGTTACTGTCAATGTTTTGATTTTGAATGACCTGTCAGCCTTCCAGCTCTCTAAAGCTCAAAAACATGCTGTGTTTGCTGGACTTACAGCTGCTAAGAGGAAGTTTGCAACCTGTTGGAAGCTACATCACAACTTATCTGTTCGTACATGGATCCTTTCTTTTTTAGATATTGTATACAAGGAACTATAGACAAAAAAACAAAACATCTGTTCAAAAAAAGAAAGAAATAAAGTTGCTGTTAAACATTTTGATATCTTTCAGGACAATTTCTAGTAAAAGAAATTGACCTTGATGCTTTTAGAAAAGTATTTACACATAACACTACTTCTTTGCTTTTTTCACAAAGTGAGTAAAATATTTAGGAAAGAAAATCAAACTTTCATTTAATGTTTTTTAAACGGGGACAGATACTACATCGTAGACGTTTCTGCAACAAATCTCCAATGTACAGTATCACAGCATTTTCCAATGCCTGTCCCTTGAGTTGATTTGCGTATTAATGGCGGGGTTTGTAACTAATTCCAATATACACTTTTTATGTATTGTTTGAAACAGTCTTCCCCCCCCCCACCACAGAAATAAATAACTTTTGGGCTCTGCAAAAGGAGTGAAAAAGATCAGTCATCTGTAGCTGCTGTAATCCTGTCAAAACGCCCACCAATCACTGCCTCATCGTCCGCTTGGAAAGAACCAATGAAAGGAATAGTTTGACAAATATCCATATTTCTTATCTTGCAGCGAGTTAGAGGAAAAGATGGATACCATATCATGTGAGCTAAATATGAAACTCGAACCAGGAGGAAATTAGCTCATTCTAGCATTAAGTATTTAGAAGCATGGGGCAAAACAGCTAGCCTGGCTCCATCTAATCTAAAACAAAAAACAATACTTCTAAAGCTCACTCCAACAGAATGTATTGTGATGGTCTAACACAATGCTGTAACTAGTTTGTGGCTAACAGAAGCCAGGGGAAATGACTTTTTGGAGTCTTGACGTCACAGTCTCAAATTGTCAATCTGTTGGTTTAAACTTTTGGTGGCAAAGAAAACGTAACACAGATAAGATAGCTAACTCTTTATTGCAATATAGATAAATATGGAACCAGTAAAGGTGCAGTTGGTGATAAGTTTCTCTTAATTTGCTGTCATTTCTTTATATCCTGACAGTCGTTCACAACAAAAATTATCTGTGGGGGGAAAAAAAATCACACATAAAGGTTTATATGAAAGTTACCAACTGCAGCTTTAAGACAATCCCCACTTATGAACTTTTCTAGACATACTATAGCTCCTCAAAGTAATTTGTATGATTTATACTAATCAAATGGTGATATAACGTAGCCACATTACAGCCTGAGTTAATTTGCATAATATATTCTGGATTTGTTCATGTGGAAATGTATAGCTATGTCATGATCTTGGTATAGATGAGGGTATGTTATTTTCTCAAAGTAGAGTTATCTTCAGATGAGGAGAAGTAAATGAGATAGTTTGGGGTTAGAGGTCATATTGCAATCAAGCTGTGTGTGTTACCAACCCGTTCTCACTCTGAACTCGTAAAATACGACGCTTGGACGGGGCTGTCAGCATCAGAAGCAACGCAAAAAGCGCCCTTCAGCGTGTTTGAACGAATCAGGGAGATGAGCAGCTACACAGGGTTTGAAGATGACGTATCACTAAGAGCAACTACGGTAGTGAATAGTATGAAAATCAAAAAATCTACATAGGGAGGTTGGATGGGTTGAACACAGGACTTTTACCCAGGAGACCGGGGCTTGTGTCCCACAGGTCACGTTTCCTAAACCCAACTGTCACTGTTGTCCCGTTTTTCTTTTCCCAAACCTAAGTCTGTTCTTCCGTTGTGTCAAGGTAAGCTCACCCACAACCCTTTCCTTAACCTAACTGCGTCAAAGTGACGCCAATAGTTCAAATATTTTAAATGTGTTTAAATATGACCCTAAAAGAGACTATCAGAGTCAATGACAACGCCAAAGGCAACTAACCAAGCGTCCTTATGTACACAATGGGAGTGACAACCTGAATCACCTTGGTTGGTGTGTGTGTGTGTGTGTGTGTGTACGCCCCCTCAACTCAACTCGCTATCAGCTTTATTTCAACTCTATATCGTATGATATTTGCTGCTCAGTGGTATATTTCTAAGCAGAGATTTTCTAACAAACTGCTGCCACTGTTCAGTCCAGTTGCTTTGTTGCTCTGCTTCACCGGGACAAGCCAGAGATTAGCAGCAGCTGGAGACCTATTTTCTGTCAATAAATTAGCTAAACAACATCCCACATTATTAAACTTGCAAAAGTGAGAACGCAAACAAGTGAAAACACGAGGAACAAGTAAATTATTCAAAGTGTTAACATGCTTGGCTGTGGAGGATAATATCACTATGGTTTTTAATGAATACTCGACTCCAGTCAGCGTAGTTGGAGACACTGTACACTTCTGTGTGAGTGCTTGTTTTCCTTCAGAAGAAGCCATTTGCTCCTGTTCACATACTCGTTCAGTATGAAAAACAGTTTCAACCGAATGAGCTAATCCATCACGGTAAACAGGGAGAAAGTTTGTTTATACTTATTTCGCTGAGCCAAGTACAGTGTTTTCATATCAGTACTGCATAATGTTACTCTCTGCTTGGTATCAATCAACTGACACCCACATAAAGAAATGGAAGCTGATAATTTCAAGCAAGGTTTGAAATCTGATTGCATATACTGCAAACTGCTTTAGGGAATGTAAACCATACATGCATAGCGGTAGTTTATTCCTTCTAATCTGTTTATTTAAAATGTCTTTCTCTGAAGCACTCTGTAACTAGTGTTTTCTAAAGTATAATATAATTGAGAAGTTATTATAAGAGGAGTGCATTTCAAGGCCCAGAAGATGCCGTTTTCTCTCATAAAAGAGCAATCTGCCGTTGACGTCTCTTCACAGGGAAATTTGTCTTGTGTGCGTTGTTTTGTTTTGTTTTTTAAAAAGAGGGAGAGAGAAGAGGGACAACATGCAGCAAAGGGTCGCAGGTCAGAGTCGACCCCGGGCCGCTGCCAGGAACTCAGCCTACATGCTAGAGTTTGCCCCTCGTGTGTATTGTTTTAAAGAGCTATCATAGTCTCACACATCACAAGTATTGTATTCTCCAGGCTACAATACAATTGTTACACATTTACACACAGTGCATACAAGGGTGCCCAATTTAAAAGCAGAAATGTTCTATTCTACCCTGTGGAATTGAACACATACCTGGTGCAAGGTTACATGATACCATGTAAGAACAATTTCAGACATGCACTTCATTAAAACGCCATGTCTCCTCTTCACCACGGGAGATATGCTGTCAGCAAGTGACGAGCACTTGTTTTTTGTTCACATCGAGGCTTGCACAGCTATTGTTGAAGGGATGTCGGAAATTAAACAAACTTATGCTGTACGGGAATCACCAAAAGTAGACAATTTACATTGTAAAAAATGCAACTACAGTAAATCAATAATATAATTGGTTTCTTCCGTTTCATTCTTATAAATATTGTAAATGAGTCATTTTAATGGAGTGTTGACTTTTCCCCTGAACATCAATATCCTGATATCAATTAGCTTTGCTGTAGTGACTACGTGCCAGCTAGTGTTTCTCAGTAAGCGCATTTCATTACTGGTGTAATGTTTCAGTCAGACATTGGTAAGTTAATAACTCAGTGGGTGGAGCATTTGTTTTTTATTCAACAAGGTTCACTTACTAGCTTTTTCCAAGAGTATTTAACAGACCATCACATTGTCTTCTACAGCTTAAAAGAGTCCCCAAAACTAGTGACTTTAAGTTTTGTCAAACTGCATTTTCCTTTTGACCTAACACAGACGAGTGGAAACACTCAAAGGACTGCTTACTCCGATTCTTCACTGGGCACATCCGTGCTGCGTTCCGGCTGAACTCCGGTTTTGTTCCGTCCACCATGCGCCATACCACACTGGGAGCCTCTCAGAAGCAGAGCGTCTTGCTGCCCGACTCGCAGATTTTGTTGTCTCTTTACAGAAAAATCACATTTATTAAGCTTGTATCTACCTTTCAGTCTAAGCACTCCTGTAATTTGATTACATGCCTTATCTTTTCTGGTGTAGTCCTCAAAAAAGATCTGTGATGTTTTATTACGTTTGTCACCCTCCAAAAGAAGTTGACGGTAAATTAACAATATACTCTTGCCGTTTCACTTCTTCGTGCAAAAACAGACCTTAGCAGAGTGGGGAGCCGCTTCACGCACGCTTCTGGGACGCGCTGTGGCGTGACTGGTGGAATCTCAGGCTTTGACTTGAATGCCAGCGATTTCTTGCAGGGAATCCGGAACGCAACGCTGAAGGGACGGGTGTAAAATAGAGTTGAGATCAAAATCTGTGGCTGAGTAGGGTTGAGGGAATGTAATATAGAGTGGGGGCAGAGGAAGAATCAGTTGAACAAGGATAATTAATTGAAAACAGGACAAAATACAACAAAAAAACAGAAAAAAAATAAATAAAAATTGATGATTGAGAAGATAGGAACATACAGTATGTGTGTCTGAGCATTGACAAAGAACACCCATAAGACCTTAATTCTACAAGAAAAGACGGATAGGGGATATTGATTCCTATGCGTCTTTCACCTGCAATCAGATACAGTACAAATTGCCTTTTGTCGATTTGTAATTATATAGGTGAATGATTTCCTAGCAAAGCCATGGGAGTGATAAAATGTGCTTTTTTGCTGATGCCTGGGTAAGCCATGCAAGGTGAAGAAAAAAAAAGCACACGGGAGGCTTAAATCTAAATAAGTGAAGGAGGGGAGGGAACTCGGCCAGTTCAACAACACCACGTTATGCTTGTCGTGGACAAATTTCCATCTCAGTCAACATGACCTTGGGCCTTGGATTTTATCCACATCTTGGGATTGCAAGAATACATTTGTTGTACAAGTTTATGCCCTGACTGGGGCATGGATTTGATTTGATTTGTCTTCATCAAAGAGACAGATAGGGAGTGATGAGAACATACTTTGTGTCCTTTAAATATTGGTACTTTACACTGGAGAACATCATGAGGAAAACATCAGACAATGCCACATTGCAAACATTGTTCAGAGTTGTTTGTTCATGTAAGACAACATAAAACAGACAATCTGATCCTAAAAATGTGAAAATCGTTTCTGTTCTCCTACCGTGGCTCGTCTGAAACCCTAAAACTGCCCTGCTGTGGGCCTCTAGTCCTTGAAAGAAAAATTTCCACAGAACAATGTATGACTAAATCAACTGGTGATAGTGCCAGAGAAAATAAAAAAATGGCAAAACCAATAGCTCTCGCTTTATCTCATCCGCCACCTCCGTCTCAGTTATTGTCATGGAAACGCTGAAATACCCATGCAGGTCGCATGCCACAAGATCCTTATATGTGCCTTAAGAAATTAGCCACATACCCATGCACTCTGAACCTGTGTCTCCACACAGATTTCTTTTGTTTACTCAGTTACAAAACAGCAGTCTGATTGGAAATACTGTATAAGAGCCAAAACCTATTTTAATGTTTTGTTAAGTCACTTAATCTGGTTTTCATAATGTTGTTGCCACAGTGTTATTAATATGGGGAACATTTCAGACTTAAAGCTGCACTTATGTAAAAAGTGTTTGTAGTGACAAACCCACAGAAAATAATCACCATAACTGTGCAGCTTACCTCAGTACTACGGAGCAAACTCAGTGACTAGTTAGCGAACAAAATAAGCAGCTAAAGAGCCAGCTATTTTCCTGATAAGCTGGTGGAGACCAAAATGGTGCTAAAAAGGAGAGGGAGCATTGGAACAAAATCACCAGGTGGTCAGAAACTCAAACCCAAATGAATGTTAATGTTACCATGTGTCTGCTGTGTCTGATGTGTACAACAGGAAACAGTTAGGTAGCAATTTGCCAGCAGATGTTATTGTACCAAATTACAATGAAATCTGACAGAAAAGATTATGGTAAAAACCTATAATCCAAGTTGTAATAGCCTAGAAGTATCATTTAACAATGGGAAAGCAGTTAACAGTTGGTACTTGATAGCGATTTGATTCTACTGGTCAGGCTGTAATTTCTCATGCTTCCCCCAGGCAAGTCGGGTTGACGCAAATCTTTCAAGGTTTTCTCTTTTTCATGATCTGTGTAATGTCTAAATAACACAGGGATTGTGTGCTGCTGTTGATAAAAAAGCAGTGAAAATGCTGAGTCTAACTCAGACTCGGGCCCAAAACTGGTGCCCCTGTTTGTGTGTAGGTTGCTTTATTTTTGGGGGAAAGACCATAGTTCTGCGTCTTGACTGTTTGGGGATATAGCAAAGCTACAACATGGCTGAGACTTATTTTGCTGTGGTTTCTCATGTGAATCTTACTCACATTGTTCAGTGCATACTGGCATACTGGTTTCCTCCAAGAACAGATACAGTACACATGAGCAGTGTGAGTGAAGGCTTAGAGAGAGCTGCATCAGCTTCCTTAACCCCTCGCCTTGCTATCTCTTCACCGTCCCACACCAGAGGTTTGACAGAAACATGCGCACATTTTAAGAAGCTGGATTTCCGGATGGGCAACTGTATTCATCTCTGTGAGAGAGGGGGAAAGAGATAATGTCTACCTTCCCTGCAGCCAAAATAAAAACCCAGTGAGAGTTTGGAAGTCAAGGCACTTTACATGCAAATTACTTTGTATGTTCAATACTACTTTGTGTAGTAAAATGAAAAAGAAAAGAAAATAGAATTAAGAAATATGTTTTTAGCTGGACTGAGGGATAATTCTTTGCAGCACTTTATGTGCGTGGGTGTCTTCCTTGCACTTGTTTTTGGTTTCATTTTCCGAGGGTGAAATGGGGTCGGTGATAAGACTGCAAAAAGGAATAGTACCTCTTCTGTCTCACATTTTCCCATTGCAGTGGGACTGACCCCCAGCTTCGCCTTCAGATATTAAAAGATTATGCTGGTCAGAGGTTACAAAGATTGTGACAAGTAACTGAGACATGAACAACAATCTCAGCGCGGATATATCTCATATTAGTTTTCTGCCACGTCCCTTTTTATCTCACTCTTGTTGTAGAACACATTTGTAAGCGTCAGTCAGGGTTCAGCGAGTCTATTTTGGTTGGTGTGTGTTTGGTTTAAGCAGCACACACAGGCTGTGTTCACAGCCAGAATGTTTTCTGAACTCTGCGGTGTTTCCTTTTTACTTTGTTCAGCTGAGACTGCTGCAATTTCAAGCAAACGACAACACAGAGAGCCCTGAAAAGGAGAGTTTGAGTTTTCTAAGAAGAGAACTGTGGCGTGGTTCATTAGGACTCAGAGTCCCAACCAACTACATCAAATGGCCCCAAAAGTTGAAGGTGGGGTCATAACGTTTTCATTTGCTTAGCAATTGAGCAAAAAGAGGACTGCTTGAGTAAGTCTAGACCACATAATTTTCAATGACCCAACAGTCCTAGTAGTTTGCTCTAGAGCAAGCAACAGTGGCGAGGAAAAACTCCCTTTTAGGAAGAAACCTCGGACAGACGAGGCTCTTGGTAGGCGGTGTCTGACTGCCAGTGTCTGAGTGCCAATAACAGTCACAGTAAAATATAATGGAATAGTGAACAAGAATAGACATGTGTTGCTCAGATTTTATGCTGTGGGTAAATGAGGCTTTGGCACAACAAATAATTTGCATTTTTAATTTAGTACAGATTCATCAATCCGCAGTGCCCAGAGACACAACTGTGGTTAAGGGTCTTCACTCTGGAGTAACATGGGAGCCTTGAGGCCTGCAATTCAATTTGTAAGAGATCCTGCAGCATGAAATGAGTGGGTTAAACCGGAAAAACAGTGTTCCAAATGTGCTGTTTGCGTGATATGACGATGCCTGATAGTTATGGGTTCTACCTTAAAAGACTCAAAACAATCTGATAAAAATGCCATTAAATAAATAAAAAGGATCAAACCGAATGCAAAGAGAATATGAAAAAAAAAAGCCAACCAACATGACATGCCAAGCAAAGAACCAATCCAAATAAGGCCAAATGAATTTTGAATGGTTATTCATTTCTTTAATGCTTATTTTCTTATACTGCAATGTAACTTTAACTTTTGTGTTTTTATTTTTCAACTGTTTTTGTGTAAAGCACTTTGAATTACCCTGTTGCTAAAATATGCCATACATATAAAGCTGCCTTGCTTTGGTACCTGAAGCTTCATTAAAGCACAGCAAACCCTGATTTGTCAATGTTTACTGTCCCTTCAGGAGAAAATTAGTGGCCAAAAGAAAACATACAATTTCTGAAAGAGAAATCCCTTCAGTAGTAAAAAAAAAAAAAAAAAAGTACTTCTCAGCATCTTTATGCTAAAATTACATAAAATGCAAATGTGAGCATTCATTTCAAGTTTATTTAATTAAAATGCAGCCCATCTGTCACCAAAACTGTCCAATAAATGAGCTGGAGTCATGTTGGTGAGCCCTTCTTGGCTTGTAATTGATCAGTGTCAAACTAAATTACACAAAAAGCCTCAAACTGAACTTTTCTGGTTAGGTCTAGACTAAAATAAATGAACAACAGGTGTGATTGCACCCTCACTACTCAGATGGGAAAAAGCTCCTGGTGTGGTGCATCCTGCTTGGTGCGGTTACATGGCAACAAAACCCTCCAACCTCAAGAGGTCAGCCACACGGGAATCCTGGGAAGCTGGGCTGTCAGATCCAGCCACTCAAGCATAGTATGTGAAGTTGTGAGGGAAAAGAGCAACTTCACACATAGGCACGTGCACACACACATGTTGACTCAAATTTCTTAAATCCATCAGCGATACTCCCCGTTGTGCATTACTGTCACACCACTCTGTGCTTGATTCCAGAGCTCCCTTCCTCCTCCCTGGCAGCCATCTCGGTGTTTTACCCGGGTTAAACTGATACTCTCAGGGGCAGTATGGGTGGCGAGAGCCCACACTGGCAGGTGGGAGCCAGGGTTTCAAGGGATGCAATTAATCTCAATCAAACTTCCCCTTTTAGGTGTGATTAGAAACGAGCTGGCCTAAGGAGAGAGGCAGAGCATTTCAGCAGCGGAACAGCCGTACACTGAGACCAGGGATAATTTGTCTCGCTAACGAGGATGTAATATTGATCAGGATGTAGAATGAGATCATGCAGCACCTTGGTAACATATTCTCCTTCATATCAATTTCAAATATTCGACCAGGTCACAGCTTCAAATAGTATCTGATTTGGTTTAGGATAGTTTTACCTTTAGTGGTATGGAGACCCAAAGTGGTCAATATTGAATAAATAAATATTTTGTTTCTTGTTAATTTCGTCTTAAACATTTGTTTCATGCACATGTTTTACACAATTTACAAATGTGTCTATTCATTTCATGTAGTCAACTAGTCCATTACATCTTATAACATCTGATTAACTAAATAAAACTGAATCAACTAACTCAAGTAATAATTCATTATCATTTTATTGGTGTTTTTTTTTTACCTTACAATGGCAATTTCCCAATGCCACTTTTTTAGTTTTAGTGTCAATTCATTAATGACATTGGATTTGTAATCAGTCACCTGTTTCATCTTTCAGCCAATCACATGCTCCCTTCTACCTATCAGGGCCAGTTCAGACCTGGCATTAACATGTGACAAGGTGTTTTGGGTGCAGTCACATCTTAGAGGTGTTGATGCCAGGTCTGAATGGAGCCTAACTGCCAGCTAGCTAGGTGGATCCTCTTGGCAGGCAAAACCACAGAGAAAGTAGTGTCTTTCTCTGAAAAACACTGACCAGTTATACCAGAAACATGCTGCATCCTTAAATGCTGCAAATAGCTTTAAAGCGCCGTGAAGCAGCGCCATTTTCATTTTGGTGCCCATGTTATCCAATCTGTCCGGCCAGGCGCAAAGCGGTGCACCAGCCCATGCTGCTGCGATTGTTTCAATGTCTCCTCTATTTCTTTTATGAGAGCCGTGAGCGAATGTGTCAAGACAGGCAGGTGATTACATACGGAAAATGCAATAGTGCAGCTGTACACTTTACAAAAATAAAATAAATTCTAAATAAAACACCCAGGTTTATGGTGATTTTAGCCGTGTCTACGCTATTAGACACACGGAGAGACAAACCAAAGGACAGACAGACGTAGTCCCTGTTTTGGCATGAATCTCAATTCCCAGCTATCTGCGGTGCTTCAGCAGGCGGTGTGTTCCTGGCCATAGCGGCTGCCTTTCTCACAAACTCTTTAGTTTCATGCTGAGTAATAATCCAAGTTCTAGCTAGTAGCCGCTAGGTAGTTAGCATGTGCAGCCTTGTTAAGCTAAATAAAAGGAGAAAGTGTTTGTGTAACGTGTATTTTACAAGTAAAAATATTTATTTTTAGTAATATTGAACAACTTCCATATACAGAGTATAGTGATAGGTACAGTGCTTGTGTTCCATGTCACTTTTTACTTTCATTTATTGTGAGTATAACTCTTACTTTCGTGTTCATGTTCTTACAGTGTTTTTTTTAGTGTTGAATACAATGAGTGTTGCAACTGCATTGTCCCCATTCCCCCACAGGGATCAAAACATTTTTTATTGGATCTCATGTTGTCTTTGGATATTTGATTTGAAACCAAACACTAAGCAGAGCCAGAGAGAGGAACCTCAGCTTATTCACTGCTTTAAAATCAGAGGCTTCCTCTGTGATAAAGACTCTTGATCCTTCTGAGCCTAACCTTCCGCGTCGACTCGCACTGAAGTGGTGCCATCAGTGCTCGGCTTTGATCACCATGTCAACAGATATGTCTCTCGCCCGCAAAAGCCAAAAGTAAGATGGAAGAGCGACATAGGGATCCGAAGCCTGCGATTTTTAGCAATTAATAGGGTGTTCTACATTGTTAGTCTGGGTGAGCGCTATTAAAGCAGAGTGTTTGAGTGGGCCACGGGAGGTTATTTAAATGCAAAAGAGTCGAGGAGCCCTTAGCAATCCATCTCATAAACCTGACTGTGGACTAAATGTTTGATTCATAATCTCCTAGTAATGACTTTGCTGTCAGAATAGGTGTCAGAGTCAGATTTCATCCTAACCTTGTTTGCAAAATGCTGCAGGGCCATTAAGGTGAAATGCAATGACAAAAACTCATAAAGAGCCATTATGCTTCTAATGGGAAAATTCACTCTGAAATCACATTATTAAAGGAAAGGTATATGGTGCATCACAATCAGCAGGTTCTAAGCTGTTAACTTGAATCCTGTTGTGTTTCCTTGTTAAGTTGCGTTTGGCTTGATGACACCAGTTGACATATGAACTCCAGTGGCAGCAACAAGGACCCCTTAAAAAGCAGGAAGTAGTGGATCTGATACGCACAAAGGCACAGGCCTCACACAATGATTTATTAATCAGTTGTTCAATACATCTTTCATTATCCTGGTAGAGATTCCTCGGTCAAAATCTAAGGCAGGAAAATGTGTCAGTTTTTAGGCAGTCAAACATGGAGTGAAGTCGGCAAATGGTTACAACATCAGCACTAGTTTACAGACTTAATTCGCTTGCATTTGATAATCAGTCAACAGAATGCAATCAGTCACTTTCTGCATTATGAACAGATAAAAGCATTCTTCTTTGTGGTCCAAAGATGTTTGCAGAGTATTAAATAAAATCTATGTTGATCTCAGAGGCTTGTGATTTTTAGTCACACTCACTACCTGGCTCTAGGGATGGCAATGCCGGGCTACTTTGGGCCGGACTGAAATATCAAAACCACCATTAGATGGATTCAGATACTATTTCATGCAAACTATTTTAATGACTTTGGCGATTCCCTTGTTATTTCCTCTAATGTCGCCATGAGTCTCTTAAATATTCAAAAACCATGTCTCACTTCACACAAATCTCTCACAGCTTTGTGTGTATGTAATTGTTAAGACAGCAAACAGTGGAGTGATGTTTAGCCTTAAAGACATTATTGAACACTTGCCGTGTTGAAAGATCTGACGGAAGGAAGGAGGTTTTTGGCATCTTGTAGTTTTTTGGACAGAAAAAACAACAACTACAAACCCTATAATCCCCGTTTTTAGATGGGACTGTAGAAGTGTTCATTTGCAGTAAAAACAATGATTGATAGTTCTACAGTCACAATAACTGTTCTTCCATTTCATGCGGTTTTGCAGGTGCTGCCAACCATGAGAAATATACAACGTAGTGAAATGTCCCACCGCCGACTAGATGATGCAAAAAAAAGCTGAAATGGCATCCCAAGTAGATGGTTTAATGCTTTAAAACACAACGCAGCATTTGAGTGCAGGAATTATGAGGCTACCTCCACATTCATATTGTGAAAGTCTTGCAGCAGGGCAATTACTGCAAAGCTTGTCAAAAAGAAAGAGGAGAAAAGAAACGGTAACTGCTGGTCGGGGATTTATTTGCCAAAAAAGTTGCTTTGTGGTCAGTGATTTAAGAAATAAATCAAAGAGCAGCACCCATCTGATCTCCATCTACTCCATGATGCGAGGCTCCGTCTGGAGTACCAGCCCAGTGCGGGACTATCCAGTGCAGGTGATACGTATATCAAATGGCCTGCCAGCCAGCCAAGGCGACCTGTGGCACCAGCGCCACCCCCAGCCGCCTGTTGAAAGGAGACACAATCCCAATAAATGTATTCCTGTCAACATTGCTGCGATGCCTTTTTAATACAGTCCCTGGAGGATTCAGAGCAAGAACAGCCTGAGTCAAACTCCATTTCTCTGGGCTATAGGAGAGATGTGACAAGATCCCCATGTAGGTCAGGGACAGTCAGGGACTGTCTGGTAGCAAGCAGCCACGGAGTACGGAGAAAAGCTGTTAAAAGGTTTTTGTTTTTAGTCATATTTTTTTGTTACCAAGGCTCAGTAAACCCAAACCAGCCTGGACAGAGCCAGAGTTGCACCTTTCAAGCTCAAACTCCATCAGTTATTACAGTTTGATTGCTGAAGAGAAGAATGAACTGGGCCAGTGGTTTTCAGGAACAGGTGTGAAAAGAGCAATTTAGGCTGTGGTCACATATCCAGCACAGTTGGGTAACTTCTGTCTGAGCCCCAGTGCAAAAGTCGGCTATGTTGCATTCTGGGTCGGTTTGCATATATCATGCAAAATAAGGCTGGGATGTCCTGTGAAATCCTCGGTCAGAGTCCAGCCTGGGGACTCTGTCATTGATCACAAGAAGCACGTTTGTTGGACAGTTGTGGTAGGCATCCAACCTGTTGGTTAAAGATTGAAAAACAAGAATCATGATCATCCAGGCAGCCCTCACCCAGAAAACGACCGATTGGGTCGATTATGCAAGCAGCTCATAACGACCCACAATTCCGTTTCCTGTTATGAGGCTGAAGCTGAAGTTATTATCGCAAGAGCAAACAAGGAAGTGATTTGACAAAGTATAAGCATAAGGGTGTCATATTCCGTGTAAAGAGGCAGGTTGGGGTGGTGGTTGGGTCAAACAAAGAACTTTCACTCAGAAAACCGGTGTTTGCGTGAAACTAAGTCACCTGTCATTTTAAAATTAAATTGAGTTTTAGTCCCTGACACAATGGCGTCCTATACGTCATGTTACGTTGTTTTAGCAGTTTTTTGTGACTCATTTTAAGGTAACCCTTGATATTTTCCTGACCTAAGTAAATATTCATGGATCAGAAAATCATAAATTACAGTGTGAATAGAACTGTATCCATGCGACGGATACATGTCCACAACTCCACACGGAAACCTAATATTTTGCAACTTTGATTTAGATTATGCATACGTTTTAATATTTAACGTTAATAAGTTTCTTTTTCTCTCTTGGGCTTCCACATTGGTGCAATAATTTTAGTTTTATCTGCTTAGCCATTTGACTCTGAGATTTTCTACCACCACCATTATACAATACAGATAAGTAAAATATTACATTTTTTGTGCTCACAATGAAAAAGTGCAAGCAATTCCAAAATGACAAAATTATGTCTCGCCTGAAACAGGATGGTAGAACAGATCATGGGGCATTACTGCATGCTCCATACTCTGAGCTGCTTTCAGAATCTGGGATGCTTCAGTTTCAAAAAGCCATCCATCCTTCAAGAAGCCGTCCGAAGGTCCTTCACCTGGTGGCCGATTATCGAATGTTCTCGCTGTCATGCCCCGACATTACAGTAGCACAGCTTTCATGATGAGCCATCCATCGATTTTATGTCAGGGACGAAACAATAAGACATTGATTATGAAAGCCCCTTGGACCTTTTTAAGTTCAGCTAATTGTATAACTTGCTGTTACGGAGCACGTGGCTGCCGTCATGGGAGCTGTACGCTACCTATTTTAACCCTCAAAGACAAACCTTAAATGTTGCCTGCATGTTCATAGTGTTAATGTGTTCTGTTAATGATCACAATATTCAATCTCCTGTTATCCTAACATTCCTTGTATTTTAATGTTAATCCTATACATGAAAATGTGTAAATGTCTAGCGTTAGATATATTCATGTTGGCTGTATGAAGCTTTTACACTTACTACTCACCTGTGTCTCTCACGTCAATTACTTTTTTTTTGTTTTAGCTTTTTGTTTTAGCTTTCTTTAATTCCATTTATTTTTGGAACACTACTTTTCCTTATTGGCCGTACTTGGGGCCAACAATAAATAGCCCCTCTTACCAACATCATCTCAGACTCACCTTGTGTGTTTTCACCTACCCACAACTTGCTTTATAGGGTTTCTAGCTACTTTATAGAGTCTGCTCGGCCATAGTTTGAGCATCTCATAGGAACTTAAGGTGGCTCACAACTTTTGGGGCAACTGCAGGTCAACTGTATCCTTCCCTGCTCGGTCTTGATGTGGTCCTAGCCATTTATCGACATCTAAAAGGTCACATATGATGGCAGAATATTGAGCCTTGTAGACACAGTAAAAAAGCAAGGCAACAAGGTTGGACAAGGGAGGAAGGAAGGGCGAGACTTCCCTTCATTTTTACTTGTCTTGGTGAGAATGCAACACCTTTTTAATCGCCCAGGTGCTCACACACAGAATCACAGAAGATATATAGCATGTGTGCATATATTGCACACTAGACTCTAATTCAGGACATTCCAGCCTGATTACAGCTGAAAAAGTTGCAGATGTGTGTCCGTTCAATGATTTTGTGTAAATTCCTTATTAATTTAAAGGCAGTAATTCAAAAGGCTCGGTGGGTTCTGCCTTGTAAAAGAGATGCTATAAATATAACATTTCATCGGGTTTAAATGGAAAGTTTCCGTGTAACATGATTTCTCTTTTAGAGATTCTGGTGCTTCTGCAGGAAGTTGCTCTGAGGCTTATTCAACTTTTAGACACAAACTGGTACTATGTGATGTCATTTCTTTCTCCTTTTTTAGCTTTCATCCTTTCAGTGCATTGTATTTTTCATATCGATTCATTGTTCCCGCCTAGTCTTCATTACATAACTTTAACAATGAAATAAAAAGTTCCTTCAAGCCGCTGTCCGTTTCAGTCTTTTCAAAGTGGCAGGAATTATGATTGTGTAAATCAAAGTTTAACACATTACAGCTCCTGTACACAGCTTGCCTGAAAAAAACTCTAAGAACACACAGCTTTAGCATTAGGTGTTCTCTGGGGTGCTCTGTGTGAGATCAAAGCGGGCTGCAGAGTCGTTGCACATTACAGCCGACTGCCAGGTTTGGTCTGCTGCCAGTGGGCGACTTTGCAGCAGCCGAGCACTGGCAGTTTGCTTTTAGAGGGGTTGTCTTTGTTGTAAATCACTGAGAGTCCATATTGATAATCTCACCCATCAGATTTCTAGGTAAAAAAACTTCAGTGAAGCCCTTCATCTATTCCGTACGTACCTCCCTTCACTGCACCAATGCTGCTAAAGCAGTGAAGGCCGCTGGGATTTACAATTAGATTAAAAAGGGAAAATCCTCCATCACATAGTGTTAGACTTTCTATACGGATTTACTGTAACATATTTTATTGTAATGTAACATTTTCCGGTACATGTACTTTACAAATTAAATCAACAGAAAAAGTACTTACACCACTTGTTAGATTACTTTCGTTACTGTCATGAGCTACGTCAGATGGGCCTTAAACAACTCTAAAGCCTCCACACCCTCATGTTAAATCTTCTGTATTTTAACACAAGGAGAATTAAACAATGCTACATTCCGCAGACAACGTTTTTTTTCCTGTTTGAGGTATTTCTCACTGGCTAACATTAGCCTAACCCTTGTAACTGCACACCGCTGGGGTACACACACACACACACACACCTCTGAACAAAACCAGGTTATCCTGACTGTAGGTGGACTTGTTGCTAATGTTAGAAAGCCAACCAAGAACACAGTGCATAAATAAAACAACTTTGGAATTAGTGGTAGTCAAATTTTTCCTATGGCAAGGGCTAACCCGCTCATACCTCTAGTCCCACGTCAAACAGTGAACTTCAATATAATAATTTGTAATTAGACTAAGCAATATACCACACAATCAGCAGCCTGCATCTCACCTCTGTAGCTATCCTCTAAAGTTCACCACCCAGTGTGTGCCCACTCTCTCTGCTGCACATGTGTTCTGTTCTACACAGTGGATGGAGAAAGTCTCCCAGAGGAAAAATTATATTGATTGTGAAAGAGTTTATTTATAAATTAAGAACAGAAACAGCAGACAAGAAATAAGACAATATATGTATAACACTTTGCGATCTGTTTACATTTCTGAAGGTTTGAGAAGTGTAAACCTTTTTAATCCCATCCCGTGTCCGCAAATCAATGATTGTAAAATCTACCTTCCCAATGGCTATTCACGTGTTCTCCCTCATACCCAAAAATCAACTTTGATTGACATAACTTATTCCCAAAGAAGAGGAACAAACAAGGGAATAATACATTTTAATTTAACATCATATGATTTAGTGGTCTATAGTGTATAGCCATATATACAATGTAAAACTTTTCACTGTAAATTTACAGTAACATCCTGGCAGCAGCTTCGCCAGTAAACTACTGTTTATTTACAGTAAGCTTGCTGTATTTTGAAACGCCACTGCGATTAACAGTAAAAACCTGTAATCTGCAACATTCTCCCAGAATGCATTGCCAATTCCAGTATGATCCTGTATAATATTAAAACAGTAAGATACTGTGAGATTTTAGCTGTAAATTTACATCAAAGGTTTACAGTGTATATGTATAGGTATGATAAGGTTGATCAATCCCAGGAAGAAGAAGAGACAGTTATCCTCTAGCAGCTCCAGCGTTTCTCATGGTAGCGGGATCAAACTGGTCCATTCCCTGATGGGTGGGAAACACTGGAGCAGTGAGTCCTTAGAAAGTTCCACATGGCTGTGTTGGCCCTAGGGAGTCTGTGTGCCACCACGCGGTCCAACACACTGCTTCTTTGGGGAGAAAACAGACAAATCGGCCAAGTAGGGAAAAAAACAAAAAACAAAAACGGACTGAGCTTTGTATGTATGTGTGATGTCACCGGCCGCATTCTGAGGTCCAGCTGGTGAGCATAACAGTGAACTTGCTGTATTATATGTATAGCTGTCTACTGCTCCTAACAAGATGGGTTAAAATGCCGAAATATAGTTGTGCTACATTGTCCTGTGTATGTGATTGTTAAAAATAAGTTTTTTTTGCTCGTTTGTTTTATAATGCAGAATTTCATAATTATCCTGCATCCTTCTTGTGCACACCATATGAACCATTACATAGATTAGTTTTGTAAATATAAACAGCTTATCAGTGTTGCCAGATCTTGAAAGTTTGGTTCTGAGACAGAAACTGGTCTTGAACAAAGCAAATTTTCTCCTTATGGGTCTGTCTGATAAACGCCCTTTTAGTGTCAAATTGTTTGGGAGATTTGTAACAGAGAATAGGTCTAATGTTTGTTTTGGTGACTGAACCACCATCTGCTCGTTCACCTTTTACATCACTTACCAATAACAATCAAACGTTCAGCCTGCTTCCTACTATTCATAGTCATGGAAAAACATTTGGCTGTTCTGCCCGTTCACACAAGAGCAGAGTCCACAACTGTCACTAATAACCGAAGTATACAAGCCCTAGTACTACACTGCTGGTTGTATTCAAATCTATTCCATCCACTATTTGTACATGGTGCATGGAACACATGAGCGTTTACATTTTTATTCAATTTTATTTTACCTTTACCAGGAAAATACTCATTGAGATATAGAGAAATATCTCTTTTTCAAGGGAATTTCTATATGCTATAGAATTGTATTCCTGTTTTCACATTATGAAAAGTGCAAATGGCAATACAACCAAATAAATGAAACCCAAACTTGTTTGAGTCCTTATTATTGTTCAAATGTATTTAATCCTCAAAAGGAGGAAGGACATTGTGGTATTCTGAATATGATAACTCAAATTTGACTAAAGGTCACAAAGAACATAATAATCCCAACTATGTACTTGAGCTCAGAATAATATTTTCAGAGGGAGCGGAAGAAAACTTTGGATTCATTGCAGGTGGCTTTGTAATGCGAATTTAATAACCAAATAAGTCTAGGTGAAGACATGGCTGCTCATGACCTTCAAATGATTTAAAAAAAGAAAAGAGAAAAATCTTTCATGGAACTGTTGCAGCTTTGACAGCTTTGTGTTCTTTGTTTTGGAATTCTAAACCCACTTCTATGCCGAGTTCTGAGGAACTCACTTTCTCTCAAAAATCCTTAATTGCCTACAGCAACAGGGCTGTCACAAGTTATATTTGAGACTGCTAATGATTAGCTTGGTATAATCATGGCCTCTTGGGACTCTTTATGTTGCAAACCTGGAACAATGGCATACAAAATTTCCTAATTAAGGATATGATTGAGTATTCAAACTGTACAAAAAATAGGGCTGGCTCACCCTTACAGCGGAACGATTTTAATTGTATTATGTATAAACAAATGTTCATTTACTGTAGCTAGCTTTTTCTATACAGTGATTATAAAATATCACGCATCATTCCGTCACTTCTGTCAAAACAGTTTGCACATTTCCAGTCCGTAAGAATGAATATAAACCCATTCGTTTTCAAGACAAAAGAAGAAATCAGCAAAGAAATCTTCCGTTTAATCCACCAAAAACCAGGTTCCAACTTTAAGATTGGTATTACTCTCTGGAGTTCTGAGTTGTAATCATCATCCCTCCAAACTAAAAACACCCCCACATCTCATTTCAACAAATGATGTGATGACAAATACACAGGGTACAAATGCATTTACACATAAATTAAACCCTAAACTCAGCGCTGGCTGCACTCAAACGCTGTGTTATGAGTCAATAATTTAGACTAATGACTGCAATAATAGCAGGGTTACTGTAAAACAATGTAAGTGGGATATCATTTGCATATAGCATGTGTTCCCAACATCCTCAGCATCAGTCTTGTGTTTATTTCTTTAACAGCTCACAGAATAATGTGCAATAGACAAGATGGAATTCATTACTTGCTATATCTTCCTCCCAACTTGTAAAATTTGGACGTTTAGTCCATGTCTTTTAATGTCAGATCCGACGCAATAAGCACCCCTCAGCTTGTGTATAGAACACACCGGGCAAAGGGCTGTTTATCTGAGGCCGAGACAATACTCAGTAAAAATGCGGACAATTCCGAGACCGAGACCTTTGAAAAGTGGTCTTGAGACCGATTTTGAGTATTACACACGGGAAGCATGGAAACTACCTTCTCTGTGGACACATACCTTTACAGTCATTTTTATGTTACTAAAGTTCAGTTTTTAGGTAACATAACAACTGAGGAGGAAGACAATGGCCTAAAAGCTCAGCAAAACCTAGTAAGTGAACCTTGAGTCAACAATATTGAGTCCAAAAGTAGTACAGTGTTGCAAATGAGGGTGAAACATTTGATTTCTGGCAGTGGTGAGAGTATTAACAGCTTGGAATCAAACAGAGTAGTGACTAGCTGTCTGAAGTGCACTGACACCAGCCAGTACTTGAAGCTCAGCAAGGGAGAGCCCAAAGAATGTTTTGTCAGCTAAACAGGAGATAATTTAGTGGTGTGAGATTCCAAGTCCACTGGGTCACTGTGAAGCTTTTCTGCTGCTCCTCTAATGAAACTGTAAACTGACCCCTGGGGATCTCCCGCCACGTCCATTGATTGCATTTTACCTCCCATGCAACTGTGGGCTACTGTAGACTATTCACTGTGGAAATGCAGTGATGATGTGCTTGACTGTGACAAAAATACATTTAAAAAAGCACAAGGTTTGCTGGAGTCATGTCAGCGGTGGGCTGAGGTGCAAATCACAGCTGTGCCTTCACTTCCATTTCACTCTGCCCAAAGGTTAATGTGTTTTCCTAAAGCAGCCCTGTGCTGGAATATTTCCCAGACTTTTTGCGATGAGTTAAAGCATCTGACAGCATATCAGTTTTGGATCTCTTCTCCGGACCTTACGCTTATGCCCCTTAGGCACGTTTCACAGGCTTCTTAATAACAAATATTTTATTATTTGTTTGAATGCTGTCATCTCATCATTGTCATTTATTTTTGATAAATTGTTGAGATCAGGAGACGATGAAGACTTTCAAGATGACGAGTCCAAGGATTTTAAGAGTGACCAATGAACTGCGTCTCTTACAGTCTTCTTGTTCTGCCGTGGTCAGTTAATCTACTTCTGTGAAACAGAGTTGCCTTTGACACGACTCCTTTGTGAGACACTATTAATAGCTTACACATTCTGAACTAGTCCTGCAACCTAGTGTTAACTTCACGTTGACTCTGCCCTAAAAGCTCCCTCTGAACGGTTTACTGCATTTGAACTTTTCCATGCATAAATATCAACCTATCAATTCTCAGTACATGAGATTATTTATAGCCGGTGACAAGTGTGTTGCATACATTAGAGCACAGATTATTCCCGTTCTAATACATTAAGAAACATCTTTTGTAAACATGTGCATGGCTCAATCACTTTTCTATTTCCAGCAGCAGAAAGCCTCAGATAAACCCACTGTATGCTGCCTGCCTAGCAGCAAATAGACCACAAAGTACATACATAATGGAGCATTTTGCATCTAAAGAGACAGATAATTCCCTAAAGAGCTGGAGGAGACCAAAACAGAGCTAATAGTGAATATTGAACTACGGTTGTTTTCACACTAGAGCTGTTTGGTCCGTTTAAAACGAACCCTGGAGTTGACCAGAACAACCAAACTCAGCTTGAAATCAGCTTGAAAAAGGGGGGTCTCCGTTCGCTTCCAAGAAATATTAGAATCACTAAAGCAAAACCAGAATCCCCAAGATGTTACACATTTGGTGTTGCTCCATTATTTCTGAGATATAAAAGTGTTGGCAGGTTTCACTCAGATTTTCTGCCATTAAACAAGCGACTTTTCCGACCGTATATTTATTTACAGTATTCAGTCTTTGGAAAAATTGCAGTCTGAGCGCAAACTAACGAAACAATGCTCAACTTCACCCCTAAATCGCACCAGTCCACTGAGTCCACTGAACTAGAGGTGTGAAAGCGCCCACACATTCACCCAGAGACACTGATTTTAAAGGATTGCTTGTTGAATGTTTAAAAAGCTACCGAGGTGATAAAGCATTTGCCACCTATTCCTCTCATTAACAGCTGTCCTTTCATCCACCAAAAGCTACCTCACCGTCAAACCGCTCCTTTCAAAGTGCTATTCTAGAATCTGTATCAGATGGATTTGTTTTTGGAAGGAAGATGCTGCTTCAGGAAATCATTTGTTTCCTTTTTGCAATCCACCCCTTCGTAGGACCTTCACATGCCCAGCAAAGGCAATCGTTAAGAGCTTCTTTTTTCTGGTGCCATTAAGGTCTAATATATCAGTTGTGCAGTCAATTGTACTTGACAGGCAGCTTCTTGAACTTGAACCGGGTCATCTGGTGACAGATAACATGGCCTGTTTGTTCAATTTCCTCCACTGCAATGGCATCGCTCTGATGCGAGTTATTATAAATCACTGTGGATGCGTTCATCATGTATCTTGTCAGCGGCAGGGACAGTGGTGCTGTGTGTGTGTGTGTGTGTGTGTGTGAGAGAAAGGGAGAGAGTGATGGTACAGTATATGAAAAAGAAAAATGAGAGAGGACAAATAGCACAGGTAACCACTTGAGCATGTGTGCAATTTATTTCAGTTTGTGTGTGCATTCAATCAATGTTCCCGAGTCCATTTCTGCTGTGTACTTACATCTGGGTGGGTGTGAACTTGTGCATCTGGTGAAAGCACACAAAGCCCAGGTCACCCCTGGGGCCCTTGGCAGGCCTCTGGTGCATGAGCTTTAATGTGACACACAGATAATGAAGATCTGACCCCCCCGCCCAACCAGGAGAGAGGTTATTGTGGACAGCCGATACTGGGGGAGGATGGCAGATTACTTGGCACGCTGTCCTCATTCTTCAGCCACACTGTAGGGGACAACTCCTTCCCCTCTAATATTACAGGTAATATCACAGCCAGAGTGTGTAACGTAATAATCACTGCCATTTTCATTTCAATTTGTTTTACACTGATCCAGATTGTATTTAATGTTTGTTATTAAGAACATGGACTGTATGTTTCTTCTTCCTTGCCTCTGTAAAGCATTTGCCCATCCATCCATCCGTCCATCGTATTAGGGCTGTCAATCGATTAAAATATTTTCTCGTGATTAATCTCATCATTGTCTATAGTTTGCTGACAATTAAGCTAGCAATAAATCCCACATTTTTATCTGTTCCAAATGTACTTTAAGTTTTTAAATGCTCAAGTGGTATTTGAGACTGGACCTACTGACTTGTGTGCAATTTATTTATCTTCCGGGCAGAGCGCCTCTTCAACCCCTGTACCTAGTAGGACACAGCCGTGGACAGCTGCAAAAGGGAAAATA
>NC_048429.1:14131091-14167236 GCF_013103735.1 Etheostoma cragini | reverse complement strand
TTAATGATTTTGTGTAAAGCACTTTGAATTGCCCTGTTGCTGAAATGTGCTATACAAATAAAGCTGCCTTGCCTTACTCCACTGGTAACACAATTCACAAACAAATCAATTTTATAATAACAACAATACATGCAAATAACTTTGGTCTTGTAAGGGCTTTCCAAATGAAAGAATCTACAAGCGTTAATCGCACGTCAAAAACATTTGTGGTGTTAAAAAGGAATTCTCGCTACTAATAATTTTGAAAGCCTTAATAGATTTATTTACTGTTTTGGGGTGTTTTTTTTTAATGGTGCTGCATCTAATAAGGACTTTCATTATCTTCTGGTTATTTTCTGATTTGTTATTTTCTAGTTTGTAAAATGTGGAAATTAAACAAATTTATGACTTGACCAACCGTTTAAGGTACAACAAACTGATGGGTAGTAAAACAGTTTTATTACAATGTGCCATATTTTAAAGGTTCGGAGGTTTTGTGTGTAAAATAATTTTTTAAAATGTTGTTTTTTATGGCATTCCTGGCCTTAATTGGATAGGACAGTTCAGACAGGAAAGGGAGGAGAGAGGGGAAATGACACGAACGCGCAATCTACCAGGGAAGCTACCCAGGCGCATTTGTATATAAAATCTTAAAGTAATTGTAGCTGACAGATAGCAGTGAGACTGAACATTTACAGCTGGATGTGAGGGAGTTGAGAGGCCTAAATTTGGCCTTTAGTGATATAAATAGTAAATACTTAACATAAATACATGACTTGTTTCTTCTTTACGTGGTGTATTTTGAGATTTATTTGTCAGGCTAGCTGTTGGCTGCTGCCAAGGACACCAGTCGGTAACAAACTGCCCGCAGTGTTTAATGCAGTTGAAATGGTCACAGTGGAGAGCTTCATTCAAGGCCAACGGTGGATGAAGGATGTGCCACGGCGCTTTGGGAATGCAGAAAATCAAGTACAAGCAAACTCTCCACTGTGCTCTCCTCAAGCTGCAGAATATCCCTTCAGCAGTATTTAAAAGGTACAGCTCTGAAGCTGTGAAATCATTTTCATGTATGTGATTTACTTTCTAGAAAGGGGCCTGTTGAAAACATGCCTGTTTGGCCTGTGGTATTACCAATGTATTATCAATTATAAGTTTTTCAACTTTGCCAACTTCTCTGATTCCTTGTATTAACTTTAGATTTGTTTTCTAATGAAAATAGACATTTATATCAAACCATAAAGTATCTGCTATATTACATAACATATCAATTCAGTTAGAAGAAACCCATCAACATACTAAAAGTACAGTACCAGTCAAAAGCTTGGGCACACTTTCCCACTTAAGTGCAAAATGTCCAAACTTGACAGGTGCTGTACTTGAACATGATTACACTAAAGTTTTAAGTGCTTAAGCTGGAATTTCTATCAGAAATGTCTATTAAAGTTATTTATTGTATAGTTGGTTGTTCCTATTGTAGTTTAAGTCTACTTATAATAAGGATCAATCAAACACATTGAAACACATTGGTGTACACTTTTACACCAATGGCAGCTAACCACCCTGCAATCTAGCCTGACTTCTTCATTTATGTAGTGTTAGTTTTTGTAGTCAGATTTATTGCAATCAAGTGCACCACACTGCCTGGGTAGCACATGAAAAGATTCAGCTCCAGCTGAGTTCAAGCTGCGACTTTATACCTTAATTAGGCCCGCACACCTGATTCTCATTTATTAATCAGCCAAACAAGCCGTCAGAGGCTCATAAATCAACACACGGTCAAAGAAAATACAAAAAGCAATAGCAACAGAAATGAACGTAAAATGATATCTATTACATTTCACATGTTGTAGTTACATGTAATAGTTGAACATAAAGGAATATTTTATTAAAATGCAAATAAGTCCTTATTCAGAGTATTTTTACATTCTAATTTCACAACCCAGGTTAAAATTGACTTGTGGGAGGAGTAGTAAGGAAGGAAAACTGGCGTTATCAATGTCTTTTAGGATTTAATCATGCCAAAAAGATTTGGATTTAAGGACTGACATTGCCTTTGTTACAGTGTTGTTGTGTGATCCTAATGATCAGAGCTGTACGCTTTAATTCAAAAACATTCCAACAAGAACTTATTTTTTCAAAAAAGACAAACAGCCACCAGATTGTGTGAGAGGTTGACTAAAACATTTCATTTCAAAAAAGACAACCAAACCAAAAACAGACTACTCAAACAAGTATGAAAAACAAACGGGGGCAGCTCAGCCTCAAGAAATCAAAGTGGCCCTTGTTTCATCTCAATAGCTTCTCAGATTCCGTTGACAGAGCTACCTGTACATCACAGAGATGGCAGCAGGCCCCGCGACGAGTGAGAAGCCAATTTGTCTTGACATGTTAAGTTGTGACTCGATCAGATTACGAGACGCAGCAGCGTTAATGGACGAGCTGAGCGGTTGTCTTCGTACGCTGAAGGCAGCACCAGATTTAGTTACCAACACAAGTCTGTGACCTTGCCAGTGTCCATCAAGCAGCGATTTATTGACAACATCATTGCCAGATTTCAATCAAACAGCAGTTGAGAATTTACTGAGGTATAACCTAATCTTACTTTCTATGTGCTGTTCCTACTTCCTTTTGTCTTTTATCACAAGGGACTACTGTCATAAAGAACAGTTGGAAATGCCCTACACTGCAAAAATGCCTTCTCAGGTTTAATCCCGACGACCATGCAACTTTTGTTTTCTGGGCTGACATTTCAACATTTTCTATTTCTTTTTCTAAAAGTTAACATTTTTGTCAATTTTCTTCCAATTGTCACTTTGACCTTTCTGTTTTAGTCAATTTCTGTTGCTTTTTCTAATGTTTTTGATGTTTGTCACTTTTGCAGATTTTTTGGTCAATTTTTCAACATTTAAAAAAAGTTTACATAAATTTACCTTTGCATGAAAACAAAAAAAATGCCATTTTTAGCTACATTTTGGGTTGTGTGTGTGTGTGGGGGGGGGGGGGGGGTTGAGACCTCACAAGAGTTCTAAATTACAAGATTTTCCTTGGTAGTACTAGTCCCGTGCGTTTGGGGCTAAGGTCAGTACGTCCAGTTACCATGACTCTTAAACAGGACCAAGATTTTGTGATGAAATATGGTCCTGACTTATCTTGCAGCATGAACTTTTTGGTCTTGACTCTCTGTTGGATGTCAAGTTTATTGTTCCCATGACATTTAATACAGATTTTCGTGGTCCCCAAAGAATGAATCGTACATTTTGGTGATAACCAGACATCTCTCTAGGGCCACCAGCAGGCCAAAGTTCTCATTTATCCAGTGAAATATCTCAACATCTACCAGGTGGATTGAGACATCATTTTCTTCCGATATCCACGGTGCCTAGAGGACGAATCTCAAAGACTTCGATGATCTCATGACTAGTGCCTAATCAGGTCAAAATGGGTCCAATATGACCAACTACCTGCAGGATTAATGGCAGGGTTTGCTAAACTTTGTGTTTAGTGCTAATAAGCAAATGGTAGCATGTATGTGTCTGTAAACTAAAACAGTGCAAGTGGTTAAACATTACCTGCTAAACAACATGGTCACTGTGAGCACAATTGCATGCTAACGTAAGCACAATTGCATGCTAACGTAAGCATGTAGCTCCAATGAAGCATTGCCTTTCAGATCCACTGGTGAAGCTGAATACTCTTCAGACTCTGATATTTTTGATTTGAAATCAACCATTCGACCAGTAATTATGGTCAACCTTACATTAGACCGTATCATTTGCGTTCCACTTCTGGGATTGTCGCGGTACTGCAGTAAAATTACCCCAGATGTATGCATTTTCCTTCTTCAGATCTCTGCAGGGTAAATCCAGACAGCTAGCCAGACTGTCCAATCTAAGTCTGATCTCGCACAAGTATTTAGCAGCAACTCTGTTGAGTTCAGCTCCACCCATGACGATTCTGATTGGTTTAGGGAAATGCCATTAAACCAGAGCTGGTTTTCCTCCCATCTTCAAATGCTAGTGGAGAAGACAGACCCTCCTTAACCGCACTTTGGACGACAATCTGGCAAAGCGAGACCAACCTCACATTAAAAGGGAGACTATGTAACATTTGAAATAACACTTCATCTTACTGTGAAACATTTTCTCATTGTACAAAATTAAATAGAACATATTTTTGTCCTATTTTGCATCCGGCCAATGTATGGATTCAGTAAGTTATTGCCAGCTGTCTCTGTATATCAGGCACTCAGCCACCCTCAGATGGTGCTGCCCTCCGTGCCTTGTTCCAGTTGTGAGGAAATCTGACAGCATAAACACACCAAGGGCATTACTGCTGCCTGTCAGTCAGCTCCACATTCCTCTTTATATAAAAAAAAAAGAAAAAAAAAAGAAGAAAAAAAGGTATAAGAGTTTCACACATATTTGGACACATGTCCCAAATACAAACTTTACAAGCAACATACACGTTACTTTCTAAGTAGAAAGAAACAGAACTGCCAAATGAACTAAATTGTTCTCCTATAGATAGCACAGTAACCCCACAAGTGCAGGGAAGAAATGTTTTCAATGATGAGGTCAAATTTTATTACAAACGCTCAGAACAAAACTAATTACAGTGATGATTACATGAATATGTCACCTTGTTTATCTGATTGCTTCGCAGGCCCTTCAGTGAAATCAATTTTCACGGTTTAAATTGAATCCCTTAATTAAGAGAGGTTCTTTCCGTGTTTCAGCTCTCGTTGCACTGCATTGATGGATGTCTGGTTTAGCGTTCAACGCAGGGAAACAGCAGCGAGGCTGCTAACACCGCATGAAAAATGGCAACTGGAGCAGACAAAGAAAAAACGCAAAATGAAGTTCCGCTAGGGGTAATGTTATTAAATAATGCCTCTGTATGAGTGTGTGTATGTATGGGCATGTCCGCACTTGCGTGTGATTGTGTTTTTGCAAACCCCCCGCTGCGTGACATGTTCAGTTACTGTAAAATGATTCTGGCGTGGCAAGAACATTGTGTCAGAATACAGCTATTGTAAATGACAAAGAAATGCTGTCAATTCTCTAATTGGGAAGCTATTTTGGGGTTTTGATAAAATTAGATTCATCTGTTTGTGTTATGGGAGCTGAATAGTCCTTAATGACACTTGCTCCATCAAACCACAACCTCTCAGTGGGGACGGCATGGTTCTCTCTTTGGAAGCTACAGTTTTGATTAAGGGATAAGACAGTCGGACAGTACCATTTGTGAGTTGTACATGGTACAACAAAATAAAAAAATAAAAAAGAGTTTTAAAGAATCAAAACCATTATAATTACAACCATTTTGATTAGGGGTTTATGAATAATTGGTCAAAGTACAATACCGAGCAGTACATGTGTTGTTAGCACCCGTACGTTCATTTGTACACTCAGAGTTCCCATAGGACAATGTTTTCAACTGACAGATCAAATGGCCAGAGCTGTGAAAACAAAACCAAGTTAAACTTAAACCATAGTTTTACTTTAAAGCCAATATACCGATTCATATTAACTGTGCTAGCAGTGTGGCTGTAGGGATGGCAATGTTCAAATGGTTGGTCCACCTCTTGGGTCCAAACTGAAATCTACAGTAGGTAGATTGGTATGCCATTTTACATAGAAAGTTTAAACCAACGAACGTGACCGTCATGAATGTCACAGCCTCTAGTGCACCCATTTATAAAAGCGCCTTCTTTCAGATACCACTCCGTGCCCGAGTGCGCCACAGCAGCCTGGACATTAATACAAGGGGGACCTGACTATTTGGCATCAGAACCAAACACTACTGACGCCAAGAAGTCAAAAAGTGACAAAAACTCATCAAAAGGGACACATAATCTGCACGTAAGAAGCAGAAATAGTTCTGTGGTTTTTTTCCAACAGCCTGATGCTGGTTGCACTATTTGTACACACATATTATCCATCTGTTGCGTGTGAATGCCGCCAGACTTCACCATTTTGTAAACATGACCACACTGAGACAGTTAGATGAGTCAATAGACTCATTAACTTTGTATCAACTCATTTGGCAATGCTTTGAATGTAAAAAACGTTAATTACTATAAATTATTTGCACACTGCAGCTTTAAATTGAAGTAATGAGTTATTTCTTGTGCGCAGAAATTATTAAAGTGTGGCCTCATATTGTTTGTTAGTTGTTACTTCTGGGCTCTGTAGATTTTTAAAAGGCATCTGACATGGGTAATTGGAGTACATATGTTAGTAAGATAACACAAAATTAGCAGTCACTATTTTTTTTTAAAGTAATCCTGCTGTGTGGCCTTAACTCATAAAAAAAAGAAATTTATTAAATCTGTTTTGTTTGTTGGATAAAGTAATCCATCAGATCAGAGTTACAGAAGTGTGGATGCATGTTAAGTTTGTCCATACAGAAAAAAAACTTGCCTGAACACCACCAGCATTACATTAGCATGAATCAGCTCTGAAAGATGATTTATTGCACAGCTGCACAACAACAGTTGTGTATTGGAACCAAAGCAGTTGCCTCTAAATTATTCATGAGATATAATAAGAGGATAGATGCCATACAGGGTGTTTATCGATGAGAAGATAGAGCTGAAGAGAGGGAACTCTGGTGTGCATACACACCTTTTAGTGAGATGGAAACAAGCATTTAAAGAGTGAAGGAAAGTCCGTTTACCGTGTTGCACACAGAGCTTTAAGCCTTTCAAAAAAGGAGAAAGATTTGAGACCTCTGCTTTGGCTTGCTGCAGGGAACCTGTTTGTAGTGCAATGTTTTTCTGGCCCGTGGACACATTGAGTTCTCTGCCACAACAAAAAGGACACTCATTCGAATGGGAGGAGAGAGGCAGCTTTCAAACAGCATATATTAAATGTCTTCCTTTGCTGCTCTCACCTTCTGTGTTTCCTCTCCTTTGAGTTCGTCCCACGACCGCAGGCTACAGCACTAACAAGGCTCCCTGCTATGGTCTCTGGTCACACTATATTTACCTCACTGTCACTGCAGGTTCGAGGTCAGCACAGAGTATAAACACACCGGTTACAATAGCAGCACATAAGTCCCTGCCTTGACTTTAACCTGTGTTGAGTCACACTTGTTCGTCGACAGTTTGGAGGAATCTCTAAAGAACTACAGCCACAAACAAAGCTGTTGGATGGTTTATCAAGGGAAAAACTGAGCAACCATCAGTGTCTCCCCAATTCAGTCTGAACCAGCAGCTTCTTGTGATAGTTCAAATAATAAGACGGTGAATAGTGTTATGTTGTTCTTGTCTGGGCTAGTCAGTACCAGACATATTGCAGTGTTCTCAAAGTGTACCATAGTCCTTCTTTGGCAAGATTCACTAATTGGTCATACTTGGTTTTCTTGTGTTTGACTATTTGACTGAGTAAAAGGCTTGGACATACCTTCCCCGTCCACATACATGCACGTGGTTCCATTCATACTACAATTGAGAATCCACACATGGGCATTTCCCGATCCGCGAGCATTTGTGCAATTTTCTTCGCCAGGAGTCCAACGCCAATTGGCTGTCTTTGTATTCCTTTAAAGATCTGGTGGATCTCCTTGCACAACCTCTCCTCAAAACAAAGCATCCGTTGTTTTGTCTTTTTCTTGGCAAACAAGCTACAGGTACAAACGCCACCATCTGGACTGGAGCTTCTGGAAGGCCTTCAATCTCACAGAAAAGATGTTTGAAAATGTCTCTGCAAGCAAGTTCCTACACTGCATTGACATTGAAAAAATAAAATGTTGATGTACCCCAGAGAGTTGATGTTTTTGTTGCATCATTCTCAGAAATGAGTTATAACTTTCAGATAAATAGTGAGGGAGAATCTTTAGACAAATACTCTTTAAAACTTGTAGAAAACAATGCATGTAGTGCAATGCACTAATTTACCCTTCCAATTAACAGTGGCACTTCAGAATATCACTTCACTGCCTGAATTATGTGCATTCCAATATGTCCAGACATTACATGTCCATAGATTTTTGCACACAGCACACATGTATTTATATATGTTACATGTAGTTACATGTAGATATGTTTCATCGTAGATTAAACATACAATACATAGGCCTGCAAGTCCAGCTGAAATGATGAGCCAGTTAAACAGTTGATTGACAGGTTGGATTGTTTCTAGTGAAAAGCAGGACTTTTACTTGTAATGGAGTATTTTTACAGTGTGGTACTAGTACTTTTACTTGGATCTGAATATTTCCTCCACCACTGTTCATAAGCACAAGCAGCAAACTTTGGAACAATAGTATCTATTTTTTTCCCCCGGGTTGTAGATAGGCAGTGACAATATGTTCTGTGAGCACTGTCATAACACACTAAATTGTGATCTAACATGTGTCATGCTGGTGCAACAGACACAAAGCTTTCAGCTTTCCCACCTGAACTTCACTGCACAGTTGGCCTCTTTGAGCGGTGCAGAGTGTGAGCCGGTTTGCACGGAGGGCATGTTATCATCAGGCAAGCTCTTGGGTGATGAGTACATCAGATCCATAAAAGCCAAAAGTTGTTCAAGAAGAGATCTTGAGAGAAAACTTGGGAGGGGGGAGGGGTCATGGAGGCTACAGCAGCTGGGAGACTCAGTGCAGCTGCAGAGAAAGGGCTCTATCGGAGAGGTAATTTGTGGAACACACTGGAAGTGATTCATTTTTATGCTCTAGTGTTCTTTATATAATGAGCAGAGGAGGTGTTCATTACGGAGAATGGCTTCTACGTCCGCCAATTAGGGGTAGATGATTAGCAAGGAGATATGCTAAAATTGCAAATCCAAGCGCTTTGAGATAGGAAGTGTATTGATAGTACCTCACTGTACGAGTCCCGTGCCAACATTTGCCCTTGATGTCATTTTCCCCCCCAGAGACCAAACCGCTTTTTTTAGTTTGCTGTTCCTTCTCCACTCTGGACTGCTGGCTGGACACCAAGCCCTGTCTTAGTAAGGTCCAATGCCAAGTCTGAAAGCAAAGCTCCCTTTATGTAAAGAGGCCTAAAATTATTGTTTGATAGTTAGTTACCATGACCTTTCCCTAACCTTAAATGGGATGTACTCGGAATTCAGAACTTTAATATAGCAGCAAAACAATATTTGCTGTGTAAAGATTTAGCAGAGAAATGGCATCCTGAGCAGAGGTGTGTGGGTGCGTGCATGCATGCATGTTATAATCTGGGCTCCTCTGTTTTGACAGCCAGTTGGGCCAGGCCTGCTTCTAAACATAATTCCAGGAAGTCCGATAGTGTTTTTGTTTTGGCGATAGGTATGCCCTACACTGATAACCACACTGCTGACATGAAAAGATTGAAAGGACCATTCTGGGTAAAAAGGAAATGAAATACAGGCTACTTGTGTTTGGATGGTTGAATAAGAGAAAATGTTTCATACTGAAGCTCAAAATCCCATCTCATTGAAAGTGTCTTATCATGCACCAGGTAGTGAGAAGGTCCTTTCACAAGGAGGGTTTTGTGTTTCTAAAAAGGCGTTTTTCTCACCGGTTTAAAATGGGCAGGAAAACAATGTCATTTACACACGTTGCCAGGCAACCGTCAATCAAATTTGATCGCACCACACTATCCCGATGAAGCAGGTCAGCTGATTTTAGTGAGTGTTAAACTTAGAATAAAAGAAAATTCTTAATGGATGTGTTGCATATTTACTATAGGTATGAATATTTAAGCTTATAGTGTAATATTTCAGATATGAAATGACTTTCCAGGAGCATTAAGACATGCTATACTTCCTGCAGTTGATACAAAAAACCACAAGTGTACAGATGCCAGATACAAAAAAAAACCACAATATCAGGCATGGGATGAATTACAACCTCAGGGAGGTCTTTTAGTATCTGGTGCAGTTTCACTTCACACTTTGTTCAATCCACAGTCCAACTTGGTGCAGAGACAGGTGACCTTTTTACCTCATGTCATTGCATGAAAGCTGCAACCTGCTGCTGTATGAATTCTGGGTAACCTTGCCCCGTAGACAGGACATGCCTAAGAACATCCGCCTGCAGTGTGATAGGTCAGGAGGCGGCCTGCGCAAACAGAATTTACAACAACAAAAACTGCCTCGTTGGTTAAAGCATCCTAGTGTCCTGCTCCATCCTGTGTTTGCATCTTAAGAGTGAATCAACCCAAAAAATAAGTTAAAAAGCATCCCGGATTCATGCAAAGAGTGTGCGGTCAGGAATCCCTACATGATGTGATGTGACGTTAAGTGGAGTTGGATGGGGTTTTAGCAAGCTGAGAGGGGGAAAGAAGCAATATGGAAAGAGCCGGAGACGTGCTGGCACCTGAGCCTGAAGTGAACTCTTTCCTGCACATTCAAACTTCCTGTAGTGACACTCCTGCAAGGCCGACAGCTAGAATTACAACATCAGAATTCAGCTCAGACCTATGCATGCTTTAGTCTTCCATTTGTACATCGGCTCCCAATTCACATTTTGAATAATGACATGCATATAGGGCACAATCGGAGCCCAGCTTCTGCTAGATGTCGGGCTCACAGTGATTATGTTTACGTGCACATAACATTCCCGTTTTGCCATTATTCCAAAAACAGTTTACATAGCTAATGAAAGTTAATTTACCACTATGTTTTCAATTTTAAAATGCAGCTCTGTGCGTGTTTTTTTTTTAAAGTTTTCTTACTCCAACATGCAAACACACAGTCCCTCTTTAATATCTTCCAGCTACTTGAAAAAGGTCGGTTTTGCGAGGTTTTAGCATCAAAAAATCTGTTGAAATTCTGTTTGTCCTTTTCTTTTGTTCTTGCATCTCTACCACTGCCTTGCAAACTGTTGGCTTGTTGGTGTGTGTACAGCAACCATAGCAACGCACAGAGCTGACCGTAAGCCATGAACAGGCAAGAGGCTGTCAACTGGCCATAAACCGTTGTAAACTGCAGTAAAAATCTGATTGAGACACACACACATTCCGAATGTCCTTCGTCTGAAAAGTCAAAATTTAGAAAAAGGCCCTATCCGGAATATGCCGTTTACATGACCTATATCAAATTGGGATTATTGTCATATTCTGAATAATAGTGTAATATTAGTGTGCATGTAAACATATTGAGTGTCGTTTTTGGGGACTTTTTCCCCCTTTCTAAAATGACAGTGGATAGACATGAAAGGGGGAGAGAGATGGGGGATGACAAGCAGCAAAGGGTCGCAGGTCGGATTCGAACCCCGGGCCGCTACAGCATTCATCCTAGATGGGCAAATGCTCTTACAGGGTGAGCTAGAGCCCGCCCCCTCAGTGACATTTTTATGGTTACGTAAACAGTTGAGTAATAAATGATAACAGAACCAGACAGTGCAAGGTGCTTTTGCAGGGCTGCTGGGGACAGAGATGAGGAAAACTGCTGGGACTTGCAGTACATTAGTTTGGATGTCAGCACTTTGATTGTAATTAAATACCAAAAACTGGTTTGCCCTACTTTGGCCACACTTTGGCAGCCGAGCACATATCCTCCGCACAGCCGAATTAAAGGACGTGATTAATGACATCGACAGGAAGACAACAATCTGTCTCATTTCTTGTTTGATTGTTGATTCCCCCCTCCCATGTGAGAGGCGGGGGCATATGTTTTTTTAACATTCTCCGTCTGAACTGTGATTTGCATTTCCCTTATTTTCAGAACGTTTTTTCCTTTTGGACATTTTGCCTAATGACATTATCATTGTTAATAATTAAAGCCATAGTGCATAGTTCCTGTTGTCCCCATGAGGAATTCTAAGTAATGAACACAAAACTGTCAGTGCGTCCACATGATACAAGCCTTCCGTGATTCAACCCCTCCCCCGCACAGTTGCTAGTAGCCACGTAGGACACTGGGGATTAAAAAAACATGGTCTCTTCAGAAGAGGTCACTATCTTCACTTGAGTTTCTGTGCGGGAAAGTCACTGGACGAAACAATCTTCTGAACACAGTCTGAGAAATCCAGAGAGAGTTGTGTGGAGCTGACAGTCTTGATCAGCTTTGTATTGCCTCATTTGGCAATGGCTCGAACGTAACAGACGTTCATTAATTTAAAAACATTATGCATAAAGCTTTCAAATTAAAGCTGCAATCAACTGTTCTTGCTGCTGTCAACAGGAAGCTGCTACATTCACCTTTTTTATTAAGATGACACAAGTTAAATTACAAGTGTGTTAAATTATACTGTAATGGATTATTAGTGATGCATTATTGCAGAAGCTGTACTTTAATGTTGCAGCTGGTTGTGGTGGAGCTAATTGAAATTGTGTCATTTCCTGTATAGTTTATTCTACTTAAGCATGCAGTGCTTGAGTAAATACACTTAGTTACTTTTCACCACTGGCTCACAGGAATACATTTGGGTGCAAAACCGCTTTTGAGGAAAAACATGAGCATTTCATCTTTCATCAACAACAAAAGAAACTCTGTTTCTGCATGATTACCTGAGATCAAACTCATTTGTAATCTTGATTTCTCACAACACAGGAAACCACTGACTTTAAAAGAAACATGTGCAGTCTGCTTGTTAGTAATTAAAATGTAATTTACTTGCGAAGCAAAACAACAACCCACACCGAGGACAAAACAAGGACACACTGCCAAGGAAAGGCATTGTTTTGGGAGACACATTTTAGCGTTTCACTGCCAGACTACTTGCCGATGGCTTTGCTTCATTGTGGTTTTGTGCTGGGGTCTATTATTTATTGATGGTGAATTCCATCAGGAACTATGGATAGCCGGCTCTTTCCTTAATTGATAAACCGGATCGATAAATAATATAATCAATGATTGGAAGACCTGCTGCAGACAGCCGGCAACACCAAGGCTGACAATGATTGATCCTAAAGCCTTGATTTGCTTGTTTTTGAGCTTTTACGCCCAAGGCATATTTCATAGTCAAGCTGACAGCTGAGCAGCACACAATCTGCCCATACACCAGAAAATTCACCCTCAGCACTAACAAGAGTCCACAACTTTGGCCTCCCACTCACAGTCAATAAAGCCAGATAAATTCACATTTTAGAGTCCCTTC
The DNA here is from genome assembly GCF_013103735.1 of Etheostoma cragini. Lineage (NCBI taxonomy): Eukaryota > Metazoa > Chordata > Actinopteri > Perciformes > Percidae > Etheostoma > Etheostoma cragini. The sequence goes on along the minus strand of NC_048429.1, from coordinate 14,154,231 downwards.
ATCAAAACCAAACTGTCCAAAAATCCCACCAGAATCCTCCTTCGGGGCGGATTGTGGCTTTGAAAACCAGTGCTGTCGCTACAACAGAGACATTGCAGACCTAGTTATCAAATGTAGCATTGTATAAATTTTCTGTCCCTAAATGATAGAGATTAGGGAATGCGAAGGCGGTCTGAAAAGTTGAAGACAAAAGAAACCAAGCAGTCTTCAATCAATCTCAATGAAACTTGCTCTCTCCTCCTTTGAAGCCAGCCACTATAAATAACTTTCCAGTGGTATTACATGGTGGGACTGCAGAGAAAACCGAGCTAACAGTGCCCTCTACGTGCAAGCTGAAGCTTTGTGCCTGCAAATGTTGCACACAGTCATGCAAAACTGCTCAAGTTATGCATTGAATGTATAGAATCCTGCACAGATATTGAGCTGCGGCTTCTTCTGCACAGGATGACTTGACTTGTTAAAACGTTTTCCCTTTTACCTTGCAGCTGAGACGCTGCACTGTTTCCATATGGGCTCATCATTAAAAAGCGTCTAGGGCGAAAGTCAGAGGGAGAGCTTGATGCTCCCAGTGCCCTCTCTAAGTGCAATGTCATTAGAATTTAAGAGAGAAGGCAGGCCAGATCAAAGCAGATCTTCACTGTCTGACTTCATCTTGGCTAAATCCCGAGAAACCTCGTCACAACCTCCAGATGCTCCAAAAAGCGATTTTCCTTCCGGACTCACAGCAGTCACGCTTATGTAACCCGAATCAAAGGCCTTCCGTTTGAAGACTTGTTTAAGATTTTTGGGGCTTTTCCACCTTTAAGTTTTGACAGGACAGTAAGGTGAGAAGGGAAAGACATGCAGGAAATTGTCACAGGTCAGATTCAAACCCTGGACCTCTGCGTTGAAGCATAAACCTCTCAGTACATGTGCTCTACCACTGATCCAACCTGGCCACTGAAGACCTGTTTAGATAGTCTATTTATTCCGGAGCTATAAAAACTGATTAGATGGAAAATCTTAAAAATCAGTGTCAAAATCCCAACAGATTTTTTTTCCAGGGAGTAATTACATCTAGAAAGATGCTTCCTCTGCCTTCCCCTTGGGTAAATGTAACCTTGGACAGGAGGAGTTGATGTCGTCAGACGGTGTCCAACATTCATTGGATGTTTTGACCCTGAACCATAACACCCTGCCGTTGGCGGGTCAGCAGTGGTGGCCAAATCACTGCCCATCTCCTCCTCCTGGCTGCCAGCTTGGCTCCTCTCTCCTGATCAATATCCAGAAGGAGGCCGTTTCTATAGCCTCCCCCCCTCCTGCAAGCACCTGACTTCCTCTCACTTCCTGTCATTCCATTGGCTGGGAGCATTCTCCATACTACACACAATGTTTAAGCACATATAACATTTTAAATTCCAACACTGGGCAAGAAGTCCTCTTCATGCCAGCCATCCTTTCCCCCTGCAATCGTGCAAAAGGTCCTGGTACTTGTCACATGTCCTTTTAAAGGCTTAATCGCACCCTTTTTCCTACGAGACCAAGTTCTAGCAGGATGATCTACTTCGCTTATTCACACCACAGAACCACATCCGGCCTCCTGCAGCCTTCTTCCCAGGTCTGCCTTCATAAGCCATGATTGGGACTTTAGTAGGTTGTTTCTTTGTGGTCTTGCTTTGGTTGATGGCTTTTTTCCCCTCCCTCATGAATTTGAGTCACATTATGCAAAGACAGGGTTTGTCACCTGTAGTGACTCATTCTAAATGAATTAATAGTCACAACGGACTGTTGCTTCATTAACACACACACACACACACACACACTACATGCACACAGTATGTGAGACTGTAAACAGGATAGAGATATGGTTGCATGTTTAAGCTCATATGTCCAGTTTGAATGTCATTTCTATACCAAATTTAACACACAAACACCTTAACTTGATAATGTCATTAAAGAGTAAAACATTGGGTGCTTTACTCAAGACAGACATGACAGAAGTTCAGCAACCACAAAAGAGTGGGTGAAAGAAAAATCACAGCGAAAGAATTTTTTAATAACACGGTGAAGCAAAAGGAAGGCCAAATGCTTTCATAGCCACCGAACAGGAATTATCTTGTCAAGAATTTTGAAGGGCCAGTGTGAATAGAAGTTGTAAAGGGCATTTCTAAAATTGTCAATTAAAAGTGGTATCACTAAACTTTCCTCAACCTGACAAGTGTACGGTAGCCTGTAGCTGAAGTAAATGTAGAAGTCGTGTAGCAAAGTAACAGCAGAACAACAGAAACACATTGTAAGTAGCAAACATCTCAAATTAAAAAAAGGAATGGTCCTGCATCATTATTGGCTTGAAATCAAGAAGTGTAGCCGTCAATCACTGAAAACATCTTAGTGTATCAGTATCTTTTTTATATAACATTAAACATTTATGACTAAACATTAAACAATCAAATGTTAGAGTTTGACATTTAGAAACTCAGATTTGGATGACATCGGTTGCTAAATCCTGATTCGCGCATTGAAGTACATATCACTTATTTCCAACTAAACCACACCTACTTCAAAGTACTAAGAAGACAAAACTGTACAAAAAAGAAAAAAGAAAAGAAAAGTTGTGTGTGACGTCTTGTCAAATAAAAAGATGATTGGAAAATATTGAATCTTTAAATACCAATGGAGATTTTGGGCTTTGCTGCCGACCAAGTAAGCATTGTGTACGTTTCCTCCATAAAGTGTCAGCCATCTTTGTCTCTTCATCCCCACAAATAATCTAAATATATGTTTTGACTGTTCAATCACAGACTGACCATTTCTTCAGATAATTATCAAGTGATCCTGATGCTCCCCTTAGATTCACAGAGTTTTAGCATCTTTAGCTCATGGTTTTGATTGAATGGCCTTGATTCATCAGCATCATTTCCCTGTGGCAGGTAGCTGTATTCATCTAAGAAGGTCTGATAAACCCACTGTACCCTACCTGCCCAGCACTAAACAGCAGAGTGACGCAGTTAGCTGGTGAACAAAGGAGCATTTAGCTGCTTATAAAGGTCCCATGTAATGCTCATTTTCAGATTCATACTTGTATTTTGCGTTTCTACCAAAACGTGTTTAAATTATTCTCATACTGTCTGTCTGAAGATACCTGTATTCACTCTGTCTGAAACACTCTGTTTTAGTGCCCATCTCTTTAAGCCTACTCCAGAAAAAGCTCAGTCTGCTCTGATTGGTCAGCTATTCCAAGTCTTCCACATCTGTGCTCATTGCATCTCTCGTTGCAGCAGGGGAATGACCGTAACAAACCTTTCTACCCACACAGTTTGTGTGTGTGTGTATATCGTACAGAAGTCCTGCCGGCTCGTTGAAAAAGGCCCAGTTTCACAATACGGACTGCGGGCATTTCTCTGTGGATTAATCGTTTTGATACTTTCAAATTTTTTATCTAGCACTTAGACCTGCTCTATAAAAAACATGAAAATCTCACTTTTTTCCATAAGGGACACTTAATATATTTCCCTTGGTAGTTGGTGGAGACCAAAACAGGGCTTAAAGAGAGGGAATGTTGGACTTGTATTTTCCTACTTTCAAAAACACGTCTTCAAATGAGTGCTTATTTTGTTCTGTTGGATGTGCAAATAGGCAACTGTTTTGTGTGTGTTTACAAATTGTTTTGCTTCCCTCAAGTGGTCAAAAGAACAAAAAAACAATCACTGTCAAATTCAAAATTCTCCGTCAAGAAAACTTAACAGCTTCTTGTCTTGAAGGCCCCGGACTCAGAGGGAACTTTATTTCGTGCCCTGTGGGAGTGCCTGGCAACCCAAGACTAGAAGCGGCTCCATAGACGTCAGAGGAATCTTTATGGGAAATGTTGACTTTAAACCAAGACTGTCTGATCATCTACTAGTTGCCCACTGTAGTGCAACCAGTTTTTCACCCTTATAATGGGGGTTAGGAAAGTTTCAATAGGGGACGAAAGACACCCGGAACTCCATCCTTTCAGGACTGGTTTGCTGAACTCAGTAAAGTAGCCTTATATAAGCAGATGTCTCTATAGAAGTACTGATAGGTGGGACAAACATATTGACAATTGGAAAAAATACACTGAAGATCTAAGTTGGGATAATGAGGAATGACCCCTTCTCGTGTTGGTAGCACACTATAGACCTATTTATTAGTGGGTTGTTTTACCTGGAAAATTTGGCACTCTAATATTACTGAAGACATGTGGGTATGTTTGAAATTTTCTCTCATTAATTGTATTTTCTTGTTTTAAGTGGTGTTTGTTATTCATGTTTATCTGTACTCTGTACAAAGGATGAAAAAACAATTAATGCCGGTTTAATACATTTTTTCTTAAAAAAAGTGTTTAACTCATATTTTTTAATGCTAAAATAGACATTTAAAAAAAAGGAAACGTCGGCTTTTGCTTGTATTTCAGAACTTCAACATTTTGCTGGGCTGGTGGTTGGTATCTGAATAACTTCCAGTAAAACTCCGACAATCTCCCCTTCAAGATCAGGATTATGTCTTTTTAAAGTGTCTTCCTGACACTGAGCTACAGCAAAATCCAGTCAGTAAGTGGCAGAACGCTCGGCAGAGAACGAACAGCCAGTTATTCACTGCACAACCTGGTGCTGGAGCAGACAGATATGCTGATATGCCATCTATAGCCCCGGGCCTTTTCCGACTTCTAAAGGCTTCTGCTGTCAAAGTGGGGCGCCTGGGAGTGTATGACACAAAAGTTAAATGAAGGTTAAATGGAAGCACTTCAAAGTGGGAGATCTCCACAGAAAAATAACGCAGGAAAGGTTAATGTGTGTCTTGTTGAGACACCAGAGCAGCTTGTAGCTTTTGGGCATGAAGGTTTGAGGTCCGGTTTGGTTCAGAACGCCTTGGGGCTGCCGTTTATTGGTTTCATTCACACAGGCAAATGTGCAGCATTTACAACAGGGGTTTAAACTGATTCTTCCATGTCAGATTTTTCTCTGTCATAGCTTCAGCACCATAGACTGTAAAGATAATGGACGTAGCATCCGTGACGTCACTTACTAGATTGTGGACTGCAGTCTTGAGTTTGGCAATTTGGCCATTGTCATCTTGTATTTTTTTTAAACCTGACGTGGTGTTTTTTTGGATGAGAGGGTGGGGCTGTGGAGGATGATAAAGCCAAGCCAGTGTCGGCTATAGCTGCAATGGCGCTGCGCAAACTCTTTTTTCACCTAATTTCACCTACCTGAAGCAAGTCATGCGGCAAAGTAAACTTGGACTTCTGGCTACTGGTGCCATTCATCCGCATGTACACAGAACACATACAATTGGCAGACTTTCCTTTAATTTACCAGCTAACGCTAAAGCTAGCTAGCTTGTTTGGCAACGTGCTACCAAACGCTAAACAAAACGTTTTTAGGTAACCAAAATGTTCCAAATCACTTTGATGAAGGGAAAACACAGTAAAAGCGTCAAGGTTTAAGACAAAAACACGGAAAACATCCAAAAACAAGTTTACGGTTATTTTAATGTACACAGTGTCATGTTAGCAATGCTAAGCCTCTGTCCTGATTAACAGGTCAGCGTGTGGCCACGCCCTAAAGCGTCCCCTGCTTTATCATCTATTTTAAAACAAATGCGATCACTTGATACTAGTGATTGAAATCATGAACTCATTCAAATTAATTGAGGTAATAAATCAGGGTAGAACATTTTTTGCAACCAGTAGAGTCGCACCCTGCTGGATTAAAGGCCAGAAAATGTTGAAAAGAACTAGTTTGTCGTGTGAAAATGTTGTCCGACCACATCAAAACTGGACGGAAAGTGTCATGCAAGACGTAAAAAAATCAGGTGCAACCTTTGCATAATGTTTCCCATGTCTCTGAAGGCAGTCAGAGTTTTTTGCTTATTTGTACACACACAAAGAGCAAAGGAAGTACCTCTGTGCAGAACAAAAAAAAAAGGAAAGCTTGAAAGGTTTAGTTACTGCTGATGTTCTCACCTTACTCTTGGCTAATTTCCTGTGTGAATTGAGCATGTTTGTTAGATTGGATTTTGACAATTTACAGAATCTGTCAGACACAGCTCACTCAATCCCAAAGTTGGAAAGATGCAACAATGATGAAAAAAATCAATTTATAATGCACTTTATATTTACGCAAATCCCCAAAAACAATAAGGAAAAGGGCAAGTGTTCAATCAAAAGCTCTAGTAAAAATGTGGGTTTTAAGGCCACAAGATGTGGGGGTCTTATGATCTGAAAAATGACCAAAACCATTCTTAAGGGCTGTATAGCAATGCATTTCCTTTTCAGTCAGAGACACAGATTGACCATTAAAAGCAAATGGTTAAACTTGCCAGATCTTTGCACTTTGGAAGTGTTCAAAGAATTCAAGCAGTAAAAAAACAAAAATATACTCTAACATCAGAACTATTCTAACTCAACAATACCAACAATGAAAGAAGACGTTTGAGGTGGTGGAGGCACTTCAGCAGCTATCGGCAACAGACTTATGTTAACGGCTGTATGATTATGATTAGATATAACAAGTCAGCTGATAGGATCAAAGCTGTAAAGCATGAATGAAACAGCCGCTGCCAATCAGCTAGAAAAAGCTTCAACTCAGTGCTTTGCCTGAAGTAATGCTCCGCTCCATTTATTTGATCTAACAAGCAAAGCTTACATAGAATTAGCAAAAATGCTCATTTCCATGTGTAGTTGGGGCTGGGTATTGTTCAAAGATCTTTAGTATCAATACTGTGACTTTGATGCGGGTTCCGAAAAAATACTTTTTTCTATACCAATTCGATAAAACCATATTACACATTATGGCACAAATCTTTAGTTAATTTGCTGCTCTTACTATGTCAGCCCCATTTCTGTGCGTGACGTAAGAGTTTTTACTTCCTTCCTCTACAACGTGTAACAATAGACAGCCGTTTAGCAGCATTATTAGATCTTAGAAGCATACTTTAGAGGCAATTCAGTCTACAAAGTATTGGATTTGGTTCACAGCCCCATGTGTTGTTCTTGCAAAACATATCCACAAATTGCATTGACAGTAATTAAAAGTGTACTAAATGGGTGAGCCTCTGCACAGTGATACATGTACAGTGTATGTGTACATAAAACATGTGGCTGGTGCTCCTACCTTGACACACTTTTACAGTCCGTGCAGCAGGGGAAAATCTTCAGCAGCTAGATCTCCGTCACATTTAGTCCTGGGTCATGTTTTTTGCAGCCCCTGTGAAATAAGAAAAGCAAGAAAAAGAAACCAGAGGAATACGGGCCATCAGAAGCAGATAGATGGAAGGCAATCAGCAACTCAACGCCACATCAAAAGGAATGGTAACATCTCCAGTGGGGCGACTACTTCCCTTCACTGTTTAAACTGTTATAACAACATGGGTAATGAAGTGTGCTTGGCCTGTATTCTGATGAGAAAGCTATTTGCCATCAGACAGGACTCGAAGGCAGCCGACCCCGCTGAAGTATTACAGGGAATAGAGTTGGACGATGTTTTGGAAGTCAACTTCTTCTGCACTGAAACCCCGGCAGGTCGTTCCTACCTCTCCCCCACCCCACCCCCCAGGTTGCCCGGCCCTTCAAAAACAGCTACCACAGGAAACTGGAGAAACTTATTGTTCTCTGCTCTCCTGTTGACCCCTACCACCCCATTAAAATCTAGCCTCAAACTCTGCCTGAGGGTCTCCAGCCATCATCGGCACGTGCAGCCTCGCCAAAGCAGGGCATACTAATGAGACTGGGGGGGGGGGCAGAAGGAGAGCAGGAGGAGTTCCACTTGGAGCGTAATGAGAGCTGCTTGTCCCATCCCGGTGATCTCATGTGCTGACTGGTAATTTAAATATGCGCTGATATTATTCATAGTGCTGACGTGCTAAAGGATTATTACCCCACCTTGGAGGTTCTGTTTTCACCTAATGGTTATTGGTTTGTCTCTCTGTCAGCAGCATCTTGTACATATTTGTAATAGTTGAAATTTGGTATGCAGGTCAGCTACTACAACTAGAACGTTTGCGGTGGTGAAATTAACCAACTGTGTCTCGACTGATCAAACTCAGTCCACATAGTGCATTGCTGTATTAGAATTCTGTTTAAGAAACAACGAAATAATCTTATTAATCACTATCCTTATTAGGGGTGAGAATCACAGAGGCCCCATGATGATACAAGATTATCACAATACGATGATATTCTGATTGGGATATTTCGATGTATTGCAATTTATTACGTTTTTACCAACTTTGAATAATGGCTATACAGGAAACACCTGTTTATCTAAATTTAATGCTGCAAAAATGGGGTTTTCAAGCAAAGTGACCAACACACAGTATATAATTAAAGATTTATGTTTCGTGTATCGATACAGTATTACAACGGAAAATATCCTGACTATGCATTATTGATCTCCCCCTCCCCTCCCTGATTACCTGTTGTTGTTCAGGAGGGTGGACACAGAGGCGGTGACACACAGCAGGATCTGCAACACCTTGGGGAGGTAGCTGTGGATGAGGTGGCCCAGTTTCCGGATCAGCACATTGATGATGTTCAGCAGGCTGTGCCGACGGCCCAGCGGCAGGACGGCAGCCACTGCTGCAAGGCAGGAACCTGAGGACGCAAAGGTTGGCGAGGGACCGTTAAAAGCTGGTTTCACAGCGGAGTCTCAGGGGAGCATCAGCTCAAGAGAGACTTGTGTACTGCTGTGCTGCATGGTGGCCCAATGGTTAGTCACAGCAAGAAGATTCTGGGTTCAAATCCTGTCCGTGCTGAGTTTGTATATTCTCCCCATGTTTGCTTGTGCCCCCCCCTCTGGGTGCTCCAGTTTGTGAATGTACTCTGTTCTCCAGTTAGTGCCCTTGGTCAACGCACTGGCTCAGATCTGGTAATCTGGATATGGCTGCCCAATGCTTCCTTGAGGGATTGGTTAAATGCAGAGAATGAATTTCGCTACATTTATGTGGCATTAAGTACCTTTAGATACGATATACTATTAGAATCATTCAAACCTGTAGAAGGGTAGTCTAACTGTGGGAGGAAGAAAAAACTAATGTGTTCATCAGTCCTTAAAATTGCCCGTCACAGGTTACTAGAGAGAAAATTAAAGTCTTTAAATAGCTTTCTGTTTATTTACACCAGCAAAAAGCCAATATTAAAATATATGATGTAAAAGCAAGCAGGACCTCACGTCTTAAAAACCTTAAATGCAAAATAATAGGGTTCATTTCCCGATAACCTTAATGATTAATTATGAAAGATTATTGGCAATCCTTTCCCGACCCAAAGGGGCTTTATAAGTTAGAACTTGGAAATATACTTAAAACACATTAGATATCAGAAAGTTCTTTATCTCAATGAGACAGTCACTTCCAACTAACATAAAAAGTTATGATAAGAAGCGTTGAAACTCAACTAAAAATGTAGCCGTGAGCCACGAAGACCCTTCTTTTTACACTTTGCAGATTGGTTAAGTGCCATTTTCACCCATCAGTCTCAGTAACACATAATAAAGTGTAAACATATGGATTTTTTTTGCAAATTAAAATCTTAGAACAAGTATTCAGCACTGGTATTCAGAACCTTAATTGGCAGCAATTACAGCTGTGAGCTTCCTTTTGTAAGTCTTTACAAGCTTTGCACACCTGGATTTTTGGAAAATTTGTTCCATTCTCTCTGGCAGATCCTCTCAAACTCCATCAGTTTGGATGGAAAGCGTCTGAACTGCCATCTTCATGTCACTCCCTATCTCACTCCCTATTAAGCCCCATTGTACCAGCCCGGAAGTTTCCAGACAGTGGAAGTTCTCCCCTTATTAGACATTATCTGCATTGACCCAGTTTTTCTTCCTGTCTTTCTTCCTCCCTGTCCTTGGCTCCGTCCCTCAATTCTGATCAGTCTCCCTGACAGGTGTGTAGCTTTCTAAATCATTTCCAATCAATTAGATTCACCCCAGGTGGACTCCAATCAAGCAAGAGGACGGAATGGAAGGCACCTGGGCTCAATGTCAAGTCTCATAGCCAAAAGTCTGGATACTTGTTCATGCCACCTGAGAATCTCAGGAACCCCCCAGTGATTACACTGTTTTACCAACTGCCAGCGTTCACATGGTCGTGGTGTGTGTTCTTCTTCTTCTGTTCTATTGGCGTTTGGCACAACAACTTGTTGCAATACTGCCACCAACTGTTGGGCGTAGCCTAGAGCAGCATGTGTGTGAAAACATGAAGGCCTCAGTAACAAAGGACACCCCAAAGCTCTTCAATTACACATTAGTTTCATCACTCCAGTTGTACAAAACTTCAAAACATAGGCCTTGACATGAATTGGTTTACTTGTTACTGGCACACAACTTTTAGAACTTATTTAAGTTTCTCTGTTGAAACCAAATGACGGCTACAACCTAAATTGAACACATTGTGGACCTAGGCAAAATATATCACATGCATGTGTGAATTTTCTATATTTAACACATTTGAACAATCGTCGGCCGTGTTCCTGTACCTCAGCTGTCAACAACACGTCACCAACTGGGAATCGCTGTTAGCAAAATCTAGCCCCAGTTTCCCTTCTCTGATCCCCACAGGAAGTGACGTAAATGATGACGTTTTAACTGGGAAATGTATTTCTGATGCGGTTAGGTCAATGTAATATGCAGATTTTTCCTTATATATTTGGAAAAAAAGTCAAAAATCCTGTTTTTCCTTTGCCTTAATGGGGTATGGTAGGCCTATTTATTAGCTATTACCACATACAGTGGAGCTTGGATGAAGACTCAAGAAGGATATGTTATAAACAATGTTATAAATAACTGAAGGACAACATAACTTTTAGTCTGAATAACTAGTGGTGGTCTGTGGAATGAGCTAAAAAAAAAAATGAAACTAAAGAAAAACAATCTGAAATGACTTCAATCTGATCAGAGATTTTGCTTGTTGACTTGTTTAGTGGTTTTGGTGTCTGTTCAGATTATTTTTATCTTGTTTTTTTCCAAAACTGTTGATTGGTTTTTCAAGCTGAATGAGATAAACATGCACCCTAATAGTAAATAATAATGTATACTTTATTAATCCCCCAAAGTTTTCACTCAGTTGTTATTACGCACGGGCCTGAATTACACACACATGCTCATTACCTATACATGCACTGATGGAGAGATGTCAGAGTGGGGGGGCTGCTCAGAGTGAGGGGGGCTGCTCATGGAGCAGTTTGGTGCTTTGCTCAAGAGCACCTTGGTAGTGCCCAGGAGGTGAACCGACACCTCACCAGCTACCAGTCCACCACCATACTTAAGTCCGTATGGGGACTTGAACCAGCGACCCTCCGGTTCCCAGCCCAACTCCCTACTGACAGAACTACTAAAATTAAGAGGGGGTAATACCAGTAAAGTTCTTGTTTTCCTTCTTTTCTAACATGAAGAATTTTATTTGACTTGTGTGGTTAATGTAGCTGTTACTCCGTGATCAAAGAAAATAGCAGTAATATCATAGTTAATTTGCTTTTCTTTGGGTATTTCATTTTCAACGTATTTTGTAATGTCACTAATATTAGGCTGTTTGAATGGTAACAGCTTTCCCCTCTTTGACAGCTCGTTTGATAAAACATCAGTGAAACCATAAAGTCATAAACAGTCATTTGGCACAGACTTATTTGGATATATACTTTATTGATTTAGCTACAGTGATAAGTGATAACATTCTTTTATATAATATATATTATTATAACATAAATCAGTTTTCTTATACCCGTTTGGTACTTTTTCCTCACTCTAACATGACGTCTGCAGAGGTAGTGGAAATACTGAAACAATCTCAGGAACGCGTTACTGGCCATGTAGTGTTGCCTCGATGAGAAAGCACACAGCAGTGTGTCTGCTACTGGAAGGATGTCACGGACTGAGTTCACTGCTGAGACAAACTACACAACTGAGGTCCAAACATGTGAACACAACTGCCCCCAAATGGGTTCATACACCAAAATATCATGCATCCTATAAACAAAGAAAACATTGCAAAGAAAATAATGAATAATTTTTCGGAATGTCATCACAAGAACGCCACCCTGTTAGTCAGCGTGTGTTTGTGCGTACTGTATGTGAACAGTCTAAAGACACTCGGACCACTCTGGAACTAACCGTACTCAGGCTACCGAGGAGGCCTGAGTATGGTTTGGTTTTAAGTCTGTGTTGTGGTTTTGTTCACCTATGCGTTGTGAACACAGCAGGCTTTAGGTTTGTTTTGCCTTTTGCTATACTCTCGCGTTGCCAGACCTTCCTCCACAGAGCTGCTCAGAAGGGTCTGGCTAGTCCACACGGATTTCGGGGATGGGAGAAAAAAGTTTATTGGCATGCCTTTAAACAAATCACAATTGCCTTGGGCGTTGCTAAGCAACTGACGGACAAAGCCATGGTGCTGCTGCGAAATAGCCTCGGGAATGGAATTTGTTTTGGTGGATAGTGTGCATTCAAAGAAAACTCAGATTGGACAGATAGTCTAGCTAGCTGTCTGGATTTACCCTGCAGAGATCTGAGGAGCAGTTAACCATAGTCCTCAGAAATCCACCGGAGTTTAGAATGGCAACACAAAGAAAGAGGAAATTTCCAGTGGCACCGGCGCAATCCCGGAAGTGGAACATTGTGGATTTAGACAAGGACTGAGTTTTGTTTGTTGTACAGGATTATATGAGACTATACCTGGTTATTTGTTCACATATTGTGTTAATATGGTGTAAAGACTCAGACACATAGAGTGAATTGTGGGTGAGTACTACATAATGTGAAATTAAAGGAAAGACAGTAAACATGCAACCAGTAGGAAGAAAGGACAGAATTGACCCTGAATCTCATAGTTTAGGCAACACAATTCCATTTTTTCCTGTATTGACGAAAAGCTGTTTCTAATGGCCAGAATAGCACAATAAGGCACAGATATGTTATCAACAGTCCTTCAGCCTCCCAGCAGCAAACCACCTGACTGTATACATCAACACCAACAAATTGTAACCACATACTGTAAATCCCCCCCCAAAAATAAAGACATATATATACATGGAAGTTTCAAGAAGATGCAAGATTGAGTTCCTCAGATTGGAATTTTGTTAAATTATAAAACACTACATTGAGGCAGGAATGATCCCATTGGCTAAGGGGGCAGAGATTAGCTTCTTTAAACAAATCTGTTATCCAAATGGAATTTTGAGTGTAAATGTTAATTTTTATCAGAGTAAATTCAGGTCCAGAACACATAATGCTGATTCAAAAAGCATAATTAAAATGAATTTAGCTACACTAACTCCAGTGAGTTAGTTCCTTGTGATGATAACATTTCTGCCTCAATGATTGGAGCCACATGAACACTAACAGCGGCGTAAAATCCAACCGGACACTAAGTGACGTCTCGTCCAGTCTCTAAGAAATGTTAAAGCCTTTACATTCGGCATATTGCTATCACACATTAGGAGGGAAATAAAAGGCAAAAAAAGAAGGTTTTACTTTATTTCATTTACTAAAGTGAACGCTTAAACATTTCCTTTATTAAACACTTATTTGCAGGTACAGAAAAAATCCTAGAGGGCTAAAAATATTTGATATTCATTTCAATTTACCCTCTTTGCTAATTTAAGTTATAAGCAAACCTCCAAATGAACCTGTTACTAAATATACCATACAAAAAAAAGAAACACAAAGATGCGATGCATTAGAATTTATAAGGCTATTGGTGCATTTCAAATTCAAATCAATTATCTCCATTTGGTTGAAATCATTATAACTTATTTCCTTTTGTTCTAAGATTAAATAATATGAACAAAAACACAGAAATGCATTGCTTAAATTTAAACAAATAACCTTTAGGAGAATACCATAAAATATCAGGTATGTGTATTTACTGTATATCTCCACTATATACTGTATATTGTGACCAACATTGTTAGGTACCTTGAAACCAGCAGTTCCCAACATTGTTTGCTTATGTCATCTTAAAATGAGACATTACTTGTGAGCTCTTCTCACAGAGTTAATATAGTATCAAAGGATCCAACTATCTACTACTAGTACTTCACAGGAAGCCAGAAATTATAGAAGCATCTGAAAACAATTTTGTGTCACAGTTCATATTTTTCATTTTTTTCCATTCAGATGCTGCATTTTTTGCTGCATGCTTCCTGGACTCCTGTCATTGTATCTGCTCCATCTACAAGAAGAATAAAACCCTTATTTGAGTCTGATTTTAATGATTATAGTAAAAAACTAAGACTAATGGAAAAATCAAACACTGTTGAAATTCAATGGCATTCCCCTTAGTTTCATCAAACCATTATAAGGCTGTGTTTTGTTCTATTTGTTTATGTTAATGTGTTAATACCAAGAAAGTATATTCATACTGCCAATACCCCCCCCACACACACACACGCACACACACACAAAAGTACTGATGCACTCCCATTACCTATTAAACTGAATCCTACTATGAAACATACAAAAATAAATTCATGAAAGTAAGAGTTGTCCTGTTGAATAGGAAGTGGTTTTAACACCAGCAGGGGGCAGTGCTATTTGGTAGAAAGTGATAGTACAGCAGTCTAATGTCCTAATTGAGAATCCTCTAGTACAATGAGCATCAGTACCCATAGTGACGTCAGAGTTCATTGAATGGAAGTACAGACATGGCACTATGACTAATATTTACATGAAATGCTAGTGAAATAAGTGCATTATGGGGGAATAACTCAGAGTAGCTAAACTAAACAAACTAGGACAAACTCTTAGGAGAGTTGAACGCAACACGCAACGACAAACTGGGTTGGTCCACATGTTACTGGAACTGCAGTGAAAAACAAGACTAGCTTGTCTCAAAATGGAGTAAAAGTGAGACCCTAGTCCAGGACAAAAGGGTGCAATCCTTGAAAATCATCTTATTTGCAATAAATGGAATACCAGATATTCTCTCAAAAGTGTTCCCCTGATACCCTCAGATTGCATCCAGCCAAACAAGACAGCAGCTGAATCCTCCCATTTCACCACAAAGAAGAGAAGATTTCAACGGTACATTGTTGAGAGCCACTGCTACACAGCTGGACATCCATTTTCATGATTCTTAATACACAAGGGACAATAACAGTTTGTTTTTGTTCTTGATTGATTCTAAAAATGTGTTATTAAAATGGCTTTGTTGTTAGGACATCTGAGATAGGACACCATTTGCTCAGCGTTTGAGACCAAAGCTGTAGATGTGGATGAAAACTGATCAACAGCAACAGCAGGATGACATTTACAAAAACACATGGCGTGGATAGAATACTGAACAACTTTGACATTCGTAACACTTAAATTGTAACATGATATGCTTATCCAGTACATTTTGTGTGCACACAATACGAGTGACAATACTATACTTGAGTAGCATTCTGTAATTAGTAGCATCAGTAGAGTTCCTTCAAATCTTTTAACATACTGGTGTGGATGTTAGTGAATTAGTCACAGAATAACATCACATAAAGACAATTATACACACATGTTAGGAGACAAATGGAGCAGACTACACTGATTTCTTGTGAGTTTAAAAGTTAAACACAGCCACAAAAAGTGGGTCACATTTAACACAAAAATTAAAAGAAAGTTAACAGTAAATAGCTGGTAGCTCAGTATAATACTACCGAGTATTCACTGTACAAGTCCTCTGCATTCTTTACATTACATTTAAGGCAATGTATCATAGAAGGGACTGCTGAGCTGACCACAAGAAATACATTTCCCTGTTTACATGTATCTGCATTAAAAGTTAAAATATGAGAAATTATATTGCTCATGGGCTCTGTGTGGAAAAACCACTATTATGCCTATGGTTTTTGGTCATTAATACCTTGTTAAGGCCCACAGAGGAAATTACATTCAACCATAATTAAACTCAATTAATTGCAGCTGTTTAATAAATATGTTTGCATTTCTCTTTCAGTGCAGTCCACTGTGTATGAGTGCAATATGGAACACTAGACGACTTACAGGAAGCATTTTACGACTAGATCGAAAGTATTAAAAGTGGGACATCTGTGCAGGTTTTACTACACGATGTTACAGTGCTCAGGTGGGCAGCATAATACATGGGCACCAGCGTCACCAGCTGTGAACACATCTGTTCTTTATTAATGGAAGTGAGAATGTTATGGCACCCGATTGCCATTTTAAAAAGCAGTGCAATTAGAATTTTGACTTCTAGCTTGACAAATATCACCAGATGGATCTACCTTCTCAGGTGCACTGGGATTGCTAACGCTGCATTCACACTGCGAGCAACACAATCAACAAGTCAGAGTGTTTCCTTCCTACAGAGCTGACCAACCAAGGAAAATCACTTTTTAGGCTTAAGGCCTGCCACCACCGAGGCTCCCATTTTGTTATGACTTTAGGGACATCAGCCTAAAATAGAAACATTTGAATCCAGCCTTTCAAAGCAGTTCAAAACAGTTCTCCACAACTTTGATGTAAAAAAACTACAAAAAGAGGCATCTTAAAGGTTGATGCTTGAAGAATGGGTGTATTTACTATAGCAAATGAGAATATCCAAAATTGTTTTGCTTAGTTAGTTTTGCAAACTAATTATTTGACTGTATCTACATTAAGAGCTTCTAACTGTCAACAATTTGTAAAACGAAGCACCAACCAAGTTGCTTGCGGTGTGAACGCACAGTTAGGGATCAGTGTTCAACACTTCACCAAGAACAGACACCTTTCACTCACAGATGGTTTGTCTAACCACCGAGAAATCTGGTTACTTCTTCCTTGTTTACTTCCTTGCATTTCCTTGTGTAACAAGACTTCAGTGTGGTGTAAAAAGTATTAGTATTTTGAACATGAATTCAGTTTGCTGGTGCTGTTGAACAGCAGTGACACGCTAATGCTGCATTCACGTCATATCGGAAGACACAGGAGGAGGAACGGAATGATGCTTGCTGCTTCAGGTTGGAATATTTGTTATTATATGTTGGGACGAATGGACATAACTTAAATCCACCATTAATAAACTGTAGCAGCAGTAACAAACGTCTTAAGCTGAGTTGATTGTCTGACTCTGAATTTAACTACATGTTTAATTATCTGCCAGCATGTGTGGATTTGCTGCTAATGTTAGCTCTCAGTTAACACAATTTTGGAGTTCCTACAGAAACTATAATCTTGCATTGTGATTGCAACTAGGTGTTTGCAGTGAATGTACTTTCCCCCAGTTGTAGTCTTGTATTTACAGTTAATCCGATATGAGGTGAACGTGTCAAAAAAAGAAAATACGATTAGTACTACACTGTTTTCCATTTAATTTTCTGAATTTGAGCTCCCTCACATGCAAACGGTTATCTTTCACTTTTCTCTGTGGTTAATATTTCTCTTATGCTCTTCGACAAACAGATATTACTCCTCACAGCCTCCTACAAAACAACAGTTGCTTTGGCAGTTACTTTGAGAGCAGAGGACCCCGAATAGAGCCTGGTGGAACACCGAGAGGCACCTCTTGGCTTGAAGCTCAGTTTAATCGTAGTGGAAGGTGTTGTTAGGTAGTTGTGGAAGTCAGGGTGTTGGCAGAGCAGAAGGCTCTAGATGTTGGTTTCCCGCTGAATAGGTTTGTCACCTTTCTCGCTTTTGTCAACCAGGTCCTCCAATGCCTGGGCTTCCCCATCAGCCTCCTTCTGATCCAGAGCTTGGTCCGGATCTTCCGTTTCAGTCCGTTTGTACAGCTCTGCACGTTTGCGCTCACGCTCCAAGAGTCTGTAGTTAATGAAGTTTCCAATGAAGAGCCAAATACTGGCCAAAATCACGACACCTCCACAGCAAAAATACATGGACTTGTAGTTTTTTGTGACATCGACCAATTTCCCTGCAAGACAGCACAAGGTTTTTAAATGTTTAGGTATCTGCTCAGTTAAAATAAAATCTTATTGCCAAGTAGAGTTTCCTGTAATTTACTGAAAACATGTCTAAATGTCAACTATTATTAATTCTACCCAATTTAGTCATGGCCTGGTCATATGCACATTTAAAAATGTTGTTTCAATGGAACTGCTAGAATCACAATTCACTTGCAGCAAATTAAATCCATATACTGTACACGTTGCAGTAGTGCACTTATATTTAATCCCCTCTTTCTGAGTATAAACTTTTCCCTGGCATGCTTTGGGGCAATTATGAGACAAAAGTTAGTGGTACTTAGCTGAGTGAACATGGTGTCCTATTAGCGACCAAGTTAGCTCAGAGAGCTTTTGTGACGGATGAGCACTAGCAAATTCCAGGGGGGCTACCATGTTAGCACCAAGCTCACTAGTTTGATTAGGTTGCCAAGTAGCTACCGCGAATAGACACTACCAAGCTTCTGAAACCACTGCCCCTTTCTGGTATGACCGGGCCTAATAATGTTGTGAACTGACTCTAAAAACCAGAAGAGCTAAGAACACTTTAAAGTACAGGCAGTAAAAACAGTACCATACCTGCTAGAGGTGGACCAATGAGGACTGGAATGCACTCCACAATGGTGGTGAGTCCCACAGCACTGGAGAACCTTTGAGGCCCAACCAGGTCCATCAGCGTTTCAAACAGCACTGAGCTGACCATGCCAAAGGCAAAGCCAAAGAAAACCGCATACGCCACCAGACCAGTGTAGCTTTCCACTAGTGGGCAGAGGATGTGGCACACTCCATTGTAAAGCACAGCAAAGCTGAAGAAGTACTGGATCTTGGGCCGGACCCAGCGCGAGTTGGCCAATAGCCCCATTGAAGGCCTGGCGAACATGTCAACAAAAGCCAGAATTGAAAGCAGGAAGGCAGCAGAGTACTCATCCACACCCATGTCTTTAGCGTAGGCCGTAAGGAAGACAATAGGTGCAAAGAAGCCCACAAACATGAGGACATTGCCCGACAGGTAAATGAGGAAGCCACGATGCTTAAATAGCGATAGGTCTAGGTACTTGTTGAATGTTTGCCAGCAAGTGCGCTTCTCTTTTGTTGTGGTGGCAATGGCGGCTAACTCTTCGTCCTTCTTGAGCTTGCCAGGTGGCGGTCCCAGAGGCCTCATGAGGGAACCAGCCACACAGCAGTTCAGTAGCAGGCCACCCAGGATGAGGAAGCTGCCTCTCCAGCCGAATTGGTTGAAGAGGTACTGGTTGAGAGGAGCCAGGGTGCTAAGGAACACTGGACTGCCTGCCATCGCCAGCCCGTTAGCAATGGGACGCTTCTTTAAGAAGTATTTGCCTATCATAGTCAGTGCTGGCTGCAGGTTGAAGGCTAGTCCAAGTCCTATGAAGAAAGATGACAGAGGTACATTATACTTGTAACAATCATACTGCAACTGTTAATATACCTATGCTAAAGAACCAATTGAAAATTACCTATTTTACATTGTTATTTTATTACACCTATTTTACAAAAGTTTAGTAAATGACGGAAAACGTTCAGTTAACGTGATTAAAGTGACTGCATGTTCACTAGGGTTAAAGTTTAGTAGAGGACGGAAAACGCCCAGTTAACGTGATTAAAGTGACTGCATGTTAGCACTGTCATTGTGAGCATGCTGCAATGCTAGTGTTAGCATTTAGCTCAAAGCACCACTATGCCCTAGGACAGCCTCACAGAGTCAAGCTGTAGACTGTCCTCTACAATCTACAGCGTCAATCTCACTTAAACAAAGTTGTCAGGATAAGAATTTGAACTTGTAATGCTAAGAGCAGTTACAACAATAAACAAGAGTATATCTGAGAGTATTGTATCAATAGATTTCCCAATAATGTAGTAGGTGTCAACTAGAGGCTTTTTTTTACCGATTCCTCCTTTCAAATAAAAAGCCATACAAGCTCATTTAAGCAACATTTTTATATTACTATTGACTTAATTGACTTCCTCTAAGGCAAAATCACTGAGAGCTGCCATATTTAAGAGCCTTGATGCAGAACAAGACACAGTTATGAGTTTTCTCTCTAAATGTGGGTGCTATTGATTATTAGATGGACTCTTGCAATTTCATTTGGATTTAAATGGGCTATTGATTGATAGTTGTGCTGATTCCACAGTACATATTTAAAATAGTCCTAAACAATTTGATGAAGCTCAATAATGGAACATTTCATCTTTCACATGGAAACTAAATACATTTTGTGGAGTTAGCCTGCTTTTTGTCAACCCCTAATGTGTAAGTTGTAAATAACATTTATAATATTATAACTCAGCTTAATAAAATAAAGGCAAGAACCAAAATAGATTGAATAAACAAAGCAAATGTTCTTCCTGCTAAAACAGTTATGTTTTTTTAATCTGCTACTAGAAGTAGAGGCTCATCAAATTGGACTTAAGTGGACTTAGATGGACTTACCACCGATAACTCCTATGCAGATGTAAAGCTGCACTACGCTGTTACAGAAGGAAGCCATGATCATGCCAGTGGAACAGAGGCAGCCCCCCATCATGACGACGGGCCTGCAGCCATAGGTGTTGACCAGTATACTGCTGATGGGACCTGGAACAAATGGAAAACATTAAATCAACCCTCATGTGTCAGTTGTTGACAGTAGTAAGGATCACTGAAAGCGAGTGCATAACGATTTAATCTGGTTAGTGCTCCACGCTAGCAGGAGCCCAGCTTCTATTATTAGCAGTGACTAAGCCGTTTCCATTTTTGGAAACGGACAACATAATTTATTTAAGAGAAGTAGCTGACAGTGGGAAGCATGAGAAAATACTTTCATATATGAGTGCCATTTTTCATGAATGAGTTATATTTAATTTAAATTAGCCTGTGTCTTGAACTGCATGTTGTGTAAAGAAGCAATCTGCATCACGATACATTTCACTCACAAGTTGACCATGTAATGTTTACATTCAGGCAACTGCAAAGCTGCTCCAGAGATCTTTGTCACAGAGAGCTGACAGAAAAAGTCTTAAATGAGATTAGTTAGGTTCTGATCAATCCCCAGTTAAACCATATTATCTAAATGGCTTAATTAGAAGTGAAAACAAAAGGTCATTACAAAAACTGCCTATAGTAAACATCCATTAGGGCTTGTATTGCCACTTCCTGGTTCAGTTTGCAAAGACTGTACTGACATACTTGTGTACACACGCAATTGTTAATCCCAATGCTATGAGTGGTGATAATCTGGTGAGGGGCTGTTTACAACCCATTTGATCATCACATTTCTGAATCAAGTTTTTGGGCACTTGGGGGCACAATGACAATGTCACCTTGTGAAGTTAATGATGATGGCGAACGTTTGCAAACTGTTACCAATCATTGACATTCATTCTAAGTCGTGTTTGTGTCCACCTGATAAATTCCAATATTAACTCCAATAGTAACTGCAGAGTTATGGGATAATTCTCTGTGGGTATATCACTGCAAGGGATATCTTTGACACAGTCATTTAATACAGTGTTTCCTCTACTCTAATGCCCCAGCATCTGTATTCTCAGTTACCACTGTATGTGTTGTCTTCTAATGAGGTGAATCATAACTATAACTTCAGAAAAGCCAACACCTTTCTGGATTGAGAAAGGTTTTTTTATTCCCGGAATGCTATGTTTGTAAATTTTTGACTTGGACACTGTTCACTAAATCTGAGAGAGAAGAGGTAGACTCTAAATTTGATATAGTTGGGCTGTTGTTACGTTGTGTTCTATTGTTTACATTTTTTCCACTTCAGGTATAATCTTGGTACATTACATCCTATGAATAATGTGGATGCTCAGATCACTCTTTAGAAATTTGAATCTTATTATTGACACTGTCTTCTATCCCTTTACTGAATTTTAAACACAGGAGGTGTAAATTGAATAGGGAGAGAGAACAGTAATGACATATGTATTTTCTTTTGAAATAATACTCTCATTACCAGCCATAAGATGTATGATATTTCTGCCGGGCCCAGTGCAATTTAAAAAGTCACAACGGGCGAGGAGTCATCTGACTTAATTTGCTCTGCATGAATTTTTTTCGACCTTGAAGAAAGTTCCCCTCATTTGCATCCACAGCAGTGATCAGTATTCTCTGGGGCTTGGCGGGACCCGAATCGGCTGAGATGAGGAAGCCCCTGAGCCTGCACATTACCTCCCTGAAAAAGGCTTATCATCTCCTGGCCAGCCGCCGCGTGGACTTCATTACACGGTGGACAAAACCCCAAACTAAATATAACCACCTAGATCTCAAAAGGGAATGACACATATAGAAATGTGTCTAACAGTTTTTTTCCACAACCCTTTAATGTGAGCTGGTACAGCTCATGATGATGCGAGGATGCTTGCTATCCATCACGCTTCAAATAGGATAAGCTTGCCAGAAATGGAAGCACACAACTTCTAAAGGCCGTTCTGCTGCAAATGGGACACAGACATGGTCTTCGGAAGTGACTGTGTGTGGCTGCTGACCCATTACACAGATATGTACAGGGACATAATGGAGGGTAAACCATAGTGATAGAGAAAGACAGAGTGACGACACTCCCATTGGACTCCTTTGTATGCTTTTTGCCACCTACTTCCGGGGTATAGTTCCAAACAGCCATTCTACAGCGTTGAAAATCACTCATTTCCATTTCCACTTTGGAATTTTGAACTGTCTATATTTTATCAAAGGCCCTTTATGATACATAAACTGATCTTTATTTGTATGTGCACAGCGTAATTATATATATTTTAACTTGGTAGACGAATGATTGCCTGCTAATTTGTTAGCTCAACTTCGCCAGCTGTGAAGGTATCTCCAGGGGTAAATTGATTAAATTGCTACCTCTTTTGAATTGTCAACTCTCTATATTACATTAGAGGCCCTTTATGATGCGTATACTTAATTTTATTTGTTTGTGTACAGTGCAATCATCAGGGGATTCGGGGCTGCACTGAGCAGAACAGGCTAAGACGTTATCCGACTGCTGCGCACCTAACGGCGGACAGCTCTGGTGGGATAGACCGGGGTCCTGCAGGGGACCGCAGGCCTCTGGGAAAAGGAGGAGCAATAAAAAAAAAGGAGAGTCATTTAATGCTAACTTTTATTGTTTCCCCACCGTATTCCTCTCTTTTCAACACTGCTATATACAGTGAATATACATATATATATATATATATACATATATATATATATACATATATATATATATATATACATATATGTATATATATATACATATATACAGTATATATACA
>NC_048429.1:14122766-14130991 GCF_013103735.1 Etheostoma cragini | reverse complement strand
ACACACACACACACACACACACACACA
Source organism: Etheostoma cragini (assembly GCF_013103735.1). Classification (NCBI taxonomy): domain Eukaryota; kingdom Metazoa; phylum Chordata; class Actinopteri; order Perciformes; family Percidae; genus Etheostoma; species Etheostoma cragini. The sequence goes on along the minus strand of NC_048429.1, from coordinate 14,130,964 downwards.
CACACACACACACACACACACACACACACACACACACGTACGTTATGGCTGACAGTGAATATATCATGGGTGTGCACTGTTTCCAAGCTGCTGACAAGGTCAAGTCTCTCTTTCTCTTTTCCTGGATTAGCAACACTGATCCAACACGGACACACAGCCTAAACACGTCATCGCAGAGCGACGCTCGCTGCCTGACTGAGGCAAGGAATGATGGATGCTTCACAGCTATCTGATGTAATGTTATGAAGGATTTCACTGGAGAGATGAAACATGCCCAACCCTGGGATTTTTTCTCACAGGACAGATAGTAACCTTAAATTTGTGTTTTCATGTACAGCTTTAAACCAAACCCACTGCATTTAAAAAGAGGTACTGGTAGCTTATAAGCTTACATCTAGTTCAGAACAAAAAGGTGGTGGCAATTATTCAGATAAATAAACAGAAAAATGCATTAATTTCCAAGCATAATTTTTTTCTGTAAAGCTTGAAGTTTGTAAAAGGTAGGCAGGTTGTAGACAAAAGGTTTGCACTTTACAGTAGTGGGAAGTAAAATGTCCTTTCTGCAATTGTGAGTTATTGGATTAATATTCCTGGGCTGCCGGACACACACACACGGGGAATAAGAGAGGTGGTAAACATTCAACCAGTGATTGCTTCATCAGCACGAGTGGCAGGACAAGAGAGCAGATGTTTAATGAATAGCTGATGAGTGCAATCAATATGAATGAATGAGTAACACCAGCCGCTGCTTAGCAGCGGCACATATTGACGGCGTGACAACATACAGACATTGTGAAACAAAAGCAGCAGTTGCCGATCCAAAGCTGTGACGTGTCCAACACAAACTTCAACACAACTCTCAGTGTGGTCAGAGGTCAGCCAAGATACTTTTTCTGTCTCCAAAAGCAGAAGATGTTGTTCCATTATTATCATTTCACTATTGTTAAGAAGATATGTACTGAGCGGGATGCTTTCCAGATTTCCATGTGCTATGTGGTGGGCAAACTTTGCTATGGTGACGCTGGGCCCTTATTTACATATGTATATCTTTATCTCTTACGTTTGTGTAAGGTGTAACTGGTTTGGGATCCAGCAAAGCTCAGCTGCACAAACTTTGTAAATCGCTCCTTTCAATCTTGATGAATGCCGCTTGTTTATTAGAAGGTGTAAGTTTGTTAGATCATTAGCATACTCAGACACCCCACATTGCTACATAAGGCTACCCATTCACGCTTTCTCATTGCAGAGCTGTACTGTGCCAGGAATAAACACTGAATAGTTTTAATGAAGTTGCATGCCAAAAAAAAAAAATCTTGCTAAAGCATAGTGATCTAGGACTAAAATGCAGAGATGATGAGAGAATGCATTCCATTCCAGGTAATTTTAAAGTGTCAGGTACAGCAGAGGATGTTCACCAGAACAGCAGCATGCATACAGTATTTACTCCTAACGTCAGGCCTGGACCTCTTGTTCACACCAAATAAATAAAATCCCAAACAATATGAGATATAGTTGATGAATGTGCTATTGTGCGTAGTTTCTGTCTCCACCATTTAGGAAATCTAAGTAATGACAACAAAACATTAGGCGCATCCACATGATACAAAAAAGCACAATGGACTTTTCAGAAGAGCTAATTAGGGCTGAGGCGGTATGAATATTTCTTACCACGGTTAAAAAGCAAGAAATTCCAGTGGTATACCGCTTTAACAACTGCAATTAAAAACTGAGGTCCTGATTTTGGGGTTTTCTCATGCACCTATATTTTATTCTTTAGTAAAATTTGTAGCACCAACTTTTGCTCCATCTTTTGATGTCGACAACGTGCACATATGTACAGGCCAACGTTTTTGTTCCGGTGATGACGGTGACGAACTCAGACAATTAAGACGTATCATGACCGCAGTATTGCGGTAACCAGCCCTAGAGGTAATTATGTTCACTTGATTTTCTGCATGCAAAAGTCACCAGACAACACTAGTTTCTGAAGATAGCCATACTGACAAATACAGAGACTCATTTGTATCAACTCATTTGGCAATGGCTAGAATGTAACTGGCATTCATTAAAGGGCAATTATTATATATCATTTTCATGGTTTTACTTGTACTGCCATTAGCATGCAGCTACATGCAACAATGTTTTCACCAACGCAGTAGCGTAGTTAAAGAAACACTCCGGTCCTGCCTACCTGAAGCAGATGACCAATCATAGCAGGCCGGCTGAGAGGCGTGTAACCCTTAGCCATGTAGAAATAACTGTTAAAACTGGGAGCTGTTCAGAACAGTTGGAAATCTGAATGTTTTAGCTCACGGGGTTTTTGCTAAAACAGGTTTACTTAATCATTAAAGTTTAAGCAACGTTTAACATGAAAATCCAGCATAATAATATTGTAGATGTGACAGAAAATACGAAAACGTCTAATATGTCCACTTTAATATAAAAGAAGTTACACACTAAAGTTTTAAATCACTCATGTCACTTAAAAAATCTGTTCATGCAAGTGGTTCTTGTATGAGGCCCAATGTCCTTAAATGACCTCAAACATACCTACTGCCTTTGGCATTTATTTAATGACATTTCTTATTACTTATCGTCCGACAAATACGCTAATGACATATTGTAAACAAGCTAATATTGGCCGGGGAGATTTATTATTTTGATTTAATGAGATTTGAGAGGGACTTGTCAGGATGTCAGAAACACAGGATGTTCTGCAGTAATTTGTTATTTTTGACAATGTTGACAATACAAAACATACTTTAGAATGCATTATTTGATAAAATATGAATATTTATATTAAAATCTTGATATTCAGAAAGCATTTACTTAATTTTGTTTATTGCTCTTGGTGGAAGCTGCGCTATAAAGACATAGAAAATGAGCTTTGACCGGTACAGATGGGGACAACAGCAGTCCATGGAGTGACAGGAGGATTACAGAGAGGGCAGATGGCAGCCGTGGCACTGCCAAGCAGAAGGCTGCGGGGCTGAATCCAAAGTGGGAAATACAGCAGGTGATCAGAGCAATATGGTGGAGAAAAAAACCACACACACACACACACACACACATACACACACACACACACACACGCACAAACGCACACACGCACGCACACACGCACACACGTACACACGCACACACGCCGAGCCGTCAAAAGGTTCCTTATTCAAGGAACAATGCAGGACCAGCTGTGGCATTGTATTTTGCAAAAACATTTAAAATCACCTTTGAATTATTGTAGTTATAATAATTATATGGTCTCCTAATCTGGTTCCACGTGCTCCTATTGAATAATTTTTCCTAAATCAATATGTAGATTATACCTTTTTAGACTATTATAAACACATTTTTCATCGCATCCATACATCAACGAAGCTAACTTTCACGCATTGTTATCTTTATTTTCGCACTTTCATTTAGTAAATGCGACAGAACAATCTGTAAACAGATACTCAAGTTTATTCTCATTTGTTGATTTTGCTCAGCAAAACATAGTATTTCTGGTTGTCCCAACTGCTAAGCATGTAAAGCTGTGCCTGCTTCCTGTGATGCTGGGATTTCAAATCCGGGTCACGATCTGATGACACAACCTACTTCCATCTGTATCCCGTTTTAAAGTCCTACTTTATCTTGAGGTACAAAAACAACAAAACACAAAGTGTATGAGTCCACCAAGAGCTCCACAACACCAAACACTGTTGAGTAAATGACTACAAGATGAATCCAATGTGCGCCAACCTTTTCTGGTATACTTTCTGCTCGTTTGAATGGAGTGTCTGCTCAGGAAACCCCGCACCACCTCCTTGCAACAAAATAATCCTCAACAACAAAATGTGTGACAAAATTAAATTTTAAGAGATTAAAAGCAGGATAACAGATTGTGATTTTGAAGGATCATAGTTAAAATAGATGACCTGGATTCCAGTGCCTCTGTCCTACTGCAATAAACAACACCAAAACAGAAACAAAGTATCATCTTTGCCTCAATATCCTTGGTGTTTTGACTGATGTACTTTGTTATTTGAGGAAAACTGAGATTACCAAAAATAATTAATTAAAATGTATTTTCTTTCAAATAACGCAGGCCTCTACATTAGTGTTCTTCAGGTTATTTGATGATTGATTTTGATTGCTGCATTATCTGTGTGAAGGGCACTAACATTTGATTATAATATTACTTAAGTAGGTAGCCAGTTTGGGACCAATGTTGCCAGCAGTTGCTTATAAACTCATCTGTTTTTTGAGCGCTCTGTACAGCTCCGTACATCACTCTGTGACTTCATAAATAGTACGCAGCACCATGATCCTAATAAGTGCTGATGCTACAGGACTACCCATTGCTAACAGATAGCTTAACCCCCTCCTTTGTACAGTACAATGTGGTACAAACACTGAGTAAGCATGGCCTGCCAGTAGCTCAGCAGGTTTTAAAACAACATAAATTAAAAAGTAACATAGGGGGGCGCGGTGGTTGCTCACCTGGTTGAGCGTTCACCCCATGTACAAAGGCTCAGTCTTTCCGGCAGCAGCCCTTTGCTGCATGTCAAATCCCCTTCACTCACAAATAAAGGCCAATTGAGTGGCACTCTTTGCTATCATCATGGCGAATTTATTACATACATAGTTTTTGTTTTACAAAAATCCGGTCCCTTGGTGGTCCAGAGAGGCAAAGTCCCTCGACTATTGTGGTTATGATAAAATTTCAAGCAATTTGACACTGTTTCTAGAAATGCCAGCTGTATGACAATAGTGTATTTCCCTAAACAGAAAAATAAGGCCAGTCTGTCAGTGTGACTTTATAATTGATTAAAGGGGAAACCACCCAATGACTTACCTGCAGCATACATGACCGCCAGCATGATGGAGGAGATCCACGCGATCTGACTGTAGGAGGCATCGAAGATGATCTGGATGTCTTTGAAGAAGACTGTGATGGCTTTGGGAAAAGCGTACGAGAATCCTATGGAGATGAAAGATGCCAACACCACAGCCCAACCCCAACCTCCGTCTGGTGGGGGCACGGCGGAGGGACTTGTGGCTGGGGGCGGCATTACTGGCCCACCTCAACGCTGACTGTTCACTGCAACGACAGAAAGGTAGGGAGAAAAGAAATTAAAACGTACCACCATTCTGTGTCTTGTGCTTTACTATCCCCCCGTGTTTTATTTCTTAAATAACGTCTGACAATACCCGTGGGTGTAGGCCTCCGGTGCGCTGCTAGGCTGCCAACCAAGTCCTGTGCTAGCTCCATTTTTGTCCAATGTCTTTGGTGGTTCTCTACCCTACCGTACCTAGTTTTTCCAAAATAAGGTCCCATAGTTTAAAAGAAAATCTCATAGATTATTCTTGACAATTCACATAAAATCCGATAACCAGCTGCAGCCCATATTGCGAGGCTACAGACCTCTGAGGGATAATAAACAAGGTGAAAAGCTTTGTCCTCTGTACTTGAACAACTACCAGCAGTAATATGACACGGGACGGACAAGGACAAACCAGAAGTCGGTATCCTGGAGAAGACGTGAAAACACACACTTGCACGCACTCACAGTATCAATTATCCTTTTCAGAGGGCATGGACTCACTCTACCTGAGAGACCAGACCGGCCCCACCCAGTATTCACCTGATAATAATAGAACCGTTTAAAACTAGGTGTCAATGTTTACAAAGCAAACACACCCTAATTAATTACAACCAAGAGCAGCAATTGTCCAAAGCAACACACACACACACACACACACACACACACACACACACATTTTAGCTCTTTCCACCCTCATTAGCATCACCTTTCTAATCAGCTTACAGCTGGGTAATTAGCTCATGGTGCATATTGTGATGATGGCAGGCAGTTTGCTTTCACATAATTGAACAGCCAGTGGAAGAATCAACAGGTTCCCTCATTTTTGCATTGCATCAACACAAGTGAGCAATTATTTGAGATGAACAGAGCTGGACGCGTTTGCTGCTGATAACTGCCACCAGGGATTGTAATAGCTACCTGTAGCAGAACAGAGACAAGTTGATGTGGCGCTTCACTGATGTTACACATCAAGCTTAGTGTACTTGTCATGGTTAGCCTACAATATTGTGTTATGTGTCTCAGGAGGAAACTGTAAGTTTGAAAAAACACTCCTGACCATGTAATCAAGGTTGTAGCCTGATGTCATTAGGACCTCTCCTTTTTGAATCTTGACCCATACTAGGGTCTAAATGTCTTTGAAGATTTTTACTACACTACTTGTGTGTCCTCCAACTTTATGGAAGTGCTATACCAAGCCATTGGAGTACCCCATTTAAAAAGGTCCCATGGCATTAAAATTTCACTCCGAGTTTTTTTTTTTTAATTCATATGAGTTGCCCCAGCCTGCCTATGGTTCTCCAGTGGCTAGAAATGGTGATAGGTGTAAACCGAGCCCTAGGTATTCTGCTCTGCCTTTGAGAAAATGAAAGCTCAGATGGGCCGATCTGGAATCTTCCTCTTATGAGGTCATAAGGAGAGAGGTTACTTCCCCTTTGCTTAGCCCGTCCAGAGAATTTGGCGCACCCATGAGAATGAGAGAGACATCATGGCTTGCAAACAAGCAAAGCATGGCACATTTTAGGAGCTGGAACTAGCAGCCAATGTTTGACATTTTTGCATGAAAAAAGAATAATTTTCTGAATAATTTTCTGTTAATCAATGTATGCAGCCAATTGTTGCTCTATTTTTTGCCCCTTTACCTCTCAAACACACAAGACAAGGGACAGAAAACAAGGTTGAAAACAAGGTGAAACCAAGGGTGTAAAACACTGTCCCCCTAATTATACAAACAAACCCCCTGATTACAAGTTTAATTACACTGTAAAACAAATTTTTAGTGCTTCTGTTTCTAGGAAGTGTTGGTGGAATTCTACGTTTTACAACAGCAAGTTTCATTTCAGAACATTAAAGCTTTATAAAGGGAAATAGAGACTTTTTTAGACTGGCTATAAATGAGCCGTTCACATCAACTACCAACATCAATACACTTACTTTGTGCCGCTCCCACAAGATCAGGTTTCAATGTTGTAGATCCTCACACATACTGAAATCTACTTAAGTGCCAACAGGAAGCTATTAGTGGGATGACTCCCTGTTATGAATACGCATCCATTGCCAACAAACAACTTATAACATAACAACATAACTGTGTCACAAGAGTTTTGTACAGGCGGTAGAAATACGGCAAATAAGGACTACCCGCTGGATGGAGAGTGCCACCAAAATCATTAAAAACTCGTTCATGAGTTTATAACAATAACTATTATGAAATATTACATAAACTTTAAATCTTACATAGACTATAATTTAAGGAACCATAACTCCGATTTAATTTTTATTCTATCTATCAATTAGTCCGCACCCCATGGACGAAGATGACTAGTTTCCAAAGAGTATAAATAAAATAGCTCAGTGCCTGAACACAACTTACAATGCCATCAGAGTATTGCAACGCACCGGCAGTATGCCATTCATTATACTTTTTTACTTTGCCTGCTGAAATAAGTGCTGTAAAAGTGAACCAAAGTATTAAAGTTCTGGCCCAAAAACCAAACAACAAACTGGAAGACGCTTAACAACTGAAGGGAACTGTAGATTTGGGTAAGGCAGCTATATTTGTATAACACATTTCAGCAACAGGTTAAATAAAAGTGCAGGGTGATAGTTTTCTGTGTATTTGTCACTACCAGCTACCTCTTCACATTACATAGTAACTTAATCCACTGTTAATATTTATTAGTGCAGCTTTATTTTACTGCTTATCTTTTGCATGTTGTTCTAAAACTGAAATCTATTCCCAAAACACCATATTATAGGACCAAAGAAAATGGGAAAACACTTTTTGGGAATTTTTATTTTTATAAAAATGAGTTAATTTTAAATGAATTATAATGAAATTAAATATTAGGGATGAGCGAGTACAGCATTATCTGTATCTGTATCTGTTTACCACATGAATTATCTGTATCCGGATCCGTACTCGGACTGGGCGGGGCCTAAACCGGAAGTGGTCAGATTTGACCCGGAAGTGGGTGGGCTCTCTTGAAATGTGCGGGGCTTTAACCGGTATGTTATTTAAGCATGCAATTGATTTGAGTTGATCAAAAATTGTTATATTTATTGCTGATTTGAAAACTATTTCCATGACAGCATCAAGCTTCAGATCAATGG
>NC_048429.1:14109331-14122666 GCF_013103735.1 Etheostoma cragini | reverse complement strand
TGAAGCTGAAGAAACCCTAAACGTTAACGGAACAGATCCGCAGACCCAATTGACTGCCTGCCTGACGGAGCGGGAGCGGGAGGGAGAGAGAGAGAGAGAGAAGCCGAGGGAGCGCATTTGTCCATGTTGTGTGTGTGTGTGTGAGATTGATCCGAGCGTGTTTGTAGGCGGGGGGCTGCGCGGCCAGTTGAGGAGTCGTATTCAATCCGAGCACGGATATTGAGTCATATTACTCGTAAAATACTTGTACTCGGCAAAAGTGCTTTATCCGTACCGGATACTCGTTTCAGGCGGATACTGGATCACCCCTATTAAAGATAATTTTAATTTATTTAGGAAAGAGGACAGAATATGTTCCAAAAAATGGTAAAAAGAAATGAACAGAATGATGAATAATATTTGACTATTTGAAGTTATACATGTTCAGGAATGAATTCCTAAACAACCTCAACAACAAACTCAATTCATTATTGAAAACAAAACATTTGCAAGGGTCTTTTATTTGGTAAATGGTGGTTGCCTCCACAGTATAGCTACTGCAGCACTGAAACATTGATATTGGTAATTATACCTGGTTTTAACAGTGTGGATGACTGAAGACTAACAAAACATCTCTAAATTGTGCTAAACCCAAACTATTGAATACAAATATAATCCTCTGTGTATATCCGTTGTATTGCTCCTTTAATCAAAGTTAGTCTCTCTATACAGTGGGCCTAAGCCACACTAATCACATTACAGGCTGTGCGCAGCAGCACTCAGTGAAGGCTAGATACTGGTTTTGATTGAACAAAGTGACGACGATGCAGGCAAAAACCTCAGAGCTCGTAAGCAGCTTAAGTTGATGGGTTCAAATATGGAGCTCCAAACAGACTGACCAGAAAAGAGCGGCTAAGGAGAGGGTACAAGGCAGAATTTCAGACAAGCTTGACAAATTTGGTTTATGATCAACCATATAAGTACATAACAAGTCAGACAAAGCAAAGTCACCCTGTTCAGTCCCTACAATGTCAACTCTTCCTCTTTACTTTAGAAGCCCAGATCGTCATCATGTGACGCCTTCGCTGTGTCCTTCATCTGACTTCACTGACCAAAAGAGCAGCTGACAGGAGAGTGACTGACAGGCTGTGATCACAGCCAGCACGTTCTGTATTAAAACACAGGTGAGAACAAAGTCAAATGGTACTGCTGTGACACAGAGGGGCCTGACAATACCTATTACCAGCTTTTTGGTTTGTTGGGAGCCACGCTTCTGTCCACACCCAATGGAAAGAGATCATTTTCACTTGAATGAGAATTTGAGGCAGATTAGGTTCCAAATCTGTAACCAACAGCACTTGTTAGTTGAGGTGTCTTGTAATAATAAAACTTTGTCAGTCCTTAAAATCCCGGCAGGGTTTCCACTCCTCCAGCTTTTTATGAAAAGTCATAAAGTCGTAATTACAGCTGTATTTGGAACCGTTTATTAGCTGGGTGTGAGATCTGTAAATGGACTCACAGTAGGAACATTAGGCTAAAACAGATTTTATTCCGATCCAAAGACTCTTTGTGTGAGAGGACAGAGTTGTTACGCTACTGTTGACCCGTTGTTTTGATGATCAAGTATATCGCTTACAGGCCCCGGCCTGGACTCCACAAAGGCTTTGACGATCACTGGATTACTTTTATTTTGCGGTTTTAAGTTTTCTGTTTTTCGATTGGGATGTTTTTATTAGTTTTACTTGGACTAATAAACTAATAAACTGGCTGTATGTGCCAACTTGCCTATGCACAGTTAAGGGATGATTTCCACCAACTGGAGATGGACTTAAAAAAAAAAAAAAGTGATCAGTTGATCGGCGGCTATTGTTGGCCCCATTGTTTAGCCCTCTGTTTTATTGACTTCTGGATATCCTGCTTTTGCCTTGTTTTGTCTGTCGAAGCCCTTTGTACTCACTCCGTCTTTAAAATAATGTTATTCGTAGCATGGACAAACACAGGATCTCAGGTTTAAGTCACAACATCGGCCAAGCTGAGACCCCAGTGTTGTATTTCAGGTCAGGGCTCAACGCTAACTTTTTTCCCAAGGATCACATGTGCAAAAATGTAGTAACGTGTACAGAATTTTAGGGGTACAATGAATATGTATCATATGTGTTTTTCTTTCATAAAAAGGAATACGAAGCAACATTTACAAGCAAAGGGATTTTATTTATTTGAATAGAACAAGTAGCTTATACTAGGTTTTTGATTATTACTGCTTCAAACTGTACTTATTTAATAATTATGTTATATATTTATACTTTAAACTGTACAAGGTTCAAAGTTCATTTATTGTCGTTGTACAACAAATGTCCCATTAAACCAGACCATTCGGATTCTCTCCAGTCGGCTAATAGAGTGACTTAAACAAGGTAACTGGCATTACTGTTGGGGCACAGCAATTTTGACACGTGATATAAATACAAAATGTGAATGAAGTGTAATGTTTTCTGTTTTTAAATAAATGTTGTACTGAATATACAGTAGTGATGTAACAGACCACTCCCACGGTTCAGCATCCATGTTAACCTGAGAGTGATTGCAGTTTAACGTAAAGTGTTAAATACAATTTTACTGTCCACACATGATCAGATTTGACGCAGACAACGCTTGCTGCAGGCTCGCTGCAACATATATAATTACAAAGGGAGAGCGGCCGCCCTGAGACGTGCTGTATGTGCTCCGGTAAAGACAGAAAGACAACCGTTTAAAACTAAACGTAGCGAATCTTATGGGAGGTCTGCCAAAAACGTTAGGTTATTTGCACATCCTTTTCTATTGTTTGGTCAGTAGAAGTGTAGATTTGGGTTTAATTGAACTTTTTTGATGAAAACAAATGTCTTCATCTAAAAACAATGAGAGCCATGAGGCAACCAAAACAGGGAAGTTGTGGGCTGCAAAATCAAAGCAATACGCTGAAAGATGCTAAAATACTTCATAGAGCTGAGGAAAAACTGCAGATTTACTGTATTCTGAGAGAAATACTTTTACACAATAAATTCAATACAGTCAGACCTTCTGGAGCCAGCCCTAATGTCAGTTAAAACTGGAAGAAAAGAACTGTAAGGGTACCTTTCAGAGGAAGAATTACTGCTTTCTTTTGACTTCTTAGTTGCTAAGTAGACTACTTTCACTAATAGCCAAAGGTTGCCCATTGATTACTTAATAAAAGGTTCCTTGTAGGCTTTTGTGAAGCTCTGTAGGACTTGAACTGTAACAAAGGACGAGGGAAAGGACGAGGGAAGGAGAGAGGGTAAGCTGATGGCTCTGGGGTGGGAACATGACTTAATCAGAGTAAGGGGCAATAAGACCTTCCTATTCAACCTGTATGTGTTTTTTAAACACACACACACACACACACACACACACACACACAGACACACACACACACACACAAACAGTATATCTTTCAAATTACAGACTCTGCCCCTCTTAAATAACAGAAGTTGTTCAAGTTCTAGTTAAGTGCCTTCCAGATAAACAGGTGCTGTAATCCCTGTCAGACGTTACAAAAGGAAACCTGACCTCTACAGTAAGCGGCTGCCAGGATGACCCTCACTACACCTACAGTCCACCCCCCACCCCCCCACCCGCAGTCTCATGTGACTTCATGTGACTTTAAGTTATGGCAACGCAAGATTAGCTCCAAGGTAACCTCCGAGTAACACAGCTCACTTTGTTGTAGAAATAGTTCTTAATTAACCCATTCAGCAACACTTTGAATGTTGACTCAAGCACACGTTTCATTCCTCTTATCAGCAACTAATCTCCAACACTAACCCCACAAACACATTTGATCTTGAGCACTAACAAAGCAGGAGAAATACCACAGAAACATTGGCTCCCTCTGAAAGCTGCTTTCTGATCAAGAAAGGCCACCAAGCAGGGGGTCTTTACGTTAAATATACAAAGATTAAATTACCCTTTCTACTAAATTGTCAGCCTCTACACTTTGAAGCTCACTGAAGCCAATTCCTGTAGATGAAACCTTGATTTAAAAAAAAAGGTTCAAGTGGCCTGTTAAATTTTCATCATCATGGCTCTGACCACTAAAACCGGATGTCGAGCCTCCGCCAAAACAAACAATTCTCCCAACCTGGGATTTACTGACAGGAAAAGCACATTTATGCAGCGCTTTTTGGCAATTTGACATCAAGGCATGACCTTTGTAAAAAAGGGCCCGTCACCACGTACACACAACTATACCTCGGGATTTTTTTTTTGTTCACATGTGGGTGGCCGACACACAAATTCAACATCCAATCACAAGCTCCCACTACGCTCCACACGTCTAAATCACGTCAGTAAGATCAGAGGCACTGATCTCCGTTGCATCTTTGTTTTAGCATAGATATTTGCTCATACGGGAAATCAAAGAGACATCTAGCATCTTCAGATTGTGGAGATTTAACTGAAGTGCTTAATGCCACAAAAAGTAACACACTATGGAATGTCACTTTATTCAATATTAAACAAATTAATAAATACGTACATATGTCTAAAATAAATAAATTAGGCAATAAATTACTAAATTATTTATTGCCCGGTGTTATATGCAAATCAGTGGGCGTGGCTATCTCTCACATTTCGAAAGACTAGACCACCAACTACCACTGACCTAAGCGGTGGTCTAGGTGCCATGTCATTTCTCTGACGCTCCATTATTCCGACCTTTCAATAATCTGAAAAATTCCCTTTGGTCCTCAAGCCTACTAGTCCAATGTCCCTTTGATTAAAAAAAATAAACCCTCTGCTCACACATCCCATTGTTCCGACCACATAGGCGTTTGTGGCTCTAACATATTCTAACATATTCTTCTCATTGAAGCCCCTCCTCCCAGTCATAAAAATTCCTCTGCCTCCTTTAGTGATCATGGTACATGTAATAAATGTAGCATATTCGCTGTACTGGAGGCGAGGCTTAGTGAGTTTGAGGCACAGCTCCACACCATGGAATCAAAATCGTATGCTTCCGTAGCTAGCCCCCCGTAGCTGGTGAGGGCCAACATACTGTAGCTTCTGTTAGCAGTCCTCGGGCAGACCCTGAGCAGCCGGCGAGTCGGTGACTGTTTGAAAGAAGCGTAGCGCTAGCTCTAAACCAGGGAGCGCATATTGAGGCGGCCGCTCCAATTCGGAGCCTATGAAGCACCCCCAACATCTTTGCCATTCTAACAGTTTCTCCCCACTAAGTAACACACCGTCTGAGAAGCCAACTCTGGTTATTGGGAGCTTTATACTGTAGAACGTAAAGTTGGCGGCTCAAGAGGCCGTGGCCATGTGTGTCCCTAGAGAGATTCCATCTAAAGCTGCTGGCTAAAGATACCAATAAACTACATTATGATGGTAATGATACCCGATTACGCAAATCGGAGATCACTAAAATTAATGTTAAGTCACTTGTGCATTTGCAAAGACAATGTTGGACTAAATTTAAGGAAGATATTCATCGAGAAGGTAGTAGCAATAGTTTACTTGAGGGCTTTCAGTCAGGATTTAGAAGCATCATAGCACAGAGAGATGGCACTGTTGAAAATTAATAATGACCTTCCTAACTGCTGCAGACAAAGGACTTTTCTTTGTACTGGTTTTACTAGTTCTTAATGCTTCATTCGACACCCTCGACCATACCATCGTGTTACAGAGACTAGAACATTTAGTTGGCATTAAAGGAATCGCACTAAGCTAATTTTTCCAATCAATCTCAATTTGTTAATGTTAACAATAAACCCACCAATACGCTAAAGTAAGCCATGACGTTCCACAAGGCTCAGTGCTTGGACCAATTCTATTCTCCTCATATATGCTTCCTCTAGGCAATATTATTAGGAAACACTCAATTAACTGTCATTGTTATGTAGATGAAACCCAATTATATCTATCAATCAAGCCAGACAAAACCAAAAAAACTAGTCCATGATTTGCACCATCTTATCTTGAAGAGCTCTTAGTGCCTTAGTGTCCCACGAGAGCACTGCACTCCCATAATTCAGACTTGTGGTTCCTACAGTCTCTAAAAGTAGAATGGGAGCAAGAGATTTCAGCTATCAGGCTCCTCTACTGTGGAATCAGCTTTCGGTCGGGGTTTGGGAGGCAGACACTGTCACCACATTAAAAGTAAACTTAAAACTCTCCTCTATGATAAAGCTTATAGTTAGGGAGTGATGAGTCGCAGCATCCGCCATAACCGGCCCATCTGCTTCTCGTCATAGTTGTCAGATTCATCTACCATATAATCAATAATACAATAAAACTAGAGGGTGGCAGGGTAGTACAGCCCAACCAGGGTCCTCTCTTTACCCTGAATCTCTTAGTTATACTGTAATAGTTTTAGACAGCTGGGGGACTTCCTTTGACACATTGAGCTCCTCTCTCTTTTATCTTTCCATTGTGTGCATCCATGTGCCAGAAACGCCTGTTACTAACCTAGCTCTGGGGAGTCATTCCCTGGAGTCCTTACGTTCTTTTCCCCCCAGCATGTTACCTTGGATCAGGGAGGTTCCAAAATCATGGTTGCAGCTGTAGCCGTGGTCCTGCTGCACGTCCTGCGATTCCCTGTTACATCCTGCTACGCTCTGCTGTGTCTTGTAATGACTGCAGTGCCCTGTTATGCCATGAACTACTACAAACTATTTATAGTCACTATTCCATTATCTTTTACTGTGACTGTTAGTGCCACAATTCATTTCAACCCCAACTGACCCATCAGACAACGCCTACCAAGAGCCCGGGTCTGTCCGAGGTTTCTTCCTAAAAATGGAGTTTTCCTTTTAATATATGCATATCACTAATTCATTTTTATATGAACATTTACATTCATTTAATTATTGATGTATTTATTGCCTCATTACTTTATTTCATGATGTATTTAAAATGTATTTATTCATTTGTTTATGTATTTATTTATTCATTTAATACTGAATAAAACAGCATTCCATAACATGCATCCTGCTGCAGACAGGTGATAAAGTCAGTATATATGCGCCACAATATGAGAAACATTGAGGCTTTGATTCTTAGAATTAATGTTTCTAATGTAAGTATTTGTAGCCTGCTATTGCTATAGGTAATCATTGGGTAGTAAACAGCCTAATTAAAGGTCTGTCAGTAGCCACTTCTTACTGCTTTAAAATTGGGAAAAAACTCACAGTTTTGTCATAAAACCAAGACGTCTAATTATATCTATATAATATACTGTTTATTTTTGTACTACTTTTTTTCGTGAATAAACTACAGGACAAACTTCAATTTCTCATTTACTTGGCCTTCTTCCCTCCTTTATGGTGAAAGGTTTACAGTACGGCTAGCCCCTCTCAGTGGATTAATCGGTCATTTTGGTCTTATAGTCGAAGTTTTCTTTTGACGTTAGTCAGCTTTTATGTTTTTTTCTTATGATAAATGACTTATTTCCAGGAAAACTATGAGCACATCTGATTAAAAATTTGCGCTTTTGCATAAATCTTTGTGGGGACACTCGGTTTTACAGAACGAAACGATGTAGTCAACAAAACCAGCAACTGCCACTCTAATTTTATTGTTCAATGGCACTATGTTGTCACGCTTTACTTAGTTTAAAATGCTTTAGGTAAATAATATATGGTCTATTGGGGAAGTAGCATTGATCCCCTTGAGGGGGGATACATTGTCCCCGCAGAGATACGCTGTTTATAACATTATTTAATAAGGAATCAATTATTAAATTGAATTTAATTATTTTTAAAAGGATAGTGAAAGTCTATCAACTTTCAGTCACTGTATTTACTTTTTTTGTTTTATCAATTATCCTTGTTAGAGTTGGGGTAAGATTTGGAGGGAAATCCTTTGAATGCATCTTTACACAGCAGGAGTAGGGGGGTGGGGGCGGTTCTTTAACCCGGTTTGTGTCGGTCATCCGGCGCTAGTGAACAAACTGATGAACGACTGTTTCAGTTTAGTTTTGGTGTTTTAATAGTATGTTCTGAATGTGGAGTACAATGCTGTGTACTGTATCAGGCGGTCTTTGCACACAGCATGTTTGTGTCCACAATAAACTTCCCGCAGTGGACATGGAAAGAGGTCCTGATCTTGAAACCTGATCCAAACCTATAAAACACCCGGAGAAAGGTATTCATGTCCGTATGACACTGTCAGCAAACTGTCAGGTGAGTACAACCATACCAAAAAAATGTTGCTGTCAACCTTTAACACCTGTGTAATGAAAACTGCTTTTGGGAGAAACAGTGTGACAATGACAAAAAAAAGAATGATTAGGTTACCTAGAGACACATGCAAGACAACATTAAATAAGAAAAAATGCTGAACCAAAAAAGGGAAAAAAGCTAACCATCCCACCTTTCAGCCAGCAAGCAACATAAAATAAAGAATCAGTGACACCGCCATCCATCAATGTGTTTCAAACTGTTATGAGGACAAGAAACAGGTTACTTTGATAGAAGGCTGATGCAAACTGTGACTGTGTTATCTTAGTTGTTCAACATATCCTTGTTGACTTCCCCTTTAGAATCCCCACCTCCATCCTAACAGTTATTCTATTTGTCTGAAAAACTGCAGTGAACTAGGTAAGATCAACCCTCTGAGGGCTGAGGGAGCGAGTCAACAGCAATAGTCACTCCAACCACAACAATGCATTGCAGTTATGATTTTGGTTCAAGAAAATACATCCATGGTTAGGTGGCAGTAATGTACGTACAAATCTGGTTACCTACCACCAAAGAATGAGAAGATGATAAATTGAACAGGTCGAACCTACTCCAGTTCAAAATACTTCACTATCTCCTGTTAAGTTATTCAACAGGTCTGTGTCTGAATCTGATGCAGCTAAATATCCACAAAAGATGCCTTCACCTGATTGAAATGGCATGCAGGTATTTCTGATGATTTGTAAAAAAAGCAGCGCTAATGATTAATTTATATTTCCGTGGAAAATCTTGCAGAGAGCCGCAGTAATGCGCTTATTCACTTTCTTCTATCTGCTGCTATCACCAGCAGCAGCCGGTTAGCTTAGCTCCAGGAAGTGACTGCACCTGGCTAAGAAATAGTCCGGTAATGTTGCATACCCCCATAAAACCATAAAGTGTCCTTTTTACAGTTCAGTTTGTGTACACATTAAACAAAGTAGATATAACATTTAACTAATGAGGTTAGGTGCTGGAAGAGCCATGCTAGCGCCTTCTCCCAGTTTCCAGTCTTTTAGCTAAGCTAAGCTAGCCGACTGTAGCTTCATATTTAGTTGGTGTACAGATATGTGAAGGTGGTATCAAATCTATCTTAAGTTTTTAAAAGTGTTAAGACTACTTTTAAAGCTGAATTGTGGAATTTTTAAGAGAGAAACATAAAACATCCAGACTAATGTCAATATACAGAGCTTTTGTTTATATAGCCTTGATCATAAGGCTAATGTTAGCAAACTTTAGATATATAATACATTCTGTTGACATTACTGAGTCAATTTATGACTTTTTTCCTACACTTTGTTGGAGCATGTAGCTGACACTTAACTTGCTACATCTTGTAATTCTTACCTCTGGCCACAGTGGCTGCTGTTCAGTAAAAATTACATTAACTCACTTTGACCATTGTGTGCTGTTCATATTTTTGTTACACAGCCAACGTTCCTGGGTCTGTTGGACCCACCACATTATTAGGCTTTTAAATCAATACAGCCATAACAATTTATGTAAATCTATTAAAAAATGTTTACTTTAGCTCAATTACCATTGATATATATACATCATTTATGGTTCATATTTGCCATTTACCCCTGTGAGATCACATTTATGATCATATGATCATTTTTATTTTTTGTGAGAAAACAAGAAAAAATGTAAAAAAAAAAAAAAAAAAAAAAAGTGCTTAAAGTAATAATTTTTTAACTTTGTGTGAGAAAAGCAGGTGAAGAAATACAAGGCAGTTTCATAGCACCTAATTAGATTGAGTTTCAGTAGACTACAGGCCTGCTTGGCGTTTAGTTCTAATACATGGTGAGCAGTGAGACACTTTCCAGGGGAAACCATGCGTGACAAGTTATTTTTCCAGCTTACCAGCTGACCTGGAGTGAAACGTCCTCATTTTGTGCCAAACATACTCAGAGATGAACTCCTCACCACATCCTGGGATGATAATAATAGACTCAATGTCATCGGTGAGACAACCTGTAAAAGTTGGACTCCTATCAGGAAAATGGGTTAGCCAAGGGGATGCAAAGGCAGAGTGATTCCTAAGCACTGCAGACCAATCATATGATGCTGCTGATGTCAGGATAGGGACCGGTTGAAGCCAGTCTAAATGCCCGGGGCCTAAACCGGGCGCGCACAGTAAAAGTAACGTTAGCAACGTTAGCTTTTTAAAAAAATAAAAAAAAATAAAACATTAAGATTGTATTCAAATCATTACGCAAGTAATTGACCGCTTGGCAGCACGGGGAGGGATTTACACATCTCTCCAAAGGCTCCTGAACGCCTCACAAAATGTATTAAAACATTAGGCTCACACAGCCTAAACGCCATTGTCTTGATACCGTATATAGTTCTCATTCATCGCAGCACATGCTCATCATCCCTGCATACCAGGCGTCCCGAAAACGCCGAACGCCCGGTTAATCCTCCTGATCACCGCAGCGGCGGCTCGTCTTTCAGCGCTGTCAGCGATAAACAGTCATTTAATGTTGCTTTACCTTTGGGGAATGCAGGTGTGTGTGTGTCCTGTGGAGGCTGTCTGGCTCGGTGACCTTGGAGCAGAAAGATGCGTGTGCCTGCTGCCTGTGTTACGGACGGCTCTGGGTTTAAATTTCCTGAGTGAGCCGCTGCCTGACGTGAAGCTGCCGCGGGCTGCAGAGGGCGGCGCTGTTCGTTTTTCCTCTTCTCCTCTCCTCTCCTCCCGGGCGGGCGGGTACATAGCGTTTCTCTGTGCTCTGCTGCCTGTGTCCCGTGCACCCATTGACTGACAGTAAGCTGATAGGTGCTGATGCGGCGCGACGATTGTGATGCAGGCGGTCATTATTTTCATTATCCAGTTTGGCCTAGATAAAATGTCAGAAAATGGAGAAAACTCTCAGAACCCAAAGATATTCCGTTTACAATTACATTTAATTTATGATTCAATTGAAATACTGAAAGTAGTCATGTAAACAGTGAACGATAAAAGCGGTTGAAATGTCAGTCGAAGATTAAAATAAGTTAAATTATAAGAAGTGTCGATCAAAATATAAATTTTGATCAACTTATCGATCAATCGACTCATTGTTTCAACTAAAACACAAAATGTGATTTTAAGAAGCAGAAACTCAGAGTATTAAGGCTCATAAGTTTGATCTTTTTTATTTAATTTTATTATTCAGAATACTTTTAGGCTACCATTAGGCTTTAATAATTATAAAAAATAACTACAAAATTGAAAAGTGACAGTTGAATTGGTAGAGCTGAAAGTTGAATTTCTAATTAATGTTATTGAATGAAGTTGAAATGTCAATTTAAGCATGAGCGCTAGGGAAGTATAAATTGATGTGAACATGCTCAAAAGGAGTCAAAAAATCAAAAATGCCGTTGAACTTTGAGCATTGAAATCACTTGCAGTGTCAGAGGGTGCAGATTGATTTTCTGTACATTGACTTTTACTCTGTAATCATAACAGGTAGGCTAGTCTTTCACCTAAATATTCTTTGCGTGCATACAACTGCTGGCATAACCAGCGGAAGACTCAATCTAGGTCATTTGAGCTCAATCCGTTGGATTAATGTGAAAGGGTCACACAAGGAAGCCTGTGCATATGTCGAGAGTGACTTGCAAATGTAAAGAAGAGATTTAAAAACCACAGAATACAACAACAAAAACTACAACCGGAGTTAGGTACCAACATGGAAAACATCTGATAAACTGCAAGGAATTAGAAAGGGACAAGCTAAAAGTAAAACTGTGGTTATGGGAGGGCAGTAGGAGGGATGCAAAAGCAATCCAACATTGATTCTGGTTTTAAGAGAGACTCTGTCATGTTAACGATCACAATGTTAATATAATTTTGAGAGGAATTGACAATCACTTAGCCGCTGAGTCATTTTTTCATTTACCTGTGAGTCATTTTACATCTTAATCATCAGGAAGCCAAGAACAATAACTGACATTCAGCAGGATAAAGCCTATATAAGCTATTGCCTTTTACATTGCTTAAAGTTACAGGTTGGTTTGTTTACGTTCAGTAGCTTAGACACACAAAAAGCCCAGATGATTATTGAGTCTCCTTCCTGTAACTTTGGCATGCACTCATCTGTGTTCTACCACTGTGGTGTTTTCCGCCAGTTAAAAAAAAATGCTGAATTATGTTAATTTTTAATGTTTCACACACATGAATTGAAATCACATTAAAAAAAAGATAAACACATGTGAGGATGTGGTAATGGTTTATATGAAAAATCACACCCAAAGGACATGTAGACATACAAAATCATTGATGCATCTTAAGACTTAAGTTTCATACAAAGTAAGTGTAGATTTATGTTGAAGAATAATAAAAATAGAGAGAAACAGATACAGAGAAACAGAAGTCTCCCTGTAATTTGAGCATCAATGTAAACACCATTTAAGTCTGCATGTGTGTGCCTTTTACCCATAAATCCTTGTGTACTATGGGCCTCTCTGTGCTAGTCTTTGGTGAATTACCTCATTTTAAAATAGACAAAAGACTGCAGTTTTCTGAGCTCAGATGATGCTGCCCTAGAAGTTGATCATTACATTTTCATTCCTAAATTGCATCAGTAGCAAAGCTGCTGAATATAACTTTTGGGAGACTTCTTGTCAGGACAATTTGCTATTACGTTTTGATGCAGCCTACATGGAAAATGAACACACTGTCTGTATGACATGTGACCAAATGACACAATAAATATATCCTGGACCAATCAAAGGATTAACTTTGAAAATAAATTGTTTGATTTGATGGTCAATAATAATTCAACATCTTGCCAAACATGCTAGGACCGCCAATGTTGTCACTTGCTGCAGCAGCATTTTATCTCTAATTTGCTGCGTTCCTTCCAGTGATCCACTGGTGGGGTCTTAAAGGTGCTCTAAGCCATGTCACGCGTTTTGCTACATACGCAACTTTTTTTGTTACATACAGCAAACATCTCCTCACTATCCTCTAGCTGCCTGTCCCCAGAACACACTTTAAAAAACATCTTCACACTATCTGCTAGCTGCCTGTCCCCAGAACACACTGTAAAAAAACATCTCCACACTATCTGCTAGTTGCCTGTCCCCAGAACACACTGTAAAAAACATCTCCTCACTATCTGCTAGCTGCCTGTCCCCAGAACACACTGTAAAA
>NC_048429.1:14102125-14109231 GCF_013103735.1 Etheostoma cragini | reverse complement strand
CAGAACACACTGTAAAAAACATCTCCTCACTATCTGCTAGCTGCCTGTCCCCAGAACACACTGTAAAAAAACATCTCCACACTATCTGCTAGCTGCCTTTCCCCTAAACACACTGTAAAAAACATCTCCACACTATCTGCTATCTGCCTGTCCCCAAAACACACTGTAAAAAACATCTCCACACTATCTGCTATCTGCCTGTCCCCAAAACACACTGTAAAAAACATCTCCTCACTATCTGCCTGTCCCCAAAACACACTGTAAAAAAACATCTCCACACTATCTGCTAGTTGCCTGTCCCCAGAACACACTGTAAAAAACATCACACTATCTGCTAGTTGCTTGTCCCCAGAACACACTGTAAAAAACATCTCCTCACTATCTGCTAGCTGCCTGTCCCCAGAACACACTGTAAAAAACATCTCCTCACTATCTGCTTGTTGCCTGTTCCCAGAACACACTGTAAAAAATATCTCCTCACCATCTGCTGGCCGCCTGTCCCCAGAACACATTGTAAAAAAAACACGGTTCCTGTAGACCGCCCAGGCTCCACAAATGGCAACAAAAACAAACTGTGCCGACCTGCACTACAAACATAACAAACCTATAACCGACGAGAAGGAGTTGGTTGAGTCCTCACTGCAGCAGCGTTAGCACGTAGGCTACTTCCACAACGCATGTTCTTGTGGGTTATAGGCAGGAACACTTTTTTTTCTTTTCTTTTTTACAGTGTGTTCAGCGGACAGGCAGCTAGCAGATATTCAGGAGATGTTTGCTGTATGTGACAAAAAATGTTGTAGCCTAAAAAAATGCATTACATCGCTTAGAGCATCTTTAAGTACATATTCCAGTAACAAGACTTTATCTCTCGTTATAGAGCTTCAAACAAGCTCAAAACCCAGCGGTAACATTTTCATTTCTCAATTTTTTATTGCTCAATGTTGTTTTGTGAACCCCTCCCCCCACACACACACACACACACACACACAAACACACACACTAAAACTTTCTTTACAAAAAATTCCTTTTGGTTTCAGTCAAGAGTGTGTCTCACCCTGGTCTAAATGTTGTTTCAGAGATTTTTACACTTTCCTCTTTTCCTGAGAAGAATCAATCATCTATAAAACACACTTTCATCGACACATAAAAGATTTAGCAGTTCTTCACACCGAAGCACCTGCAGGTTGGACACAAATGATTTGGCCTAACATTTTCTTTTATATCTGTCGAAGGCTGTTTATTGTCATTCGACCCAATAAGCCAGCCCTGTATCCTAAAAATTACATTCCCATACAACAGCACTGCTTTTTCAATTACATTTCGAGATAAGGTATTTTGTCCCGGATAACGTTTGGACGTTTCTAATCAAAGTTGGTGTATGTCCGCGGAGGTCGGGCTGGATGGGTCAAATAAACACAGGACTGGAGACCACTGTTTGTCTCCCTTGGGAAACCAAAACTCGACGCGACTTTCAATACTTACAAGCTCTTTTGTACCAAATAAAGCCACAATACTACATAGCGCTCCGTTGGCATTTTCATTTCGACAAAACCATGTAAATGGAAATGGACTGTTCTTATCCCTCATGTTGTCCTCGGCTCAAATTGACCCGTTTTCCTATATCAGTGTTCTTTTTAACTACCCAATTGTAATTATCAAAAATAACATGATTGATTCCAGACAACGCTCTTTGGCAAGTACAAATCTCTACTTTCATTGATTTTGTGTTGTCTTATTAAATTTTACAGCATTTGAAGAAAGAAATTGAAGTGGTTTTGAAATAGTATTGAGTAAAAATTAACATTTTCCAGTCTGTGATCATCCATCAACATACATTCCTTTAATTTAAGTTGAAATAATTCCTAATTTCTGCTTTTGTAACTCAAAATTTAGGTAAGATTTTCTATATATGAGGTTTATTGACCATACATTTCACAAATAACTGTAAAACTAAAGTTAATAGTGTTGAAAATGTCAAGAAAAAGGACAAACATTGAAAAGACGTCAAAAGTGTTGAAAAAAGGGACAAAGATGTAAGAAAAAGTTAAAAACATTGATAAAAAGCGTCAACGGTGATGATTTTGATGGGAAAACAACACAAGGGTTAAATAGCGCTTTTCTAGTCTCAAAGCACTTTTACATAGTAAAAAAAACATTCACCATTCACACTGTGGCCGAGGCTGCTGACACACATTCACATTCCGATGCGCAGCATCGGGGGACACTCAGGGTTCAGTGTCTTGCCCAAGGACACTTCAACATGGGACTGCAGGGCCAGGGAAAAAGGGATCAAACCACCAACCTTCCCGATTGGCAGGAGACTGCTCTACTACTGAGCCACAGCCGCCCTACGCAGTAACCGTGCACTGCAGTCTGTGAGAATTCACATGATTCTCACAGTTGGACACTGTGAACAATACGTTTTCAGATCGTAGATGAAAACACAAACATCTGGGCTCAGATTATGGAAGCATGGCGCTCCCAAAACCTAAACAGAAACTTCAGACAAGCTTGCACAGTTGAGGTAGAGGTGCGGCTCTCTGGGGAGACCAAGGGAAATGTGTTTTTTGTCTCATGACAGCGTATAGTTTACACCAACGGGATTTAAGGCGAACATGATCCAGGAGATGAAAAAGAAAAGTATCCAAACATTGCTATTGTTTCATGAACGTGTGTGTTAAGAATACAACTGCTAAACAATTTGACAATGTCTCTTTTGATGGACTGTCTATTGTGTTGCTATTTAAAGCTCTTATCTCTATTTCTCTAGCACTGAATATCCAAACAATATAGCAGCAGCTTGGTTGCACTTTAGCACGGATCCACAATCCAGTTTAGAACAAGAGCTCTCCCTTACTCTCGGTGTCAAGTGTTGAGAAGCACTGCGTGGAGCGAGGCCTGTTGTCCAGCCAGTCACTGCTGAGGATCAGAGGGTGCCAGACTGGTTTTACTGGTCAGGATAGAATAGCAGGGCAAAGAGGACAAAAATAGTGAATAGTTTCAGCATCCAAGAGACGCCCCAACTCTCAGAGTAATTTCCTGTATCCAACACTAAAATGGCATTTTCAGACGGACACATCAGGAGAAAATAAAACTTTGTTTGAGACCTGTTTCTGTCTCAAGAACAAACACTGGCCAGATCTGGCAACACAGATCAGCTAACATCAACTAACGTTCATAAACGCCCTAACAAAACTAAGCTCTGTTTTTTAGCTGTGTGAATATGTAACGTTAGCAAAAGAAAATACTAATAAATTATACAAATATACCTTTTAATCCATCCACATGACGTTCACTACACTTTGAAACAAGGCCAGGATCTGTGTGCTGTTTCAAACCATTGGCGCCTTGAACTCTTTAGTATAGAGGATCTACACCCCCAGCTCTCTATTTAAAAAGCAAATACCATGACTGAATTCACAATGTGAACGCTTGTAACGTCCAATCATATTCATGCAGGTGTATTGTGCAAACAATATAACCCAACCCCCCCAAGTGGTACTGTTGATACAACCTGGAAGTCATTTTCATGTGTTTGTTAAGGGAGGACTGACACTTTCAGAATACTGGTTGTTGCTTGGAATCTTTAAGAGCATTTCATAATCCTCACATGACGAGCTCTGACTTTAACAATAGCTCACATTCATGGACACATGTTTAAATGTATGCTGTGGGGGGAGAAGTGCTCAGTGACCTAGTGGTTCCTCTTAGAGCTTTGGCTTGTGTATCGCGTGAAGCATCCAGCGGGAATTGTAATGCCCTTAAGTAAATCCTCAGTAGGACAAACAGCCTTTTCTGTTTGGAGGGATCAACATGTGTGAATCAGTTACCTGCCGAATTTAAAAATGATCTTGACTGGGATTATTTTAAACTTGATCTGTAATCATGAATAGTCTGGTGCTCCTGCTATATGGTGATTTTTTTTAGTATTAGTTTGTGTTTTGTATTGCTTTGTCCGTATTTCCTTCTGAGTTTTCCGTGGCCTGCCAACTGGAATCCAAAGAAATGTCATTTATGGCGTTTTTCCATTACATGGTATCACCTTGACTTGCCTCTACTCCTTTATTGGTTTTCCATTATGAAAAAAAGTCCCTGGTACTTTTATTTCGTACCACCTCAGTCGAGGTTCCAAGCGAGCTGAGGGGTCGGGGGGAAGGGGGGGAGAAGGTACCATGTATTGGAAAAACGCCATCAGGTGGCGTTGCTTCCTTCTCCTCTTGTTCTCTTCTTTCGTCTTTATTACTGCCACTTTTATATGTGGTCAGATTTTGCGCCGAAACTACCTATCGACATTCAAACCCTGCAACCATCATCATATATCTGAAAGGCTATATGACAAAAATACCAAGGAAAATAAGAAATTATTAAGTTAACTGAATAGTTTTTTTAATAGTTTTTATAGTTTATGTAGAATACAGATATTGTTGAGTGCTAGTGATTACAATCCACAAAAATGAAAACCATAGAGACATGGTTGCTTTTTTGAAAGCCTATGCTAATAGTCCATGACAATATGTAGTTCAGCTAACGTACAGACGAAAGGAAAAGCTTTTTTTTGTCGGTAAAAATAAATTTGGCATATCCCCGGTGTTAAGGGGGCCGCCGCGGAGGTCAGCGGTAGTTGTTCAGGGCAAAGTAAAGAAAAAGAGAAGGTACTTTTCAAACAAGTGGCGCAATGACGAATAAGGGAAAACGAGGGAATAGTTAGCCTAGCTACCTTCCCGACAACCAGTCCATGCACTGAATTTGCTATTGAACCTACGCGTCGTCAAGACAGGACCCCAGGAACACAGTGCCATACAGCTGGGGGAGACGGGACCCCCGGAGCACAGTGCCATACAGCTGGGGGAGACGGGACCCCAGGAACACAGTGCCATACAGCTGGGGGAGACGGGACCCCAGGAACACAGTGCCATACAGCTGGGGGAGACGGGACCCCAGGAGCACAGTGCCATACAGCTGGGGAAGACGGGACCCCAGGAGACCAGAGCCATACAGCTGGGGGAGACGGGACCCCAGGAGCACACTGGCATAAACCTTGGGAAGACGGAACCCCAGCAGCAGAGTGTGTACAAACATTTATGGTACCAGCAGATAAATCCTACTGACTTTAGTGATCACCTGATATTACCTCTAGCGCCACCATGACGTTGACATTTCAGATAATTTGAGGATCCCAAGATGATTATCTTTGTATCTATCTACAATGAAGAATGTGTTTTTCATCCACACCTGTGTATCTTTTATTGAGAATGCCATAATAATGCTGTTTTGGGTTTGAGAAATCTGTTCAGGACTGAAAAGGTTTGGTAACCATGGTGGCTGTAGATCATCATCAACTCTGAAGATGGTAAAATTAACCTTCCCTATCTCTTTACCTCTAAGCACAAGGTGCTGCCTTAAAACCTTGAAGCTAAAATATGTATTGATAATAAAAAAAATAATGTTTTGAATCAATTAAAAATATGAAAGAGCACATTCTTTTATGAATTTGAATTCCGGAAAGAGTGGCTGGTAAAAAAATATGAGTGGCCGGAAAAAATTGGGCATCTACCCTGCCCGCTATGTTTTTGTCTCAGCACATTAAAATGTATGGATATTACTGAAATGGCTCTCACAATTAGACAAGGACAACACATGGATGAGGAGCCAATAATGGATATATGTCCCACCAGCAGGGGGCGACGGGGTGAATGAATCCAAAAGGTCCCAAGCCTTCTATCCAACTACAGTGGAGAATTTGTTCAGATTCATTCCTTTATAAGGGCAGAGCACATTCCCTGCAATCAAAGAGTACCAAAGCTATGACATCCCAAAATATCAGCTGAATGCGTAGCATATCAAGGGTTGTTATGCGTTTATGCCTATATGCATGTTTCAATGATTTATTGCAGCTACAATATTCTTTTTTTAGTGCAATTATTTGTTTAATGGTTTTACTTCACATCATACTAATAAAATAACACATTTCGTTAATGCATCTATCTATCCACACATTCCTGTGATTAAGTAATGCATTTTTGCCGTCCTTGAAAACTTTGGGATCGCCACTCGAATTTAAAATGTAGTTTGCTCAAGCTCATCCTCATAAAACAAAGGTGTAAATATAGATGTGTATAGGGTTCTCAACTGGGTGCACTTACAGTAAATGTCATGTATGAATATTAATGGTTGGCTGCTGTGGTGTTTAGTTGGACTTAAACATAACAATGCTGCCCGTTGAACATTTATATATATACACTTTACATTTATTATTTTACAGATTCACCTCTGTCAAGAAGATTTTTTGAAAGTTCTCTCACCTACAATGATGGCCTTGGTTTATCATGCAGCACTAGCACACATTATTTGCATTTGATGTTTTGAAATATAGTATATTTGTCCTTGTATTGATGAACTTTACACTAGGCATAAACGCTTCATAGGAAGAAAAAGGTGCACTTCTCCAGCAGGGAATTTCCATTCGATGTTCTGTTTAAAAAAATTAAAAAAGGACTTAATTTTGTGAACTTAATTTTGTGAATTGTATATACAGCTTATTAACTAAATTGCTGGAAGTATTCAATGTGAAGTCTTCATGTATGTATTTATGACAGCATACAGTTGTTTTTTTTAGTAGGATGTTAACAAATTATTCTAGAGACAGGAAGATAGTAAAAAACAATTTAAAAAAACTGAAAGAAAGAGGCATACTGTCAAGAGACTTCTATTTCTCATTCTGTTGATAGACTCGGCATCAGAATCATCTGCAGATTCAAAATCGTGATGGAAACCACTGATTCTTGTCAAATAGGTCAAAGCTAAAACAGCTACAATGAATGTACTACTTTTCAGGGATAGACCCTCTTTCCAGGAGGACGTGATGTAGATAAATCAAAGGAGGAGATTTAGATAAAGAAACACACACACACAACAACAAAAAAACAGAAGGGTTTAGAAGCTCTGAGCCAAGACAGACAGGAACTGAGAGACACGAATGAAGAGCCATGTAAGCAAACTAATCTCTACCTCTAGAGGTCACTATGCACCAGAAATCACACACACACACACACACACACACACACACACACACACACACACACACACACACACACACACACACACAC
>NC_048429.1:14065897-14102025 GCF_013103735.1 Etheostoma cragini | reverse complement strand
TATATATATATATATATATATATAAATAAATATTTCAACAAAATACAATTTCTCATTTGCAACCCTAAAAAATTCTAATCAAATCCTCAATAAAGAAATTGCAATAATCCTTAATAAAAACACAAAAGGTTTGTTTTTCATACCAAGGGAGCATGTGCACAGGAGCAGAAACAAAGCTCACACACATGTTCTTAATGAGCCTGGCCAAAGTGGGCCTGGGTCTGTGTCCACCTGGTACACCATGCTGAGCTGAGCTAAGCAGTTGCTCTCTGTAGCCTCCTATTAACTTTGCAGATAAGAGTAAGGATCGACCAATACTGCTTTTTCAAAGCCGATTCCAATACTGATTATTAGTAGTTAATAAAACCAATAACCAATATATTTGATTACAGGGAAAATGAAACTCTTCCAGTCATAATTAAGATTTTGGAATCCTACAAACTTTGTTTATATGCTTTATGCATTTATACAATACATTTTGAAACATTTAACAGAACACACAGTAAAAGGTACATAGTTTTGTGGGCAGGACCTTAAGTCAGACTCAGTGGGACAGACCGACACCTTCTCACTCCCATCGTGTAAAATACAGACGCTTGGTAAGATGCCTTTGGCATTGTTATTGACGCTAAAAGTTTCCGTTAACGCCATATCTAAAGGTGCGTGGTCGGGACTATTGGCATCACTTCTGAGTTAGGTTTAGGAAAAAGGCCATGGGTGGGCATATTCCGGGACAAGAAAGGGACAGCTGGGTTTAGGCAAAAGGAACGGGACGGTTGGGTTTAGGAAAGAAGAACGGGACGGTTGGGTTAAGGAAAAGTGACACACGGGACACGAAAAGTGACATGCGGGTCTCCTGGGTGAAAATCCTGTGTGGTTTGACCCATCCAACCTCCCTACGCAGAATTTCGGGCTTTCATACTAATGACAATCTAACTTTGAATTTCGGGAGAAACCAGACCTACGTGAGGCATTGGTCCAATCAGCTGCCGTCTGAAATCTACGTAGGTTCAGTGTGTTCCGAGGCACTTTTTTTGGCCTGCCAACGTTCAATGTTGGTTAAGTGTGCCAGGGCCATTAGGCAGGACTGCATTTTGGTAGCATCCCCAGCAAATATGCCTTGGTATACGTGGAAGATTTTGTTCAGAGTATTCTGACAGGTTTAAAGTGTTAAATTGGCTACAAAAACAGACTTGGCTGGTACTTTATAGGAGGGAAAAGTGGACAGTTTAGATTAGATTATACTTTATTCATCCCACGACGGGGAAATTTTGTTGTTACAGTAGCAGCATTTTTGAAGTGCTGTATAGGCTTGATGCAGCAGTATACAAATGCTGCATTTAGATTTTATTAGTAAAACAGGGTTGAGTGTTCGACCAGGTATCTCCTGCCGCTGTGGAAACAAAGAGCTCAAGCCGGGCCAGAATGCCGTGCATCGTCAGTCACAAAACAATAGGTCGGGAAGGAAATACAGAGGAGGTGAGAGGAGGAGGGCAAGCATTCAGGAGACAAGCAGCGGGAGGTTTGTGGAGGACAAAAGTTGGGTGGGGTGGGGGTTGGGGGTGGGGGTTGAGTCATTGTGTTGGTGCTCTGTCTGTCCCCCTCCTGATTACCTCAATGCTGAGCGCACACACCACACATACTCAAGCTGATTCGGCCTTGACTGATAATTGGAGGGGTGTTACCAAATCACAACTGATAATTTCAACCACTTGTTGTTTGTGTAAAGTTAAATTTATAATTGCAGTTAGGAACACACAGAGTCCTACATATCAGAAGGAAAGACAAAAAATGAAGAGTGGATATAAGTGATTGAATATGGGATGGGTGTTAAAACATGGAAATGTAAGCAAAAGTGACCTCACTAAATTACAACAATAAGCAGTGTAGAGTCCCTCAGACAGTGCTCGGTCCAAACTGTCCCGTTCTAACTGAAAACACATTTCCCCTGCAGGCTTTCTCCCAGTTATCTCCCATCAGATATGTTCATTTCCTCTAGTCTATTCACAATGAGTCACCTATTAACAGTTCATTGTTTTCAGCAATGACCCTTTTAACCCATCACTGACCTGACAGCTATGTGGTTTAATCTAACAAGTGTTCTTTGAAATGCAAATGTTATGACGCCCTTGCATGCACGAACATCACAGTCCTGTCACACCAAAGCATACCTCGGTTTCCTTTCCAGGTCTGGCCAGCAGGAGAGGAGGATTGGACAGGTTGGATATTTTGTTTATTTCACTTTGTTCATCCATGATGGATTTAAAAAGAAAAATTTACCTTTCAAACGCAGTGATGTAGTTTGTCCTAGCCCAAAGCAAAATAAGGGACACTGTCACTTCTTTTATGTGCAATATCTATTAAACAAAAGGCTTTAACCTTCCTTTAGTTACTTGTTTCAAAGCAGTTCAATTAACTTCTAGATCAATATTTCATGAATGGTAAAAGGTTTATAACCTTGTCTTGAAGATCCGTAACATGTTAGCAATGAAAAAACAGAATTTAACTAGTGTTCAAATTATATTTATGAAGCAGTTTTAGTTATCCGAATATGTTATTGGGAGTCTGGTAGCTCCCTCTGTTAAAAAGGATTTAGGGAGCTACATAAAGGTAAAGGAGCTGCTGACTCTGATATAATTCCATCAGTTTAGTATCAGTGCCGAGTTTGAGGGCCCCAGTTTTAATTTCAACAGTCATATGTTGTCCGACATTTAGTTTTAACTCTTTGGTGGTCTGCTGATGTGCATGAAGTTGGATTTCCATAAACTAAATATGCTGATGCATCCCTCCAACCGCCCCCACTGTGTGTCCTCATAACTGTTTGAACAGCTGGGCTTTCTTTATCACTGCTGTGGACCCACCGCTGATTCTTCACAGTGGGAGGGGTACGTGAGGTGGGCAAAGTGAAGGTGGGGGGTCTGGGGGTTGGAGGCTCTCAGCAGGGAGTAGGTCTGGTGTGACTACTGCCTTGTTTGGCAGAAAACAGCCGAAGACAGGAGAGAGAGTGAGAGAGAGTGAAAGAGAGAGAGAGTGAGAGAGAGTGAGAGAGAGAGACACGCCATCACCATCAGCCTTCCACTACTGCAGGAGCCTA
The DNA here is from genome assembly GCF_013103735.1 of Etheostoma cragini. Lineage (NCBI taxonomy): Eukaryota > Metazoa > Chordata > Actinopteri > Perciformes > Percidae > Etheostoma > Etheostoma cragini. The sequence goes on along the minus strand of NC_048429.1, from coordinate 14,098,931 downwards.
ATGAAATGAGGTTTGGCCTATTTTTTTATCGTCTACCGCACTGTGCCGGGCCTATTTAGTAAGTCTATCCATGTGAAACATGCATACACACTAATTAAGTTGAGCACCAGAGTACGTTTGCGAAGTAAAAGTCAGTGAGGGAAAGTCCAAAAGGTTGATTGGAAAGTTAAATTAGATATTGAACTGTCTGCATTTGGGTCAGTGTGTCTCAGCCCAGAAGGGTTATTATTGGATAAAAAACACCACCGTCTAACAAATGCAGGGAAATTGTGTTACACATGAGCTGCAATTCCACCTCAGGGTGAAAGATAATTACAATCCATTCTAACGTCAGGCAATAGTCCTAGATACTCTGAACTTAAACCCAATGTGAAGGCTTCTAGGTTGTGTTTTTTCTCTCCATTTAGAAAACTGACATGATATCAGTAATGATTTGCATGTTACGAGTGAAATGTCCTTTCACACTCGTGTCAGGAGCAAGACTGTCAATTTCAGGATTAGGAACCTGCTCCAAGTTGTTGAGAAAAACTGGGTCTCTTCTGCTTGTTTCAAATAGTGTGCGTGAGTGTTTGTGTGTGGGTCTTTGTGTGTTTTAGGGGGGTGAAATTATGGGGTGAAAGGACGCATGTTGACAAATCATATGGCCATCAGTCTGGGCCACCACACTCCATGCCAAAGTCAGTCGTCCCATTAATTATAAGAGGCAGTCACAGTAACTGAGCGCCACACACTGCCTCATTTATCCCCGCTGACCAGTTCACACAGCAGACATTTTGTTTCGGGCTCCGAGACTTGTAATTGGCAACGGCCACACAATGCACACCTTAACACGGACCACTTTAGAGCCTCTCAGCCAGCCGTCACACTCAACCTCACACAGGCTTAGCCTTGACAACACGTACACTGTTCGGACGTTTAAATGCTCCTGTGTTGGCGCGTTGAGGACATGAATCTGGCTCGACATGTGGAATGAGCCTGAACGCAGCATGCTCCTCCTCAAATATGATGCGCATGGACTTAAAGTAACAACCTCAAACTGTTTTATGTTTCTGGTTTGTTTGGAAGTATTAACCACACCTCCATCCCATTAAACTCGTGGAACTTGGGTGGAACTCAAGTTCAACAGTCGGCTAGAATAAAAGCAGAGACACAGATTGTTACAATAATACAAAATTGCAACAGTTGTTTTCTAAGCAACCAAAAGACTGACCATCGTTGTTGACAAAAAATTGCCTCCTCAGAAATCCCAAAGGTCTCATTTACCAACTTTCTTGACAAGATTTTCTCCAGACCTTCGTCTGTGAAGTTGATGTGTCAGCAGACAATGTGCATGATATTAGTCTTGAATAAACAGAAGAACTGGGCTGTTGTCTGCATTAATTTTTTTTTGTGGACATTGATGTGGCCTAAAGTAGATAAGTTGAATGTGTTAGCAAACAGCTTATTCACACATTCAGCAGAGAAATAGCAACATTAGCATTCTTTTGGAGTCTTGTTTCTGTTCACCGAACTAACAATGCTGAAATTCTAATATTCACAAAACTTTTGTCTCTGTTTTGGGAGGTATCTGGCTGCTCCATGTTCCACTATGTTCACCAACTAGTTGCTAACTTTGTCTGTCCATTGTTTAATGTTGGGTACTGAACCAGAACAAAAAACGTTGTGGGCCGTGAAAAACAAAACAATGAGCTTAAATATGATAAAATGCTCAATAAAGCTGTGGGGTACTGCAAAATTGGGTGATCATATTTTATGGATTCTACTCCTTTCACGTTATGCATAGTAATGTCATGCATTGTTAATATAAAAAAATATTGATTGGAGCAGTTTTAACATGAGCAGCTATGGCTCAACCAACAGAGCCACATACAGAAACTAAAGCTTTATCAACAGAAAATCTAGCAAAGGTTACATTTCATACCTCATTCAGTATTTATGAATGAATAACTGTCTCTCCCTTTAATCTGATGCGTAAGCTGTTTTCTAGTCTGCCCTTTTATATAAGCAAAATCCATTAAAAAAAACACATGTGCACACACAGACATACCTTCCCTGCCACTCTACCCCTTCACTGTATGTTGTTACTGGCAGAGAGCGATACCTGGAGCGAGGCATGATGGGTAGGCATTTTTCAGCACCGTTACTATTCTGAGTAAAAAGTCTGGCGGCTGGCCACGCGCAGCATTAGCAGCTCGGCAAGCCCACTGCCAACATCTGTACGTGCTTCACACAGACTGGAGAGGTTCTGGCACTGTTAGTCGACTGACTCCACATACCTCTGAACTATACTCCAAACTGTCTGAGGGTGCAGGGCAGGGGCGCCGAGAAGGGGTACAGGAGGTGTTTCACAGCCAGAAAAACATCTATCATGGAGGCGCCGTTGTGACCAAACAAATCAGTGGCGGCTAGAAAATATGATTTCACCAGAGGAGGAATGTGAGAGCTGAGGCAGGCTGCAAGGCAGCTTCACACTGTAGCAACAGCGCCTCTGCGAAACAGCCTCGGGAAGGAACTTGTTTTGGTGGAACTTGTGTACGTTCAAAAGTTGTTTAGTCGCGCAACAGCAAATTCGAATTGGACAGATAGTCTAGGTACCTAGCTGGATTTACCCTGTAAAGATCTGAGGAGCAGTTTACCACAGTCCTCACATATCCATTGGAGATTCAACGAAGAAAGGGAAAGGTGAGGGACATCCGGTCGAAAAATGAGGGACATCCAGCACAACCAGAACCAACCCTTGAATTTAACATCGTTGATATAGACTAGGGTGTTCAGAACTTCAAAGGAAGAAAATAACAAGTTGATTCATACTGGTAAACAGTGAAACTATCTAAAAACTATGGTCCAATTTTTTTTACCTCTTCAAGAAGAAGTAAGATTTTTTTCCTTGGGCTCTAGATTAAACAACTTGTCAAGCTACAGGGAGGTGTTGTTTCTGTCTGGTGTTGGTTTCCAGCGTTAGGCCTCAGCAGAGGAGACCATGAGGAAGCAATCAGTCCATCGATGAGTAGGCCTGTTGGGACGGTGTGATCCCCCTCTGCTCTCCTCAAATCCTGCAGGAGTCTGCAGGGATCCAATCAATCACTACAAGCTGCAAAATACTCCGACATGCCATTCCTGCCCCAGATTCCTTCTAAGTTTGTCTTTTTGTTTGCCTTTTCCCTACCGAGAAGTCAGCACACCGCGGCGCTGAAAAAGCAGCCGATTCCTTAAGGAAAAGTAGGTTATTATCGGTGGTGTTGATCAGCTGAGTCTAGAGGGACATTTTCTCTATGAGGTTATTTATTCAGCTGCAGACAAGAATTTGATTTCATTATGTTTGCAGCTAGTTTGTAGTAGATGAGCCAATTGAAATAACGCCACAAGCCACTCATGTTAAATTGAATCAATGTTCAAATTGAATTAAACTGCTCCGCGCACAAATACATTAATGATGTAAGAAACCATAACAGCAGTAAGTGGAAATAAAGTTCTCATCATTCTCGGGTGGTTAACTTTTAATCACCTTGACGTACATTCTATTCCATAAGTATAGAATTGATACAGTGTTCAACAGCCCAGTTCCTTTCTGGCACAATCAAATATTGACAACTTTCTAATTAAAAAAATGACCGAAGATAAGAGCAAATGGAGCAGCAAAAAAACACTGAATGCTGGGTTTTCCATTGGAAAAGGCTTAATAGCTGTTACAGGCATGAACAATGTTAAATAAAACATCGGATTAAAATATTATATTATATTATTTGTGTGCGCAGTATCTGATCTTTGAATGTAAATACCTCGTGCTCTTTGGGGCTGGGGGGTTGCTCCTTTTGTATCTGCCCCATTTGCCCTTTTTAAATACAAATGTGTTGGCTACCTGACCAAAGGTTGAGTCTCACACCTTCAATCGGTTGTTACAGAAGCAATAAACAATTCACAGGACAACTTAAAAAACAACAATAGAATTGCTCATCGCCAATTGCCCTCATTGTCAGAGCAAATAAAAGCCTCAAAGCAAAACAATTCAGCCTACTGATGTGTATTTACTCAAAGTGATGTCTGGTACTGATGGATGGTGCATTACTTAGGCCTGATATGCTCTGTGCAGAGCCTTCGCCGTTGTGAGCCTTTATACTTATGCGCTGGTGTGTCTGGGTCAAACTGCAATTACACTGCCAAAACACTAGTTGGTGGCAGTGGTGGAAGAAGTATTCAAATGCTTTACTTTAGTGAAAGTACTCATAACACACTGTGAAAAACTACTCTGTTACGGGCGCCCATATATAGTGATTTACTCCTTAACGCAGCGGGACATTCATTTGACTCCGACCTGCGGTCCTTGGCTGCATGTCATTCCCCCCCTCTCCTCTGTCATGTCTTCAGCTGTCCTGTCAATTAAAGGCCTTAAATGGCCCAAATACTCTGTTATGAGTAAAAGCCCTGCTTTGAAAACGTTACTTAGGTAAAAATATGTAAGTATCACTGGGAAAATTTACTTAAAGTATCAAAATTAAAAGTACTCTATGTAGAAAAATCTTCATGTTTTAGAAACTGGAAACAATCCAAACAGTTCCGTCAATCAACTTAGTGTTTAACCGGCTATTGATTTCAGCTGGACTTGCAGGCCGTTATATTGTTGGGTAGTTAAGTTCATAGTAAAGCATATTTTATAAACTACGTGAATTTTGTGTGCAAAAATTCTTATTTTTAACTAGTATCTAAATTTGTCAGATTAATGTAGTAGGGGAAAAACATTCAGTATTTCAATTCAATTCAATTTCAATTTTATTTATAGTATCAATTCCTAACAAGAGTTATCTCGAGACACTTTACAGATAGAGTAGGTCTAGACCACACTTCAGAATTTAAAAAGACCCAACAGTTCTAGTAGTTTCCTCCAGAGAAAGCAACAGTGCGAAAGTGGCGAGGAAAAACTTCCTTTTAGGCAGAAACCTTGGACCGACCCGGGCTCTTGGTAGTAGGTGTCTGATGGGCCGGTTGGGGTTAGAATCTTATATATGAATGCCATATGGCAGTTGCCAGGAGACAAATTATTTTCTAAAGAAGCTGGAGGCAACAAAAAAAACGCCGCAGGCTAAACTATTAAAATCTAGTAACGCTAAATATAAAAGAGAAATGGGATCCAGTCAACATATCCATATCCATGACAAGGCGCTTGAATGCTGTTTAATAAGAGTTTAAACTGAGAAGTTTTTAAATCCACATTTAACAAAAATAACACAATATAACAAAACATGCTAATATATTAACCTAAATTACCATATTATGTCATTTAGGTCTGCGTCATCAAGCCTTTCCCACTTCCAAACTGTATGAATATTAACTTTGATAAACCTTCTCCATGTCTGCATACAGATAAAATGTCTTACATAAAAAAGGATTGGCAGTTAAGTTTAGCATCCTAAAAGTGATCATTTTGAAGGCAATGTTAGCTTGTGATGCTACAATTACATATTATTATGGAAGAACAGGCAAATAAAAGGATGTACCCACCTGTAAATACAAGAAGTGTTTATAGTGTACATTCTTTTCTAATTCATTTATGTTCAATGTGTATTTTTGCTATTTGTGCTGCATTGAGCTGCTGTGAAAAGTGAATTTCGCCAATGTAGGATCAATAGAGTCTGCGGTCTAGATATACTCTATCTGCAAAGTGTCCAGACATAACTCTTGTTTTGATTTGATACTATACTGAAACTTTTGATACTATACAATATTGAATCTTATTTGGTTGTCTAATACCAAACCTAAACATATCCATACTTATGCTGAGAAAGACTCCCATGTTTTAATGGATACAGAGGAGGAATTAATAAGACAAGTCCTTTTTTGTATGGCACACACTTCCTTATCAAAGTATGTTTTCCATCTTTCAAGCATCGCATGCAAAGTGACTCATTGACATTTATTTCATATGCAACTGCCCTCCAGATCAGTCTGACTTTCATCTGTGTGTCAACAGATTAATGAGTTTGTGTCCTCACTGAGAAGAGGAAGTGTGAGCGGACAGTGAAAGTATGACCTTGGTCAACAGGAAGCTGTTGAACACTTCGCCTGGGGGGGGATCTGACACATCTGCCTGGGCGTGAATATCCCATGAAGGGCCTTTTAATGTGAAAATGAAAAAAAGATTGTGCACCTTTTAAATTGCAAATGAGAAAATATCAGTCGGCTTTCAAGTGCAGAATGTCAATTAAAGCCTCTGTTAGTGACTTTGCCTTTAAAGCGAATGAGGTTGTTTTGTGTCTTACAACAAGGTGGAAGTTAGCCTTCTGTCCAATTAGCACTTTTCGTGAATTAAGTGCTTGCTGGTTCCTGGTGGAAGGAAAAGATCACTTAAACTATTTTTTTAAAAAGCTATCATTCTATTATCAAATCGTACCAAAAACTCTGTTTTATCCACTTTCCTGACAAGAAATGTCTAAACATAGAAATGTAACTGTAGGTTTGAATTAAACAATGCATCAAGCAGTGGATTATTTTGTCTGTGCAGAAAAACTAGAGCAGTGATGGAAGACGTACTCATATACATTACTTATAAAATGAAAACTAACAAGATCACATTAGAAAATACTCTCTTGCTAGCAGAAATTAAACTATAAATGCATTAATTGGGTCTAATGTCAAACAAGCCTAAATGTGTAAATACTGTATTGTTAGTTTTCATCATTCTCTTTGATCATAGACGGAATATATGTATCCCAACATATTTACATTAATAAAGTTACAGTGTCAAAGCCAAAACTGCACCGAGGAACAGTTTTAACTTCCCACATCTGTCAAATGTCAAAAGTTGATGAAATAAATAGCATTTGTTACTTTACGTGAACATGTGTCTGTGGTTTTTGAATTCTTGAAGTATTCTGCAGATATTTTACATTCAGTCGTATTCATTTACAATCCTGTCTGCACACATGTATTATAATAATCATATATCTGCGTTCACATTTTATTTGTTTATATGATAGCCCTATAGCTTGACTTTTTTTTTTCTAATACTTTGCTTTGACTTATGGTGTGTGTTTTTCTCAGGTGCCTGAGGCCGAAAATTGTCATTGCCTATGAGTACTTCTGTTATTCTGTTAAAGGACCTTGAACTTTGAGGTGCTCTGTTGGATTGTATTACTTATTTACTTACTCATTACTTTCACTAGGCTACAAGTCATTTTTTGTAATCAACACTGAAAATTAAAGCATATAACCCGAACACTGGGCATGAATATACTTTAAATTAATAACAAAAACTAAAATGTTCTGCTTGGCTGGTACAAACGTGCAGTAGGATTCCGAGGTTGCAGCATGGACTACATGTCCCATGCACCCCTGTAGCCCCTCCCCCCGCATACCTCTGCTGTGTGCTCACGCTGCGCTGTGGGGATCCTGCACAGCACAAGTTGCCCCAACAGCAGCAGCAGCGAGGCGCACGGCACACAAGTTTGTCCACAGGAATGGGCGAGTTTCAGAGAAACGCTTTTCTATTCAATTCCCCCTCCACGATCCTCACAACAACAAGGCATTGGATATAAGGATCGGGTGTGTTGACGAAGCCAGCACCAGATTTGGGATTTGTTTTGGGTGATTTCGCACTCTTTTTGGATTGGTTGCGCTTCATCTGAAGAAACAACACAAATACGGCTGTTCTCTCGTGTGGCCAGGGGGAAGAAATGTGTTCCTCTACGCAGGCTCGCAGTTTAGCAAGACTCGCCGTGGTTTTCCTTCTGTTTGTGAAGCTCCAGCGTGTATCGGGTGCTAACACAAGGACGTGTCCCCCTCCCTGCGTGTGTATTGGGGAGCTTTTGGACTGCAGTCGGCTGAAGAGGGGCCAAATTCCAAAAGAGATCCCGGAGTGGACAGTCCAACTGTGAGTCGAGTTAAACAGCTTTCTATAGCCTACCTTACTACTGTCATGGATAATAGTCTTATTTGGAATGTATGGGTTTGATTATGTTGATATATTTCCACACATCTGCACTTGAACAAATACGTTTGGTCACTGTGGGGATGACACACATTCATGTAAAGTGCTAACGGAATGGGCAGTAAACCACTTAAAGGAGCTGGTTTTGCACAAGACAACCACTGGATTGGCTTTGCTTTACTTTGAATGAAATTGGCCCTTTATTTTACTGTAGATCTGATTCAGTCTGCAAAGCCGTTGTTACCGAATAACAAGAAGGCTCTCCTCAGGAGTATGTCACTGAAAACTTTGCATGTTATTCGACTTAACACCTACAGTAGTAATGAATCTACTTATATGTCAGGTTGGATTGATTGCATTGGTCCTTGCAGCAGCAGCAGCATGTCAAGCATCTTGAAGCCCAAGCGGCCATTCAGTGTGTTTTACACATCAATGTGCCATTGTCAGTCCCTCCAAACCCCTTCATTGAAGTGTAAATAATAATGAATAAATCTTCCAAGTGCCTGCAGGTAGTGCTTTGAAATCAGGCTGTATTATAGTTGGGTGTGGTAGCAGCAGTAATGGGGCCAATATTAACCGTTTTGGTGGTAAATACAACCCTATTAGTAAGTGTTAGACTCCAAGCTCCTATCAGGCTGCTTATATTACATAAATTGCAACTAAAAGACATCACTAATGTTTGTAATGGGTTGACAGCATGCTTACATCTACATTTGCATTTGCAATGATTGGTGTTTGTTCAGGTTTCAGCTTCACAGACATTGAGGCCTTCAAAGCCATAAAGGCATAAATCAGATGCAGTGTGTGTGTGTGTGTGTGGAGCCTTGGACTGCTTCCTAAAGTAATATCTTCTCCATTACTCTCCTGTTTGCCTTCTGGCTCCATAAGATGAGATGAGGCTGAGATCGGCCTGTTGAAGCAGAAGCACCAAACAACTTTAATGGCATGTTGTCAGTGCGTTCTCCTTCACAGATAATTATTCTTACTGGATATTTATTGCTCTGCATTAAGTTACAGTACTTGAGTTTTATTGAACTGTGTTAGGCTGTAGAGCTTGATTCAGTGCGTGGTTGAAGCCGTTGCCCTGCTGTTGAATTTAGTTTTTCTCTTTCTGAAATGTGCTGCTCTGGAAACTTGACGTTGCCAGAGAAAACAGACCCAGCCTGAGCCTCATAACCAAGGCCGGCCTTCCAAAGAAAATCAGTAGAAAAAAAAAAGTTCCATATGGGGGGAAAAATTCTTTTCACTCTGGCATGCTAATTTACGATTGGCTCTCCAGCACATCTTAAACCGCCCGACCCTTTGTTTTCCAGCACCCCATTATTTCTGCTGAATTAGCAACTCCAGAGCCAGCGATGGTACTGATTAAGGAGGAGCACGTAGGATTAGTTCGAAACAAACTCACAGAAAGAAAAGGGGGATGGAGAAAGTAGGAGGGATAAGAAGAGAAGAGGGATTAAGCCCAGAGTATCTGAGAGGTTGTTGAGGGAATACAGATTTATACCCAGATTTAATGCCCCCTCACTTTTTACGGTTTAAGAGTGAGGCATGGCTGTAGTTTTAAATCTGAAAACAATATGTGCATTCATTTTGAACCAGAGAAATTTGAGTCACATAAAGACATGAGCCACTCAATTCTCTCCCATGAGACTTTTACAAACATTTATCAGAGGAATTTAATGTTTTTTGGAGCTTAAGAACAACAGTTATTTGGCCAGGTATCACTAATTATCAGTAAAAAGTACATGAAGTAAGCCAGTAACCAGGAAATCTTGAAGTTATAACTTCATATTATATTTGGGTATAACTAATGCTAATTTTTGATAGCCTACCTTAGCTACTGACCTTACATTCCAGGGTTGAAGCTAACAATCCTAGTGCTTAGTGTCTTTAACAAATGTGTGCATTAAGGGAAAAATACTGTACCAATTAGTTTTGTTATAGTCACGGAATGACACAAAACGTGGACACAAATTTAAGTATTTCAAACATTTATCCAAGGATTTTGATGTTTTTGGACTTAAAGAAGCAAATTATTTGGCCAGGTACCACTAATGACCAAGCTAAAGGACAGGAGGAGGTTGATAACATTACCAGGCCCAGTGGCCTGCATCACAGTGGATGCTAATTTTTTTGTTAGCCACTTACCTGGTCATTTTAATAAATATTCTAGCTAATAGATAAGCTAGCAAGCTACGGTTTGTCATTCTAACCTTCCAAAAACACAATTGTCATGGTCATTAATGAAAACACAACTACCACTTCTATTTATGCTTGCTCTTTAGCATTCGCATTTTTGGATAACTCAAAGTGTATGAAAGCTTATGTCTTTAGCATTAATTCACAAAGATGGATGAGAAACATTTATGGGGCTCAATGAAATGTGCTGCTGTGTCCCATAATCATAATCTAAAACGTTACTGACAGCTCTTGAGACCTAAAGAGTGGCTCATTTATTCACTTTTCAGTCTTAGATAAGAAAGTGGTACATTGTCACCAGACCGGCAGATACAGGCTGAAACTTGTACGCAGCACTGTGTGTTATCATGCTCCGCTCAGAGCCTGCTTTGTGAAGGAAGTGGAAGTGTCAGAGCTACTTAGGGTTTATCTAGGGAGTATGATAGGACACCTTCCCCGTATGGGCCACAGCACTGGAACTACAACAACAGTGCACAGCTTGGAAAGAAATGGAGGACAACGAGGGGGTAAGCTTTTACGACGCTAAGAAGTAAAACTCAGGCTGAGTGGTCAATGAAACTTTCCACCAAAGCACAAAAACAGGCCCCAAAAAATTTGACAGGGGTGTTTCAGATGCATGAAAGGCGTCCCTCTCACTTTTCCCGGCATTGTGAAAACATTACCAGTTGATAGGTTCTTCCCTTCCTCCCAGAACTCCTTGATGGATTCCAGATGAGGAAGGTAAGGAGGGGGAGGAGGGGTAGAGGACGAGGAGGGTGTTAAGAAGTATAAGAAAAAATAAGTGCAGCAGCGTCAATAGCGCCACCACTTTATGGCGCACGACGTTCCGCTTGCCAGACACCTTAAGCTGGTTTCCAGGAGACTTTTCAAAACAGGCAGCCAAAAGAATCCCCCCCCTCTCCCCCAGTGGGTTGCAGCCAAGACTGCTTCAGTCCAGTCTCAGTCAAGTTGGAGTTAGGCTCAGATTCAAAGGGGGTTCAGACCAAATCAAGACTTATAGACCAGAACTGCTACTGAAGAGTACAGTAGGCATAATGCAACATATATACACATCTTTCTAAATGTACAAATATTAATTAACGCTAAATTAAGGAGAAGTTCTGTTATAAACCCTGACTAATCAATATACACATTGCTGGAGTTTTAAGGTCCTGTACACTTCTGTAGGCAAAATACTTTAAAGGTGCCCTGCCACACGTGTTTCATTACTCTGTGGTAATGTCTGAAGTTGTACCATGGACTCTATAACATTTCTTTGTGTAAAAAGTGCCTTAGTTAACTAATTCTAAGGCATTCTAGTGTGGAATAGAAAGCCTGCAGGAAGACTTAGCTCAATTTGTGCCAGTTCTCATTGATATTCAATAAGCTAAGACAATGCAAATTAATCAACATTTCTGTAAATGCGCCAGTGTTAGCCAGTTGGATAATTATCAACTGTAGTCCTTGTAGTAGTTTCCCGTCTTTTCAGTGGCTAGAGTTGACAGAGGAAGAGCAGTTCCTTTTCAAATTCACGACATAACACAAACACATATGGACCTGTCATATTTCAAAAGAATGCGAATAAAAATGTTTTTTTATGTGCCAGGGCACCTGTAAAAGGTGTGGGATGTTAGATTTGGTTTTAACGTCTGTAAATGTTAAAGTCAGAATAGTCAAGGTATTTCATTTTTGCAGAATTTGCAAATACAAAAAGATAAGAAAAAGTTGAGTTCAGTTCATAGCTCTGAAACTTAAAAAAAAAAATGAATCAAGGGAAGTTAAAAGCAAGAGAGTAAAAAAGAATAGGAATGTGGTTAATACAAGTCCAGACACCAGAAAATAAGTCTGATCCAAGCCTTGGCAAATACTGAAACCTCGGCTCCAGCATTTTTATGGACCTCCCTCGCCAGGTTTCAGCCTTCTGTCAGCACAAAGAGAATCTTGCCTCGCAATAACTTCTGAGCTTGTCTGTTTTGGCTCCAAATCTCACCAGAGGCCTTGATATGAAGCTGTTTTGGCATCTGTGTTATAAGGAAGGGATGAAAAGCCAATTTCACTTTTTTCGGGGCTCGAATGGGTATCAGTTTGTTTTGGAACGTTTTCATTTGTGAAATTACTTTAACCAGTCGGGTACTATTTCAATAGTGTATCCTGAAGTGACATGTCTGTAGTTTAAAATCAATGTAACAGTCCAGTCTTAGAAACTAAATAATCAACTCTATGTAGGAGCAGCTGAACTACTTTGTTGGCAATTTGTAGGAAACAAAGACATTGGTTGACCGTTTCTTTGTGACTTTATATACTGATATCTGAAACTGTATTTAGTTTGTTTTCACCACATCTACTGTTTGTAACAGTATGTCAGCAATACATCCTATTCTTGCTTATTTTTCTGGTCGTTGTGTTTCATTTCATCACCATCCGTTTTGCACCATCTCACACTTTAATTACAATGACTTTTCTTTGATGTATTCCCTCCGTTCACAGTGTCAAAGCACCATAACATAGAGAATTTGTATGTAATTATGTTGGATATGCAGACCCAAATGGAAGACTGCAGCAGCTGAGAAACACAGTCCATGGTGTATACTTTCCCTTAACGTTTGCCTTTTTTTCCTTCCCAGAGACCTGAGCCATAACAAATTGCAGGTGCTTGACGGCACTTTGTTTTCCAAACTACAACATCTAAGTGAAATGTAAGTATGCCTTGTGTTCTCAGCGCTTTCTACAGTAAACACAGGATTTTCCAAACAGCCTCAATTACTGTCCTGCATGTGACAAACTATTCTTTTTTTTTTCCTCAATGTGTACAGAAAGCTGAACCACAATGAACTGGAGGCAATACCTGATTTTGGCCCTTATGCTTCGAACATCACAACACTCATTCTGTAAGTAAAACCTTTCTCAAATTCTATGAACACCTCTCACTTCAGCCTGGTATGGACGCTAATCCTCTGGCAGGGTTGTCATGGCTGGTTAAAGTAGTGAGCTGGGAAGTGGTTCCTCCCCCTTCTTTCCCTCTCTTAACTGAGCCAGTTCCCAGACGGGGCAGTCTGAGACATGGCAGCCAGCCCCAGACGGGTCACGTGGTCAAAGACAAATGCCCTCAACAGAAATGTTTTGTTTGGTGGCTGTTGCTGCTTTTGGTGTATTTTTAACCTGGAGGCAGTGACGTAATGCTGGGAAGAAAGAAAATTGTCGTGTGAAAATCCATATTTGGGGATTTTGATGTGGATGGATTGCATGTTTTTCTGTGGTCCTTTTTTATAGGGCTTTAATGGGAGTTAATCTGGAAACAAGACAGTGTGTTAGAGTAGATCAATTACTTGCTAAATCAAATTTAAGGTCCCGTATCATGCTTATTTTCAGGGTCATGCTCGTATTTTGGTTTCTACAACATGTTTACACGCTTTAATAACAATTAAAAAATGAAGTGGAAGTACTGTTGCTCTAAGTTAGAGAAAAAATAGACATATTTAGTAGCAGCAGTGGATACAAAGCAGCAAATAAACAGTGAACGCTGTGTCTGGAGAACAGTGCAGAACTGATGAAGTATACAGGCCTAGCCCAATTCATACACTATGGCAATATAAAGTGCTTTACAAATGAGCAAAAGGGGAGCCCAAATAGCTCAATTGGTAGAGGAGTCGTCCATACATAGAGGTTTACGCCTCGACACAGCGGTCCGGGTTTGACTCCCACCTGTGGCCCATGGCTGACTGCCATTCCCCCCTCTCTCTCCCCTTTCATGTCTTCTGCTGTCCTATCAAAATGAAGGCTGAACATGCCCAAAAAAATCTTCAAAACAAATGAGCAGAAGGGTAATGTGTATTTAATAAAACAAACACATAATGTGTAAAATAATTTGTTAAATTATAAATGAGCAAAATATTCCATTTTAAATTAGAACAGACAAAAACGGTATAACTTTATTTTGTGCAAACATGTCAGCTCTCAATTGCGTGCAAGAATGCTCTTGAGTGTGCGTAGATTCTGTTCTTACCTAAGAACAAATCAAGTAAGAAAACATTGGTGAATGCCAGAATCTTCCTAAAAGGGTGGTTTAAGAACAAATTTGTTCTTCATAACATTTGAATGAGGCCCATTTTTTCCTCATACTGTCTTTCTGAATATTCCTGTATTCCCCCTCTATCTGAACTGCTCCGTTTTAGTGCCTGTCTCTTTAAGCCCCCTCTGCTCTGATTGGTCAGCATTTTTGGGGTCTTTTGCATTTGCACTGTCACATTCTCTGCCCCGTCATTGCAGCTGGGGAACGACTGTAACTGTGCTGTAGCGCACTCCCTACCTATGTATATAATTTAGTATAATTGTGAGATCTCCACCGTTCGGTGCGCATTTCGCTGTTGATTGAGTGTTTTGATACTTTCAGTGTTTATATTGCACCTAGACCTGATTTTTAATTTTTAAAAACATACAAATCTCACTTTACAATATGGGTCATTTACAGAAGTCAATTAATCACAGTTTTTGTGTATATATGCAGCAGAAACATAACCATAAGTGCTTGGCTAATAGGTTGATATATGAAGATTATTCAGGGTAAAACTATTTGACTTGTTATATTTAATCTTGCTCAGACTCAACCCAGAAGATTCTTTCGTATATTGTTGTGCAATACGTGCTTTCAAAAGAACACTAGATATTAGTGTGTGTGTGTGTGTGAAACCTCAACAATTTGATTTGCTTTCTGTGGCGTGTCTCTCAAAAACCGAGCGACATGAAGTTATTCTGGAAGAATGTATCAGTCTCCCGGGTTGATGAGGCGTGTTCCTCATCAAGCCTCAACACGACGCTCTGCGGCAGCCGCAGGCCATGCAGCCATCACCATTCGTTTGCACGTTAACCGCAGGAGTGTCACCTTCAGCTATAAGCTGCAAGGAAGATAGGCGGGATAGTTTATTTTATTTAAGGCATGATCTTTACAACTGATTAGTTATTATTTCACTGCATTATTTGAGGGTGATTTTGTGTTAATGTTATGCCAGTTTTCCTACTGCATGTGGTAACTCGGATTTGATTTGTATATAAATGGATTTTTTGTTCATGGGTTCATCTGCCACAACTGCTGTGCGTGTGCTTTCCAAGTACCCTTGAGCAACTCCCGCACAACTTCACTTGAAAAATTACAGACTCTCCAAACCATAATTTGATTTGTTGTTCAGTTTGGTTTACCCAAAGTTGTGTCATCCACATCCACTCTGCCTTAACACTCCAGATAGATAAATAGATCTTTTGATTTTCTTTGAAGATACAGAACACTGATACATAGTTAGAGAATGACATAGAACAAAGACACATATGTCTCCTAAGATGTTCTTATCTTGAAATAGGACGTCTTATTGTATACTCTTAAAGTGTACACACTACCTTGAGAGTTGAAGTTTTACAAACAGAGAATAACAAAATTTGGATGGTTATTTTTGTAGCTAATGAACTCCGTTATCTGGCCAAGTAACACTAATACATGCTAAAAAAGACAGGCTGTATATATATATATATATATATATATATATATATATATATATATATATTGTAAGTTTTTCATTTACCAGTCAAGTTAATTGCTATTTTGCTGTTATGGTACAGGTAGTGTCATCTGTGCTGCCTTAACAAATTCCGTATGCATTAATAATAATTTATGTTTGATTAATCCCGCAAAGGAAATTACAATGGTACTGATACAGACATTTTGAAGCAGCAAATGTCACAGTAAATAGTTTTAAATTGATAAATGTAAAAATAAAGCATCACACTTTTCTGTCCTTAAAAAAGAAGAAAATTAACACTGCCTTTTTGTGTCACACTTTAAATATACAAAACTATTGTGAAGTCAGGAGCATAATTCGGTTCAACTGAATCAAAAGCGATATGAATAAAAAGGGCACACACAGAAGGAGAAAATAAAATTCACACTTTCACTGCCACTCTCCTCCTTAAGATAAGGTGGCGCGATGTGATTTTTCCAGAAGTTCTTTCCCTCCAGTTTATCAGAGTTGGAAGGGTAGTAAAGAAAGAAAGAAAGGAAGGAAAAAAAGACCTTGGGGTATCAAATACCACTTATTCAAACAGCCAGTCAGACATAGCGGCAGCTGTCGCAGACTTCTTTGACCTCGCAGCTCCGAGTAAAAACAAACGGCAATAACCCTGCAGCTGGTAGTAATTGAGTCGTGATCATCTTAATTAATTGAACAATTTCCCAGGAATTCATAGAGGGGGTAAACCCCACCGCCTCTAAATCCCTCTGCCTGTATTCAGGGGGGTTCAACAAATGACCTGGAGAGTCCAGGTCTGATTAGGTATATTAGGAGGTGAACCTCGGTGAAGATGAGTTACAAACTCACAACAGTCGCAATTATAGGAATACTCTTTAACTAGGGCTGCAACTAGTAAGTATTTTCATCACCTGTCTGCTATTTTTAGTTTA
This sequence comes from Etheostoma cragini, assembly GCF_013103735.1. Lineage (NCBI taxonomy): Eukaryota > Metazoa > Chordata > Actinopteri > Perciformes > Percidae > Etheostoma > Etheostoma cragini. The sequence goes on along the minus strand of NC_048429.1, from coordinate 14,082,387 downwards.
TTCAATTTATTGTTTAGTCCATTCAAAAACGCTTTTCACAATTTCCCAAAATCCAAGGTGATGTCAGCTACAGGAACTTAAAATGAGTGAGATATATCCACGTTCTGAATATGGTGTCTCAACAGCGCAAGCAGCCCTGCTTTTCATTACAGGCACCACTGCAGAGAGAGAGTCATCAGATGGCTTCTCAAAACTCTGTTCTTTTTCTAATAGAAAATACCACACATATGTTCAAACACACACACACACACACACACACACACACACACACACACACACACACACACACACACACACACACACACACACACACACACACACACACACTACGAGTGAGATGGTTTTAGAAAAAGCAGCTTTTAAGAGCTTCCCCAATTAAAAGAATTAGTTGTTGCTCAGTGGACAACACTGCTCCAAGCACAAATCAACAATCTTACATAACATAACTTTTGAGGGTGTAAAAGTGGTGAGTGTGACGGCCACAAATACTAGTTTGCAAGAGTGCTGATAGGTACGTGCTTATGCAAAACCCACATCATGTTGGTGCAATAAGCTGGTAATGAAAAAGGGCTTTACTCACTTAGGTTTTATAAAAACTAGTGTTCCACTAACTTTCTATGCATAGGAAACATTTTCTTTGGTTGTAATCACAACAGCTGCAATGATTTAGAAGCTTATCCGCGACTCACCTCAATTTAATAATGAGTACATATTTTATCAATACTCAAGGTGCCTCGGGCTGTTATTGACACAACGCTGGCCTTCTATTGAATTCCACTAACGGTGGAAAAGCCCTACAACCAATTGTAATGGCTCTATAATTGCGTTTTCTGATAAGCAAAGTGGATGAACAAATTTGAAGTGTGTAATTGAAGTGTACAATGCCGGGCTTGTATGTAGAAGAGGAGGGAGTACTCGTTAATAGAGCTTCAAGGATTAATGGATTAACCCTTTAGTAGTCAAAAATCTAATTAAATGCCAACTATTTTCATAAATCGGTTTGAGTCATTCTTTATGAAATAAAAAGTAAATATATTTGAGTCCCGCTTCTTAAACATGAAATTTTCTTTATTTTTGTGTGACAGTGAACTGAATATCTTGAGTTGTGTACAAAACAAGAGATTTTGGGCTTTGGGAGACACTGATCAACATTTTTTATCACAATTTTCTGACATTTTATAGACCAAAGAACCAGTTGATTAATCAAAAAAATAATAGATTAATCAACTATGAAAATAATCGCCCTACATGTTGAGTTTTTGTTGAGATGAGGGGGGGGGGGTTTGCTGTTTGTTGGCCCAAGTGTATGCAGTTATCCGGCCATGCAGTCACACAGAGTTTATGTCGACTTAGTGTGTTGGTGCAGGACTGCAAACTAACTTTAATGAATAGTTTGGCTCACAGGATTAGGGAATAATTAGTTGGCCAGATTTCTTCAAACTTCAAGGGTCTATGCCCTGGTCCTCAGACAGGAAATGTGCACCAGCCCCCCCCCCCCCCCCCCCCCCCCCCCCCCCCCCCCCCCCCCCCCCCCCCCCCCCCCCCCGAGAGAAACTGGAAAGACTGGTTCTTTCTCACCAGGCGGCCTTCCCTCTCTCAGCGAACAGTCAGGGGAACATGAAAACTGAGATACAGGTGGTGTGCGGACCTTTTTGTTTGGGACTTGGGGGCTGTGGTGCGTGGAAAGACCTCTGCAAATCTCCAAACAAAAGAGCTGCCTGTGCCGTTTTTTTCATTGTAGACAATGATCTGTATTTCACTGTAGCCTCGTAGTGACTGCCCACCAAAATCTTTCTTTAGATTTGAGTATTTAGTTTAGAGTACCGAGGGTAAGAGAGATAAAGTCAGGGGAAGGGGGGACGATAGGAAAAGGCCCTGCAGCCTGCTGACCTCTTTACTTGGGTCAGACCGGAGCCACTGCAGTAAGATGGTTCATGCACAACACTGAGTGAAATCAAAAGGCCATGGCCTATTTTTTTGTTAATGATATGAAGAAAGTTTCACATCAGCTGTGGAGTGTCCATTGGGCAGAGGCATGCTAGCTGGTCTGTGTTCATACACCACACTCCATGTAATTACATAACAATTTGATTAGGGTTGGGTATTGTTTAGGTTTTTACAGGTGCTAGAACGATACTTATAAAAACCGGTGCCGGTGCCTAAACTGAAATACGAATATATTTGTAATGTATATAATATAAAATATAAAAAAGGAGCACAAAACAGTCGGCGACATTAAAGAACGCCTTGTTTATAGGCAAGGCCATCTAGTCAAAATGAAATGATTTATTAAAAATGTAATAACGGTAACTTATCACAGTGAGTTATTTCATCAGTAAATAACTGGTAAATGACAAAAACAAGCACCAGATGGGAAGAGGGTGTTTTACAATAACTTAAAATGTACCACAAGGCTGGCGAGTTACACGTAAACGCACCGTCTGTGTTGTTTTTCCAACAACGGCAGCTGCAAAGCACGCTGTAATGTCCCGGTGTGGGAATCCTCTACAAGGAAATACAATCACACTTTACACTGTTTAACGTGAGCTATCAGCATTTTAATCATTGTTTAATCCAGCTACTAGCTAACGGTAAAGTAGTGTCCTGTGCAGGGATGCTTCTGGAAAAAAACAAAGTCAGGCACCAACGTTTTTGTACACATTTGGTCTTGTTACAACCGTTTCCTTCGGAAGCGTTTCAGTACCCAACCCTACATTTACTACAGCTTTTGATTTTAATTCTTTCAACAGTTTCAGAGCATATTAAGATGTCTTACTTATATAATTTGAGCAAGTCTGCCTCCACCCTCACCCTGCCAACCCCCTAGCCTACTGTCTTCCCCTGCCACAGCACTAACGTTGACTTAAGCATTAAGCTCAGAAACCATTGCCAGCATTGCCCCAGAATGCCGCCAAACTCTCGGGGCTGCCATCCATCTTGGATCTTTGTTGACTGGTGAATTTTCCCTTCTGTACGTTTGATTCCAAAAGGTGTTGCACTTTCCAAATGGAGAACACAATTTCTATGGAAATGTGTGCTCTCAAAGCAGTCACACATTTGTTACACGTGTAAAACGGGTTAAAGTTCTCTCACCACATGGTGTTCTGAATGGGCGAGAGACATCTCGGTTTCACAGTAGTGTGCTGTCATGCTGGCTCTCTGCCTGAGGTGGGCAAAATGAGGATCAAATGTGACATTACATCAGACTAACCGGCAGAGTCGGTGAGAGCAAAGGCTTTGATGGGTGTCAATAGACGGGTCATAATAAATAACTGAACATGGTAATGTTCGGTATTTTTAGGGCTGCTACTAACGATTCTTTTCATTGTCGATTATTTTCTCGATTATTCCATTAGCTTTGGTTTAGTGATAGATGACGTTCTCAAATGTCTCTTTTTGTCCACAAGTCTAAGATAACTTTGCTGTCATGGTGTTAAAACTAGTAAATATTCACATTAAAGAAGAAGGAATTAGAGAACTTTACTTTTCTTTCATAAAAAAAAAGTATTAATCATGAGTATTTTGTGCTTAAAAAATGAACAAAAATGAAAATGAACAATCAATAGTTGTAACGTTTCAGCTCTTTTCATGACAGAAGCCACTGTTGTGAAGCAGTCTGCACTGTGGGTCATTGATTGACAGCTTTAAACAATTAAACATTAATGACACCACATCCCCAATTAAACCTACATTAGTAAACTGAACTCAGTGTTTTTTTACAAGGGCTGCTGGAAAATGAATCAGAAAAACTAACAGCCCACTGGTCAGTAAGGTGTAGCTCGGGGGGGGGGGGGCTTAAAACCATCGCAATGAATACTGAAAAACGAGGCCTCTAGTCTGGTGCATTGGACGGAATTCCTGCCTCCCCCTTCACTCTCTCTGCTGCCGAGTGTCATGCACAAAGGGGGCACTGTACAGGCTCTGTTTATAACTAAGCAGTCCCTGCACTGCAATTTAGGAGGCGTGCAGCTCAGGAAATTGCTGGCCTCTGCCGAGGCATGCTTTCACTGAGGGAATGGTATTCATCAGCCAAGTAATTGGCAGGTTACTTTTTTTAAATACCTTGTTGGTAATTACCTTATAAACAAAATCACACATCCCTACACCGAATGGTTGTTTGGGCTTGGCATGAAGAGCAGCAACATTGATCATACTGAGCAATTTGTTAAAAACTTAAAGGCAATTTAAGAACTACATTTTTGTAATGTGTGCAGATTAATTGGTTTGTTTTTGTATGAGACCTCTGCGGAAAATAAATAAATAAATAGTATGCCAGTGTTTCACGTTGGGTGGTTAGTCATAGCTTTACAAGCGCGTGAGAGTGTCTTTTTCTAATACCACAGGCTAATTGAGGGACTTGACTGTTTGCATATCTGGAAACACGAAACTGGTGTGCGCCTCTAGTCAAATACACAGTATTTTTGTCATTTATTGGAGTGATGGTGTCTGTGTTTTCAGAGCAAACAACAGGATCACGAGGCTCTCTGTGGAGCAGCTCAGGCCCTTCCACGCTCTGGAAACGCTCGACCTCAGCAACAACAATATTGTGGAAATAAAGGCCAGCTCCTTCCCAGCTCTGCCTCTCAAGAACCTGTGAGTGTCCCCAGTTCTGTCAGTGCCTTTTCAGAGTTCGTTATTTGGATGCGGAAAAGCTCAAAATGAAAGAACCAGCTTAATGTTTCTGTTGCTGTAAGAGCATTTTTACATGTGTCTTATTTCGGTAAATCTTTCTTTCTCAGGTTCCTCAACAACAATCGTATCTCGTCCCTTGAGACGGGCTGCTTCACCAACCTGTCCAGCAGTCTGCAGGTTCTTCGGCTCAACCGCAACCGGCTCTCTACCATCCCAGCTAAGATCTTCCAGCTGCCCAACCTCCAGCATCTGTAAGCTTTTATTGTTTTTCCTCCATTAGAGAAATCTCTCAATCAGGGCTTCGGATCATAATGAGTCATGATGTCTCATAACAACATCTTTTAAGACTTTCCCAGCAATCTAAATAAATTGCCTCTTTCCCAAACCTTTTTTTGACTTTTCAACATGGTCTATGTGCTGTTTCTAAAGCCTTTTCACCCTGAAATCAGTACAGCTATGCAAAAACAATGAATGGTTACATTTTTACAATGCATTGTAAAAAATCTTCCTTGCTTGTGCTCTTATGCTTACTGGTTTTTGTGCGTTTCAGGGAGCTGAGCAGGAACCGGGTTCGCAGGGTGGAGGGCCTGACGTTCCACGGTCTGCACGCTCTTCGCTCCTTGAAGATGCAGAGAAATGGCCTGAGCCGCCTGATGGACGGAGCCTTCTGGGGCCTCAGCAACATGGAAGTCCTGTAAGCAAAAGAAATGTGCATCAAGTTCCGCTTTTCCAACATGATTTCCATGTAGTATAAAGTCTCCTTTTGTGTGTTTGTTTGATGCAGGCAGCTGGACTACAACAACCTGACGGAGGTGAGTAAGGGCTGGCTGTACGGCCTGCTGACTCTGCAGCAGCTCCACCTCGGCCACAACGCCATCAGCAGGATCCGACCTGACGCCTGGGAGTTCTGCCAGAAACTCAGTGAACTGTGAGTCCACCTTTTCTTTTTTTTTCTCCTTTTTTCCCCCCCTCCCTTGGCACCCTCTCTTTTTTTCCCCCTTCCTCTCGTTATTCCCTCCTCACTTTCCATTCACACTCTGAACTCCCAACACTTGTCTGTGTTGCCCTCTCCTCCTCTCTGGCACTCCCGCCTGCCCTTCCTCACACTCCAGATCCTCCTGTCGCCAATCCACACACACAGACACACAGACAAAGCAGCGTCTCTTATTCTCTGCCAGTGAGTGCAAACATTAAAGCGCTGCCAACACATTACACACCCTTTGCCTCTTCTCTTTTCTGTTTTCACTTGAGCCAAAACGTCGGTCTCTGAAAGTCCCACTTATTTTTCCTATTGGATATTCCACTATTAGTTGCAGTTTCTTTCCTTGTCAAACACTACGTTACCCACAAACTTCGGTGACCACCGCCACCCCCGCTCCCCATCAACACACATTCCTGGAAGCAGATTGGATTTCCTTTGTTGTGGCTGTTGTTTACTGCAGCGGTCAGTTCAGTGTTTGCAGAGTCTGGAGTGTTTTTCACAGATAGGTTGTTGTTCTCCTCGCCCCGCCCCCCACCCCCATTTCTCTCGCTCTTATCACTCAAAGCTGAAAGTAAACAGGCCGCCTGTCGACTCGGAAGGTGCAACACGCTATCTGATTTGTTCTCATCTGAGTTTACTTTAAAAAAATAAATGTATATGGTTTCTCAGAAATATTTCTTCCATGAGTTTTCTTTGAATTTGATCCCCTCAAACTCGTGCAAAATAAGTTATCATAAAATTAAATCTGGAAACCGATTGCAGGTAACTCAATTCTTTGGTTTTTGTTGTGTGCCCTACAGCAACCTCTCCTCCAACCATCTATCCAGACTGGAAGAATCCAGCTTTGTAGGCCTCAGCTTGCTGGACGAGCTCCACATCGGAAACAACCGTGTGAGCTTTATTACAGACGGAGCTTTCCGTGGCCTCTCCAACCTGCAGATGCTGTGAGTTGAATTCCGTCGTTTTATACAAAACATTGTGCAAAAGGTTTTTAATGTTTTTCTTTGTGTGTGAATCTTATCTTACTTGTCTAATCAATAGGAAATCAAAACGTACTGTTTTATATTCAAATATAAAAAAATCTGATCTCGACACCTGATGTTTTTACTCTTGAGGTTTTGTACAGATTAAACAAAAGAGGATTTAACGTGTTAATTGCTGTAATGAGCTTGAGAGGTGCAAGTGGGCTGATCTGGTGCTTGTAGGCTGATTGATTTCATTGTTTCACTTTTAGCAGATTAAGTCAGCAGTTAGTTTGCCAGTATTTCTGCTAAACTAAGCTAATCCTGTAAATAAAAGTCCCTCAAAACAGTGAGTACTTCATATGGTGCCCTGTTGGCCCTCCCAACCTCTTTAAAGCCACCTCCACCATCAATCCTATGCTTGAGTGGAAATATCCTGCCTGATTTGTTTTGGGGATGTGAAATACATTACTGTGTTGAGGTCTCTCCACACACATAAAAAAACAACCTCAACAACCCCACCCCCCGCCTGACCCCCCTTTCCCACATCCACCCATCCCCCCCTTTCCCACAGAGAGGCTCCGTAACATTTCCCCTGGTTGGGATTTTTTTAACTCAAACCAAATGTGAGCTGTGCTGCTGAGGTCACCGTAGGGCAGGTGTTCAGCTAGGTGGACATTGATTGCTTCAGGGCTTCAAATCCCCCCCACCCCCTTTCCCTCCCTCCCTCCAAACCGACACACACCCTTCCTCCTCAATCTCAATCAGCCATAACCAGGCACGTCGAGGAGGAAAATAACCGTTTGAAAAGCATTAGAGCAGCTGAGGGATCCAAGGAGGCAGTTTCTCTGGGAAATCCTTCTCTTTCAGTGATTTAGTACTTGAGTGCTGTGTATTTAGATGTTTGGTGTAATTTTCTCTCTGTGGAGCGCAGGTATAATGTGTCCATACTTTTTCTGCAGTCAGTTTGGGTTTGATAGCAGAAAATGTTTCAGGGAACATCAGCGTTAATCGTCAGACGCGATTCCCTCAAAATCAAAGAGCAAAGGCTTTCTTTGTAGAGCCGCTACTTTTGCCCTGACGTTCGAAGCTCATACACGGAGACATCCATTAAAGCAAAGGCAGAGAAACCAATTACTGTAACCACAGTAGTGGGGACAAGATTGCACCAGCTGTTCTTACGTTTAAACTTAGTAAAAACATACAATGTAACTCGGCTAAGTGAAGATTTACGCAACAATACATTAAGAGTTCGCACCCCACCAAATGGATCTGAGAGATTCATTTTTACTAAATATTTACACATACTATCTGCCAGATATGACTGCTATGCAAATGAAGCAACTAGCAAAACCTACATTTGCATGCTTGTTGTATGGCAGAGTAAAATAAGTGAAGAATTATGGTTAATATATCTGGACATTCGTACAAAATGCTGTTTAACAATGATGGAAACTGGGGTTTTAAATTACTACTCACAAAACAGATTAAATGACAGGTTAATGCAAGATTAGCTTGTAAAATCATATGTGAAGAAAGAGTGCTTTACAGTTTGTACAAAGTTAATTGGCCATTTCGTCCAACACTATTCACATAACATTTTGTAATTAGGTGTATTATTGTTGTTTTTGTGGAATGCAATTTAAAACCGTACCTGACCTCCTACTCTTTACTCTGAACAGATACATTAGCAAGCTAATGCTTTGTTAGCTGGTTCAGTTAGCTACAAAGTAGTTACTGGATGTATATATTAACCACATAATTAACCACTATGTAGCATATAGTAACCACTACTCTCTACTTAATAACTAGTTTGTGGGTTGCAACTAGTTTTTTTTTTTAAATTTCTGTAAATCTCCACTTAGTAAATACTGAGGTTGTATCTAGGCTAAGTTTGAACAGACACGTTAGGTTCTGATTGAGGTCATTTTATTGGAGTTGACAGAATCTAAATCTTTTTCACATAAATCCATAAAATGGGTAAAATATCACAGATTTATTATATAATTGATGATAGATAAAAGCTCTGTGGCAACACTTCCTTTGAGGGTAACTCATACATTTTTGAATTGCATGCAGAGTATATTTATCCCCTCAAATGAAGTTTGAAATGCAGCCCACATGTTATATTGCAGCATTTCCTTGTCAGACGTTTTTTTCTATAGAACACAGAAAAGCAACTGCAGACTTTAAAAAAAGTCTTTCTGGAGTCGCTTTGAATAGAATTTTAACATCCAAAACATTTCCCCCCTCAAAGGAAATGTAAAGCCGCATAAAGTTTTATTAACATCGCAAGTGCAGTTGTTTGCTGGGTGTGGATTTTTTTTTTTTTTTAACGATGCAGTCTTTTCTTTGTTTCTTTGGAAAGGGATCTCCAAAATAATGAAATCTCCTGGACCATTGAAGACATGAATGGCCCTTTCTCTGCTTTGGACAAGCTGAAAAAACTGTAAGTTCATGATGGTAACATGATGTTTCACCTTGGACTGGGTGACTTTGTGGAACAAAGTAAGGTTAGCAAGTAAAAGTGAAGTTTTGAAATTGATTAGATGTTTGTTGTTTTCCCAGATTTCTGCAGGGGAACCAGATCCGTTCGGTGACCAAAAAGTCTTTCTCTGGCCTGGACGCGCTGCAGCACCTGTGAGTCGGCCTTGTGTTTTACTGATAGTTTCCGAAAGTCTGAGCTGTAAACTAAACGGGGTGAATCAGACTAAGACACAAAGGCTGTTTGTTAGAACCGTACACCCACTGTCTTCTCCCATTCCTCCGCTTTGATGTGGAATAAAAAAAAACTCAACCATTTGTATCTTTACATGTGTGCCAGACCATATCGATCATCAAGGCAAGTGGAGGAGTGTGTGTGTGTACAACAGCTGCATTTGATTCTAATTAGAGTTTTTTCCCAGCCGTTGCCAGAGCTCAAAGCAGCCCAGAGTTGGGCCTCTCTTGATTAACACAGCAAACTGCTGCCCAGAGTTTTATTGTTCTGGAGCCCAGACCTTTTTTTCTCTCGATTGAAGTTTTTGTAGCCTTCACTCTATACGGCCGATGTAGGCAAAAAAAAAAAAAGCTGCCATCTCTCCGCGAGGATTTCTACCAGTCCTAATTTCTTTTCTCGTCTTTCCACAGAGATTTGAGCAACAACGCCATCATGTCCATCCAAGCGAACGCCTTCTCTCAGATGAAGAACCTGCAGGAGCTGTAAGTACGACCAAGGACAGCTTAAGTTTGTATTTCAGTGTTGATGTGGGACAGAGCACCAGGTGAAACTCATTATGGTCTGCAGGGAACAGTGCTTGCTTCACCATTAATAATGGTTTCACAGGTCTGTCTGTGGGTGTCTCCTGCTAACAAAGGCTAATTTCTAGTCAAAAGCTATGCAACGGTATTTAGAATTTAAGGATGATTGTGACTTAGTTGGTTGTATGTGAAGCATTCCCATCAGTAAGCAAAGCAACATTTACGTGTCATATTTCCAAAGACAAAATGTTTCACGGATCAGACCTTTGTCATTCACAAACTACTCCTGACAAAAATCACAAAAACAATCAAAAATGATATTTTTGAATTGCAAATGAAGGTTTGTCTTCTCCCCTGGCAGGCGGCTGAATACCTCCAGTTTGCTGTGCGACTGCCAGCTGAAGTGGCTTCCCGTCTGGGTGGCAGAACAAACCTTCCTGCCCTGCGTCAACGCCAGCTGCGCCCACCCGCAGATGCTGAATGGCAGGAGTGTGTTTGCCGTCAGCCAGGAGGAGTTTGTGTGTGGTAAGTGATGCATTCATTTGGTGTAACACCTTTACACACACACACACGTTTTCCATTCATGAGCTGACCCAGATTGTTCATTTTTTTCCTCCCTGACTGCTGGACAAGGTAATGAGTCTCATGAAGGGAACAATATGGAAATGTACTAGGTTAAGTCTTTAGCTTTCCTAGTTACTGGTTAGAAACTGAGGAAATATTTCAGCTCACATTTTTTCCTGATCTGCTAATAAAATGACAAAACAAATTGCCAAACATTGATAAATGGCCAAATCCAGACCTGAACACACAGAAGCTTTTATACAGATTTTTGAAATCCTTTTGTCATCTTCCCAGATGACTTCCCAAAGCCTCAAATCACTGTGCAGCCGGAGACCCAGTCAGCCCTCAAGGGCACCAATATGACGTTTGTCTGCTCGGCAGCCAGCTCCAGCGACTCACCAATGACCTTTGCTTGGAAGAAAGACAATGAGGGTCTGAACGACGTGGAGATCTACAACCAGGCCCACTTGCGGGTGCAGAAAAGTACAGGAGGCGAGACGGAGGTGACGGAGTATACAACCACCCTTCAGCTACGCAATGTGGAGTTCTCCAGCGAGGGAAAGTACCAGTGCGTCATCTCAAACCACTTTGGATCGTCCTATTCAACAAAGGCCAGACTCACTGTCAACAGTAAGTTTGGGATGGGAAAAGCCAATTGGTTGTCTCAATCTAAAAGTGGACACAAAACGGCTGTCTGTGATGATTCTAATTGTCATTTAATTCTCATTTCCAGTGCTCCCTTCCTTCACCAAGATGCCAATGGACCTGAGTATCCGTGCTGGAGCAACAGCCAGGCTGGAATGTGCCGCCGTTGGTCACCCTTCCCCTCAGATTGCCTGGCAGAAAGACGGAGGCACCGACTTCCCTGCCGCCCGCGAACGCCGCATGCACGTCATGCCGGAGGACGACGTGTTTTTCATAGTGGACGTCAAGACCGAGGACATCGGCGTTTATAGCTGCACTGCTGGGAACACAGCTGGCGCTGTTTCTGCGAATGCTACGCTAACTGTTCTAGGTGAGAAGCGCTTGACGTTTAGAACTTCCATCTTAGGTCTGAAAGGCTTGCACAATATGAGGAAAATATCTAACTGCAATATAATTCACGATATTGAAGAATGATCATGTGTGTCACTCATTTTCAATAACTAATATTGAGTCTTGAAAAATGTAACTGATTGTAGTGTGATTTTTGTGAGGATCTCTACCAAACATTGAGGATAGGATTTGTGTTCATTTAGAATTTTTTTCATACATATTTTGCCTTTAACAAATATTGCACTAGTCTGCTAACAGAGTTTCCCTCCGGGGATCAATAAAGTATTTCTGATTCTGATGAAAATTAGTGCGTGGCCCTAGTGTAAAATAAACTGTACATCAATAAATTACTTGGACTATTCCTTGTCACACTAAACAATTGTACTGCTCTGGTCCTTCTTTCAGAAACACCTTCCTTCTTACGGCCCCTCATGGATCGCACTGTGGCCAAGGGCGAAACCGCTGTCCTCCAGTGCATAGCTGGCGGCAGTCCTCCCCCGAGGCTAAACTGGACCAAAGACGACAGCCCACTGGTAGTGACCGAGCGCCATTTCTTCGCAGCTGCCAACCAGCTCCTCATCATCGTTGACGCTGCAGAGGCTGACGCAGGGAAGTACACCTGCGAGATGTCCAACGCGCTGGGCACGGAGAGGGGTAATGTTCGGCTGGCTGTTACACCGAATCCCAACTGCGACTCTGGAGTGCAGGGCGGCGTGGGAGTCGGCATCGGGGGCGGGGTTGGATCAGATGACGATGGGTGGACCACAGTGGGAATCGTCATCATAGCCGTTGTGTGCTGTGTGGTGGGCACTTCACTGGTTTGGGTGGTCATCATCTATCACACACGGCGACGCAACGAGGACTGCAGCGTCACCAACACAGGTTGGTTCATGATCATTTGTTGGAGTTTTAGCTTTTTATATCAAGGTTAACAAAAGGGTTCCCTGAACACATATTGCAGAATCTGATAACAATAAAAATGGAAAAATATGATCCTAACTTAATATCTTTGTGCTTCAGATGAGACCAACCTGCCTGGTGACATTCCCAGCTACCTGTCCTCACAGGGCACACTAGCTGACCGTCAGGACGGCTACATCCCGTCAGAGAGCGGCAGCAGCCATCAGTATATGTCTTCGTCAATTAGCGGCTTCTACCTGCAACCCAAAGACATGAATGGTAAAACAACTCCCTTTCTTCCTTGTGTGAAAATGTAAACCCTCTGGAGCGTCACGTTTTTCTTACAATATTCTGTTCCTTCCCCAATACAGGTTTTTGTCACCTGGATACAGGAAGCGAAGCCGACATGGAGGCAGCCATCGATCCTCTCCTTTGCCATTATCAAGGTCCAATCAGCTCACTGCTTTGCCAGGACAACATCTACTCCACTGACCCGTCAGAAGTCTTCACAGGTCCGTACAACAACACTATTAGACTGTTGTTGATGCATAACATTATGTCCAAGTATTTTTGGTGCTATCGTTCGACATCTTTCTTACTTTCTAAAGTATATAATTTCCTTTTTTTATTTTTATTTATTTTCAGGCTGTTCTATCGACCAAAGGCCTGTCTGCATGGACTCTTACAGCGGCAGCCTGACCAGCTCTAAAATGAGGGACTACTTCCTGTCTGAGCATTTTGACCTCTGCTCCTCCTCTGTCCTGATGCAGCTCCCCAACGCCAATCTCCCTCATGGCCCCTCTCACCAGCAGAGTGACCGCCGACCATCCATGGAGGAGGGAGAAGCAATCGACTACGGGAGACCTCATGAATGTCTTCCCCCCTCCAACAGCTTCATGGGTAGGTCTTGGGTTAATCCCTTTTCCCAACTTTTCTGGATTTTGTCTGTACGTTGGTCTGACTTCTTCCTGCATCTTTCTCGCTCAGGAACATTTGGGAAAGCTCCCTGGAGGCCTCATAAAGACCTATACACAGGCTTTGCCCCGCCGTCGGTGACGCATAATGGAATAACTCTGCATGAGAATCCTTACATCGCTCCAGATGCTGATTCAGACCTAGAGGACAACAGTCTCGCCAAGGACTCGGCATCAGAGCAGAGCAACAGCGTTTATGAACAGCTGTTTGACAGCAAGAGGACTGATCCCATCCCACAGCGTAGACCGAGCACTTAGCTCAATGACTGTTGTTTTTGATGAAGAGGATGACCAAAAAAATAAGAACATTTCTACCTCACTGAATGGACACTTTTGCAATAAAGGACTCCTCAAATGTGCAACGAGTGAATGTAACGGACACAAATGTTCCTGGGGAAAAGTAATAAGGAACATATTAGCAGCTGTTCAAGGACACAGCTTCAGTTAAATATAGATGAATATATATATATACGTTTTTTATATAAAGTTTATTATATTTTGTAAATTGTATATAAACAGATTCCATTATTTTTGCTTACCTTATGTGTATGAGTTTTTTGCAGCCCAGGCTATTCAGTTATTCCAGTTTGAATGAAGCAATGTTTTGCACATACGTAAACAATAATAATAAAAAAAAAAAAAACTTAATGTGTGCTGCTGCATTCACTGAAAGCTAAGAGTCGTCAATGAAGTTACTGTCTTAATCATGCAGGACATGTGATAGATTGATGTGAGAGATTTAGAGGACGTGGTGGGGCCAGTGGTGGGTGTTAAACGCTGGCCTTCTAGAACCAAACCACAGACCACCTCAGGTCTGTCATCAGTCAGCCCCCCCACCAAGAGACAGACTGAGACACGGAGGATGTTTAACTGCTTGGTATCACAATCTGGTTCCATGCAGGGCTGGGAAATAATTATAAATAATAGTTTATCAACTCTCAGTGGAATCATGTGGTATACATTTACTGTTGATTCGGAGCAAGCTGAAGGCTTTAATCTCTGGTTATTTTGCATATGTTTGCAATTTTGTGATTTAAATTAGGGGAAAAAAATGAATCACAATTGTTAATCTTAGAATTGATACCAAAATTCTCTGCCAGGATTTTTCTTTCCCTCAAAGTGTAATGTTTATTGCACACATGAACCATTACAAAACAAAAAAAATGGCAGTACCAGACATTCTTTTTGGCACCCATAGCACATTCCTATAGCATCACAAGCCTGTAAACACAGATGAATGAAGAGAAGGGAGAACATGCAGTGCTTGGGAGCACTTTGAAACCTATTTTATACAGTCTAAATCAAGATTATTTAAACTAATCACTCATTGACTTTTGAATTTTTTTTGCAAATATTGAATTTAACAGTAAAAAAAAAACAACAACCTTAAACTGTGAAATTTCCCTTAATAATTTTTCTGTTTGAATTTGTTTTAATCCTATTTAGAACACAAGACAAAATAAGAGTTTACTTGCAAAAAGTAATGTGCAAAATCCTTTTCTCGATTACTCTGTTTTTGTGATTGTGAGAAGCCGAAGTTGTTACCAAGATTAAAAATTTGTTTAATTACAGTCCGGACGAGGTGACGAAGGCTCTACAAAATAGTCTCGGGAAGAACTTATTTTGGTGAAACATTTTCACCCCCCAACAAAAACTTTACAAACAATATCAAATGAAGTTAACTGTTACATGAGCTATTAAATTAGCTTGATATGGTTAAATGTAATTTGCTTTTACCAGTGTGTCGCTATATGTAACGTTAAAATTATCATCATCATCATGTCATTTCTGCCAGTTGCTTTTACAATTATTCACTGAAAGAACCAAGGAGGACTTCCTTGTTGCACGATACAAATTTTCTTCAAATCTAGACATTTTCAGGGTGTAGCTTGCTAGCTCAAAGGTTGTAGTTTTCCCTGTGTTAAATGGACAGTTAATCCAGACTACTACCACTGTTTAGTCCCACTGTTTTTTAAGACGTGGTTTACTGCTATTGCAAAAGCTATTACGTCTACTACTGATTAAATTCCTCCAGTCAAGTAATATTGCACTAAAACGTAAATAGCATGGAAAATGCAAAATCTATTACTACAAGTTCTACCACTATTATTATTAGTAATACTACTACGATTACTCCTAATTACGATTACTAATACTTCTACTGTTATTACTGCTATGATTTAGGCATTGAACTAGAACTACTCATGCTACTTCTGCAACCAGCAGTATTAATTGTAGAAGTAACTCGGGTTGGGTACCGAACTCTATACTCTTTTGGGTACAGACCAAAATTACGTTGGTACTACCGAGGACCGATTCACGTTAAATGAAACTGTGGAAAGTTTCGGTACCTGACAGTGCATAAGCACAAGCTTATCTGTCCTCTCTGCTTGTTGACAGAGCGGGGCGGAGGGAAAGCAACAACAACAAAAAAGGTACTAAAACCGAAATTCAGGTATCCTAAAAATGTGAACCGTACCCAACCCTAGTAGTAAGAATATTAGTAGTAGTAATAGTAGGTGCAGTGGCAATAGTTTATAATATAGGTTAGAATTTTTAAAGTCTGTCTTAATACTAGATGCTCACACACTGTATGTACATCCAATGTAGTAAGGAGCCAACTACGATTCACCATCATTGTCAGTAGGGATGTAACGAAACAAAACTCACGATTCGATTCATGATTATAATAATATTCTCATAGCAAACTGCAGATGTGTCTCAAAAGTACAACTGAAATAGTATTTTATCTTAAATAACAAAATAAATAAAATGTTTATTGCTAATTGCATATTGTTAGAGTTAAATGATTTATTTAAAATGTAATACCTTACAACTTTTTTTCACCAGTCGATTACTGTTTAACGACAAAAAGAAGAAACACCAGCTGGCTGAAGGGTCATTTTACAACAACATTGAACGCAACACGTTCAATGGAGCCAAACCCAAACGCATCACTAACTTCCCGTCTATGTTTATCTGTTGCTATCCCGTTTCTTCAGCTATGTTCTTTTCTGTGTCAGTAATATTGCTGTAACCACTATAATCAATAATGACTTTATTAATAATGATGCATAATTGAACAATACTTATAATTACATTAATTCGTGGTTAACCCGCAAATTGCTGTTAGAACAGTATGGCACAATGTAGCTTAGCCCAAACTAAACTCTTTCTGTTTGCTGGATGAATCATCCGCAC
>NC_048429.1:14052255-14065887 GCF_013103735.1 Etheostoma cragini | reverse complement strand
CCCCCCCCTCCCCCTTCTCGCCTGGCGGTTTGTTGTTTCAGGCCTCTCCTCTCCAACATGAGGGAAAAAGGTGTGTTTGTGCACCAGGGCTAGCTGTTGAAACTTGCACTTGGAAAGCATCTTGCGGCTCTCTGCCTGCCACAGTGGAGTTGTGTTTTACGAAATGGCAAATTTACAATGGTGGTGCCAGCAGGTGGGAGGCGATTTAGTCAGATCCCCTATACAAGGCCAACTGTTTCAGCCGTGCGTTTAACCCGGCAGCGTGGAAAGGACTGCAATGAAAAGTAGTGAAATTTACTTGCTATAATCACATGCACCCTAAAGGGCTGTGTTTGGATTCCCACTCTCGCTCAGTTTGTGTATGGAAATGCTGATGGTGAATATTTACTTTCATGGGCGGTTCATTTAGCTCCCATCTTTCTGGCTGACTAATGGTTAAGTCCACCTGGCTGATGGCTACGCTGCGCTGGTTTCTATGCCTTTACCCCACTGTAAAGGAATGAGGGGGTTTGTTGGAAGTCTTGCCAGTTCTTTGAGGAGGCTGCGATTAAGACAAGATGGTGGAGCCACACACATCCAAACACCTGGGAAACAGCTGCTGCTGCTGCTGGGATTAGTCCACTTCTGCCTAATAACCTTATCTCGGTGCGAGGTAGTGTCTGGTTAGAGCAGAAATCAGGTCCAACCAACCTGATCCTCCAGAATGGATAAGTGGTGCCTGGGAGAGATTAATGATAAACTCAGTGGATTCTGATTGCACTTCTAGCTGAGCTCAATGTGGTGATATTTATAGGACTGACACTCTGTATTGTTTGAAAGTAAAAATTTCAAACCGTTGAGTGGGCAAAATTATGTATATGATAAACTGGTGATGCATGAACGACGTGTATAACAGATGTGAGACCAGATCAGAAAGGGGTACTTTTAGTAGTTAAGGTCATAGTTTTTGGGCTTCACAAAAGCTCTGCTGGAGAAATTGTGGGGGTGAGGGGGTAGTTTAACGAGAAAGCCAACCTAAAATACTTTAGCATTACTGTGAAACAACTTTTCGTTGTGTCCTTTGCAATTCACTGTGCATTTAGCATATTTTTCTCATACCCGCTGATAATTGGCTAAATGTGCAACATAGAATAAGATCAAGGAAGTCTAGTTTAAGTAAAAGATACAGGAGTTTGAATGTTTATACATTTTTTAACAGGGCTGACGTTGGTACGAACATGGAATTACCCAGGTAAAGTTTAAACCAGCAATACAACACTAACATAATATCACCTTATCAAGGCAATATGGCTAACATGTAACAGTGGCTCTTTTACACAACGAGTAGACATGGAGCAACTTCAGCTTTTTTTGGAAGTTGTGTTTTTGGCCATCTAATAAATAACCTAGTCACTCCTATTTTAGCTCTGTTTTGTTCGCTACCAACTCCTGGGGGAAATATCTGGCTTTTTAACTGCTAAAGGGTCCGCTATGTTTACCAGATAGTCGTTACCTTTGTTTGTCACATTGAGTGAGCAGAACCATCTGCAGCTCAACGTGACAAAGACTAAGGACCTGGTGGTGGATCTAAGGAGAGCCAAGGCAGCAGTGAGCCCTGTTCCCATCCAGGGGGTCAGGGTGGACATTGTGGACAACTCCAAATACCTGGGAGTGCACTTGGACAATAAACTGGACGGGGCCAAAAAACACTCAAGCCCTCTACAGGAAGGGCCAAAGCCGTCATAAAGTATTTCTGATTCTAATTCTGCTTGTCAGCTGTTTGTTGCTGAGCAGGTAGCATTCAGTGGGTCTTTAGAACTTTTTGCTAAAACAGCTGGCCGAAAAAGACACTGCTTTGAGCAATGAGAGTAAACGAAATCAGTAAAGTTGCATCCCGTAAAACCAAAACAATGAGCCTAAAAGCACTAAAATGTAGAACTGAGATAAACTGTTGGTTCGTCACTACAAGCAGCATTGTTCAAATTTCAATTAAATCAATTCAATTTTTAATATAAATCTATTTTAGCAGCTTTGAGCATTTTAAAAACTTTGTGAAGTTGGAATATTAGTGTGTCAGAGTCAATGGACATTAAAGGCTACTTTTAGCGGAAAAATTTTGTAATAAGAGGCAGTAAGATCCATTTCTACACCCACAGATAGAAGAAGACAGACCAGAATGTTTTTAGAATTTTTAAGTGCAGGCACTCGCCCCTTTATCAAGTAAAGGTTTACTACTACACAGTATTTATCTTTCTACAGCTATTGATATGCTGAAAACAACAAGCTCACACGTTTAACAGGAGTTGTCAATAGACATACTGAAGGAAATCTCTGGATGTAGCAGGAGTTGGTCAGACAGGTTGAGGGAAAGCAGATCAATTGCTATATTTTTTACAAAATGACACCTAGATTGTGTTGGAAAACTTGAATTGGTGATTGTTAGCATTTAAGAGGTTTTGAGAGGGACTTTTCCTTGAACTGCCTTGCTCAAGGTCACTTAATTGCAACTCTGGGAAGGGTTGCAGGGTTTAGCAGCAATAAGTGATTCCCTTTTTCTCTAGGCAAGGTTTTACACTTCACTAAACTTATGCATGTTAAAATTAGGCGTGTGGATGTAATTCCCCTCAGAATGGTTTATTTACTCCGTAAGGAAAGTCTCTGAAATTGCTGCAACCAAAAAACAATTTGTTGCCTTAATGACTAAAGTGTAAAAGGTTTCCACTTTTTAAAAGGCATTGTGGATCCAGGAGTCTCCTGCAGAGTCTGCCGCCAGCGACAACCTCCACATTTCCAGCCCGAGGCAGAATAATTTCCCCTCTTTGATTCTCCGTCCAGAGAAATGACAGGAAGTCGACGATTCCTCCAGACCACCAATGTCTGGCAGACGGCTGATGGAGTAGGTTTACCCCTGGTCTCAGATCAGATGTCCAATCTCCATTTTCTGCCCTTGGTTTGTTCAAGTTTGAAGTCAGACGCTGATCCAGGGTCAGTTCCTCAGGCCATCTCTGCTCCCAACACCCCAGAGACTGAGCCAAGAAAATGAATTAGCATGCCATGGTCTTATCTCATTGCCAGACACTCTGAATTTTGTAGGCAATTTGGCTTCATTATTGCCAGATGTGGTGACATGCAGACAGATGTTTATTATATTAAATAGCTAGAGGCGGTTCAGAGAAAAAAAGTATTCCTCGGTTATGAAGCTCTGGAAATCTGCTGGGGGATGGATGTCTGACTTTAACAACCACTGTGCTTGTTTCTACGTTAGATATGCTGTGTCAGTGCTAGAATACAGATGCAAAAATGCGCTGACCCCAGCTTTCGGTATGTGAGGTCATCCTCACTTTTCAACTGTTGACAGACCAATCCAAAAAGATTTGTGTTGTGTTGCTTCCATGGATGGTTTTCACTTTCCCTGGCTGATCCGTTGGGTTTTTCCTCTTATGCGACAAAACACTTCAATCATTCGCAGATTATCTTCAAGCTCGGTGAGAATCTTTTGACCATATCGAATCACAGAAACAGCATTCGCTTGGTGCAAACACCAGCTGAAGCCAACTTCAGCTTGGTATCACTGAGCTGGAGAAATCCCACGGTCATATAATATGTTCACACCAGTCGCCATCAGTGTGAATCCCAGCACGGACTCCATAAAACCCCATCAGACCATCTCTTTTCAATCTCCAATCCAGCCAGGGCTCTTTGTATGATTAAAAACATATACAATGGCTTTGCATCTTGCAGATGTTGCCATAAATCACCGGCTGGCCCTGCCTCTGCAACTGGCTGCCTGACAAATGTTCCACAATAACTGGGGCCCCCACCCCACCCTTCCAGTAAAAGAGAGAGGAAAAAAAGAAAAAGGGTAAAAGAAAAAGAAAAAGAAAAAAAGCCTGGAATTTCTACCCGGCTGCTTGTAACTCTTTCAAGACTATTGTAAAGTCTCAGCCATGTCAGCACAGGTGGAAACCTGAGGGGTCATAAACCAGAAAGAAAAAAGACCGCCCACTTCAGGCTTTCTATTTCCCAACAATGTCTTAAACTCCTGCTGTCCCGGCCAGCCCTCCACTGTGACTAATTCCACACAAATCTAAAGAGCTAAATCAGTCAGGCTGCTTGTGTGTCTGTGGACGGCAGTAACCGACACCCCCACGCCTGTAAAAGACACAACCATAATGGTTGAAACTGAGACTGGGTTGTGAATCACAGTCTCTGAGGCACTGGAGAAAGATGCTGTCTGAAGGCACTTTCCAAGCTCAAATCTTCACCCTGGTACTCTAAAAAGTTTACTGAGAAGAGCAAAGGCCAATTAGAGATCGTAGAATTGGATAGTTCAAGTCCAATTTTCCTTTTTCTGCAGGTTATATCAGCCTTTAGGGATTGATTTGAGGGATGGATGACAAAGTTTGTCGGTACCAATGAAATTGTGTAATCCCAAAGCTACAGAAACGGGTCTGTCAGTTTGGCCAACTCATAATGAAAAAGTTTATTCTCAGAGTATGCCCAGCACTTTAAAGGAGTTTGACATTTTGTGAAACAAGCTTAAACTTTCTTTTTTTTTAAGATGAGAGGATTAAACCATTCCCGTATTGTTAGGTATGAGGCTACAGCCAGGGAATACTAGCTGCAATCAGGGGGAAAGAGAAAACCAGGCTCTGTCCAAAGTTTTAAAAGAACATGGCCTTACAGCCCTTCCAAAGCTCACTAATTATCTAAAGATGCCATTTAAAAAAGGAACACACCACCGTTTGTTAAAATACGAATTATCACGGTCTTCCCTAGCTGTAGATAGGTGGGCCAACGCATTATTTGTCTCAGTCCCTGAAACTGAGCAATACCAGCAGTGCTGCCACTATTTAGCGTAGCATAGTGAATGCAATCCTATGTCGCCGGTTAGCATGTTGCGAGTAAAAGTGAGCCAACAAACAACAACAACCTAATTACTTGTTGAGGCCTGCGTATTCACAACGAGTGCAAATAGCAATGCAGATGAAGACTAGATGATTTCCTAGGCAGCCATTGTTGCTAGTTGCTAACCTTGTCTGTCTGACGTTTGGTGCTCATTTTGGTGTTTGGTGTAGACTCTGCTGGGGCAGCGGCTGGGAATGTTAGACTGAACCAAAACAATAAAGTTGGGGGTTGTAAAATCAGAACAAGGAGCTAAAAGACGCTAAAACGCTCCATAAAGCTATTGGGAACTTCACTGTTGGGTGATGATTCTCTCTGGGTTCAACACTTTTTCACATTATACACGGTAATTTGATCCATTGTTAGTATAAAAATAATTAGTGCAGCTTCAATATTCTTTGTTGTTGCAGTCAACTGAGTCAGGTTTATACTGATACAGCTGCATTTCCAGGCAGTTTTGTTTAGGTTTGGGCTACTTCTTAGGGTGTATTTTGCAGGGTAGGAGTTAGGTGTGAGGGCTTGAAGTGATGAGAGTAGAGATTTATGAGCACAGACACTGACAACAAATGGCCAGAGGCTGAGCGGTTTTCCTGCACCTGGTACATTTAGCCATTCTTTGTTTTACGTTTATAGCTTTACTTTTTATCTCTCAAATACTTATTTTCAGGACTGCATACTAATGTAGAACGGGTAGCACTTAATTACCTACATTTAAGAAACCTGCATGTGGTTCCAGTGTCAAACACCTCCGAGGTATTCCCAAACAAATTGCCAATAAGGAAAACATTGTTGTCTAACTTTAGTCAAACACTGGGCCTGGATGGGTCTAGGCTGGTGGAGCACCAACCCCCGGGGATTTTTTTAACTAGCAACAGGAGGAGAAAAGAGAGCAAAGGTGACCTTGCGAGTTTACTTTTTAACTCCAGGTGGTTTCCGTTCATCCTGTCAACACGCTGATGCTCCAGCATCGTTGAATTCCTTCACTGTATGCAAATGAAAGAGTTTAGTTTGAAAGTGTCTGGAAAGCCCTGTCAGAGTGGATATAAATAAAGACATGCACAGCTAGCAACACGAGTGAAAACACATTACATAAAAGAAAGGTAGACAGAGACAGTTAGGGTAAATTATAATAAAAACTTTGAGACGCCAACTACAAAGGAAGACCCACAAAACATGAATATCCTAAATATGAATAAATACTTTAAAGTAAATATCAGACAAAAAGAACTGGTTTAAGATTTTTGTGTCAACAGCCGACTAAATGCACAGTATTGTGTCCCAACATGTCCAAAACCTAGAACTAGAACCTGAAAAAAAGAATGAAAATTTGTATTGAATCGTGGGTCAAAAATCGCAATACGAACACAACCCTGGGTTTGGTGTATTGTTACAGCCCTACTAGATACATGTAAACAAAAAGTATAAAAATGAATACATTGCCGTATATATTAAATTAAAAACGTAGCTTTCACAGCTGTAACATGTGTGTGAAGACAAATTCTAAAAAGAAAACTGGATAAAGTCTCCACCTGACCTTTGACCTCCTAGAGAATCAACACTTCAGACACTCCTGGGTCAAACACACTGGCTAGTGTGTGCTTGACCCCCGACTATGAGCCAAGAGACACACCCACAACACCAAAATGGGTAGAAATTTCCATTAGCAAGTATTTTGTTTAGATTTTGGATTTAGATCCTTACGATTAGAAACCATCAAAGAAGAAGCAGAGCCAACAGTCTTTGTTTGACAATTAAAGTACATGATCTTTTTTTGTATTCAAAAAAGGTCAGGTTAAAAAGGTATGTAAGGCAAATATGTGACCTGTATGTAGATGGGAATCTAAATACCTTTTAACAGCCAACAAGTTGATTAGCAATCCCAAGAAACCATTTTTTAAATAACTCCTGTTAAGGAACTTCATAAGATCACAGAACCACTCCTTAGGGGAGCCACCCATGTCAGCTAGAGAAAAGACATCCTATGTTTTATGGATTCTCGAGGCCAGTTGTCTGTCATTTATGCTTTGCTGCTTTCCAAAATCAAAGGAGAATTCATACTGAAGACCCAACGCTGGGATTCTTTTCCCTAGAATTGTGATATCTTTTCTTCTTTTTTAAACTGATGATTGACCTGTGTTCTGTTTATATTGGACCTCCGACAGCCACTACATCATATCTGATTCCAGGAAAAAAAGAGCAGAAGCAGAAAAAGCATTCTGTACAAATGAAATACAGTTGTGTTCAGAACAATAGCAGTGTGTTTAAAAAAGTGAATGATGCTTAAAGTCCTTAGAATAGCTTTTAATTCCATAATATCAATGCATTCAATTCCAAATCAAAACATGACCAAAATTGATAAAGTTTGTGTTGTATCTTTACAGAAAAGTATAGAAAAAGGAACATTAGAATGTTGACAAACTCAAACATTTACTGTATGAACTGAAACATGTCTCAAGGGTTTGCTTTACTTTGAGTCACTGCACTAAAATATTTAGATACTGCTTCACATCTGTGTAGCATGGGGTTGACCAACTTCTAGCACCTGTGAACAGGTATTCCAGCCCAGGACGATTCAAGTACAATCCACAATCCCTCTGTGTTACCAAATTTTGCCTCAGAAACTGTATTTTTGAGTTCAAGTATTTTGATGTATTGAAACTGATCCATGATCCTTGGTATGCAAAACATTTCTCCTTTGGCCACTCAATGTGTCTTTTGGCAAATTTCAACCTATTCAGTACATGTCTTTTTTTCAGCAATGGGACATTGCAGGGGCTTCTAGCTTCTACCTGTGCTTCACATAGCTTTATTGTAATTGTAAGAGTACTCACAGGTGACTTTAAGTCTTCTTTTGATTTTCCTGGAGCTGATCATTGGTTTAGCCTTTGCCATTTTGGCTATTCTTCCATCCATTTTAAAGGTGGTTGACTGTTTCTTCTAGAGCCCAACCGATATAGCGACGGGCCAATATTATCAGCCGATATTAGGCATTTCCCAATCGATCGGTATCGGCATTTATAATAGACGATTAAAATATTGTCTGCATTATTTATGATTGAATGACAAATAAATGATTTTGATAAATGAATATTAATAAAATTAAATCGGTCTGTCAACCATGTAATGAGCGTTGGCAATGTATAGTTTGACCACCAGAGGGCGCTCTACAACGTCCCTGTTGGCAACACCGATATTATTTTTGTTATTGTACTTTTATTCAAAGGACTTTAAGTTTCATATCTTAAGTTTATATTTTTATACATTTTATCTATCAAAACTTTAATAGATTTTGATGTTCCTCTGTTCTGTTGTGACAATGAAACACATTATCACCATATTATTTTAATGAGAATTATTTTAAACTCATAAATAACTAATGTTGGGAAATTGGTTTATTTTGTGTTGTTGTTTCTGGATTTTTTTTAAAATATATTTAAATCGGCATATCTGATTTTAAATATCCAAATATTTGTATCGGTATCGGCCTTAAATCCTTTATCAGTTGGGCTCTAGTTTCTTCCCATGTCGTTCAGGCTTTGGATGCCATTTCAAGGCATTTGAAATCATTTTGGCTGAGCAGTCTATAATTTTCTGCACCTCTTTATATGTGTTCCCCTCTCCAATCAACTTTTTCATCAAAGTCCGCTGCTCCTCAGAGAAATGTCTGGAACGACACATTTTTTTTGAGTATTTCAGTGTGAAATGCACTATAAACAGCACGCACAACATTTCCTTCCTTCCTTAAATATGGGCCATATTTAATACCTGTTTCTTCACAGAATCAATCACATCACTAAATGAACACTGCTATTTTTTTTAACATCCCCTTTCATTTACAAATTCCATTACACAGAATAAGCAGCATGCATGTCATGACTGTTGGTTTTCTATGACTCTACAAGACTTACTTGATCAGTTCGACCAAAACATATGATTTATGAGGTTATTTAGGTTATTCTGAACACAACTGTAAATGTCAGACTGGGTGACTGACATGTGATGTACGTTCTTTTTAGAAAACTATCAGATTTTAGAAATGTCTCTTGAGATATTGTCCCTAGAAGTGTTTTCTTCAATTTCGGTTTTGTTAAAGTAGGAAAAGAAAATGCCAATACTCAATACTATTGACTCGCAATACTTCTTGAATCTCAATAAATAAAAAACTTTCCCAGCCCTTATAAATGGCTCTTCAGAACCTATGTAACGCCTGTACAACTACATCAGTGTAATTCTAATATCTCTGAAAACTACACAATATGCAATAATGTGTTTGGCACCCTGCTGCACTGTGTGCAAGAACGTCCAAAAATCCAATGGTTCTGGGGGTTGGGGTAAAGAAGACATGATTGTGACAAAAAGAAATATTTTTGGAGCCCGCCACCCACTCCACCAAAAGCATTTCTTAAAAAGGCGTGAGCAATGCTGTCCCTGGGAATGATGGGAAAAGCCTCATGCTGACAGCGAGCAAACAAACACTAAAGGTTTTTAATTTCAGGCTTAAACCCTGCTGTCGACAGCTTGAACAAATGAAAGCAAAGAAAGGAATGAGGACGAGGGGGAAATGGAGAAGAGGAAGACTAACATGACACAGCGCTAATCAAGCCTCTTTCTTTAAAAAGGAGAAATAGTTTGCCCCCTTTTGTTGATGCTGAGAGTCTCTTTGTAGAGCCCTAATCTGACAACAGGGTGTGAGTCTTTTCATAAGTTAACCTTGGCACTATTTATTGAGACCCAGAGCCGCCAAATGGTGTCTGTGAAACCTGCAGTGCTACACTGAGTCTCACTAAGGGGAGTCACACTTCCAAACAAAAGTTTCATCTTGTACTGATTACTGGCCGACATCTCAATTGGATTTTCAATAGGTTCTCTGGGAAGGAAAGTTTTGGACCGCCACTGTTTATATGTTGGCCGGAATGTCATAGCAATTAAATCATACTTTCTTCATGTGTGCCAGTCATTAATGAGTACAATATGGACGGCCGCTTCACATGCAATGAATTTGATCTTTTTTCTCATGAGGATTTAGGATTCTGGCCATTTCAACTCCAACAAAGAAAACAGACAAAAGATGAAAGTGATCACATACAAACATAAACGCAATTTGGGTGTTTATGACCCCCCATTAGAAAGCCACATTTTGCGTCTATGTAAGTAAAAAAAAAAAAAAAAAAAGTTTCATAAGCTTCTGCATTTCCAACTGGGAGTCTGACAATCAAAACGGCCCAATACCATCCTACACAGTGAACCCTGTGAGCGTGTACTGGCAGGCAGTGTTGTGCAAACAGGGCTGCTTTTTAGAACTGAGCTGTAGAATATTTATTGTTTGGTTAAGGTTTCAGTGAGAAATTACGACATCAGTCAGCGGCATAGGAGGAGCTCTGCAAGGGGGGGGGGGGGGGGGGGGGGGGGGGGGGGGGGGGGGGGGGGGGGGGGGGGATTTCCCACATTTTCCTC
The DNA here is from genome assembly GCF_013103735.1 of Etheostoma cragini. Classification (NCBI taxonomy): domain Eukaryota; kingdom Metazoa; phylum Chordata; class Actinopteri; order Perciformes; family Percidae; genus Etheostoma; species Etheostoma cragini. The sequence goes on along the minus strand of NC_048429.1, from coordinate 14,055,549 downwards.
CTTCTGAGCCTGATCAACGCACTGAAAGACTGCATGTGAAAGAGTGTTGAGGGATCGTTTGGCTTTGGCTGATTCCCTTTCAAACTCCACAGCCATTCAAAAAATGTTGCTATTAAAAGCTACACTGATGTTTTTTTGTCAAGAGTTGTATTGTTGTCAAGCCTCTGCTTAACTATTAGATGACCTCTGGATACTAAGTCTCTTGACTGGGATTGGACTGAAGAAACTCATAAAGGATTCATCTTGTAGGACATTCATTTTTCTCTATTGTTAATGTTTGACAGGCTATAAACTGCTCTACAAAAGAGACATGGTTTGTAGACAATAAGATTAGACGATGGGACAAATCTCTTTTGAATAAACTGCGTTTATATTAGGGCTGAAACGATTCCTGGAGTAACTTGAATAATTTCATTACTAAAATTCCTGCAAGGCTGCAAAAAACAAAAACTCTGTACGTGTATCTATTGTAAAATCTAACCAGCTTACCACAATAGCGGGGCGCCAATGCTACATCATCTCAATAGAAAACATCCAATCTACTCCTCCATTCCACGGAGCAAACCCGACAGAAGGTAACTAACGTCTCCTGCTCTTGTCCACCGCGCTGTTATAAGACTCAGACACACCAACCGGACGGCCGAGCGTCGGCAGAAAAGGCCGTCGTGCTGATCATTTGGCTCCCATTGGTCCTAAAAAGTGCCTTGGAACACACCGAAGCGACGCCTACTTGAGCGTACGTTCTGTGCGTGGGCAAGACATAATACGTCTCCATGACAGCAGGCGGCGCTAATCTGTATCGTCGCCCAAACAATGAAAACCAAAAATGACAAACGTGTCACGTTGGTCGGGCTTCTCCCGAATTTCAAAGCCGACCATAACAGTGGCTCGTTCGAATACGATGTCATATTTTACAAAAATTGTTCACCAAAACGTGTTTCCGAAAACATTTCCAGCGCAAAATAGCCATACAGTTGCTCCTTCTGTTTTTTGGATCAAGAAAGGTCAGTTTCAAAGATTTTTTTCAAATTTTAAGAGGCGTGTGTCACGCTCATCCCACTCGTCATTTCCAGTAAGTGTTTTAACATAAGTGCACTGATTCGCTAGTCAAGGGCTAGCACTTCACCAATCAGATTGGTCACTGATTGGTCCGACTGCCCACTGGCCGATTCAGCAAGTCAAATCGTCCCCAAATTAAAACCGATGGCTTGGAGCACACCAAACAGACTTGAGTCACCGACCTCGCCAAACTGTCCAAGGGCCAGTTATCGGGTTGGTGTGTCAGCGACTTTACACTACAGCACGCTACTCTGCAAATTGCAATGTTTTTATAAACAGGCTAAAATGAAAGCTGTCGGTTTGTAGTCTAACTGTTTATTAGTTTGAAATATCTTGAAATATGGACAAATTCTTTAAAAAAAACTTGCTCTACTGCACCAGTCACACCTGCCCCTCTGCTGGAGCGGTTAACCTCATCGCTACTTGATATGCACGTGTATGACGTCATCAGACCATGCCAGAGATGTCTGCATTCTTCCTTCTTTCTCCTCTCTCAGTATCGGCCTTCCAAAAATATGTCCCCAAGAACAGCATAGTTGAAAAGCCCTGCTATAAGATCACATTTACCTGAACAGCTCTAAGTGACCTGTGTCAGCCAGCCAATGGTCCGGCTAAAACACTGGTCTTGAGTGCAACGGTGGTTGCCGCAAGGGGGACGCTAAAAAAAACGCAAAGTCAAGACCAAAAACTTTTGGAGAAACGCAACCCCACGTCACGCTAATTACGTAAATGGCGATCCAACTTGTCCGTTTGTTTTGAGCTATGGTTTGAGGCGGTGTGAGAATCCCGTACAGTAAACGGGAACACAAAAAAAAGTTTGTTCTCTTTCATTGACACTCCTGTTGCTGCACTACCATGCAGCAATTAGCAGGATCCCTTTTTGGTGTGAATGCCCCTTGAACTGCTTATATGGGCCACCAAAAATGTACTTGGTCCAAAAGAATAAGGAGCTTGGTGGACCATGTGGCCTGGGATTAAGAATATTAACATCTATCCTTGGTATTGTTTACAATCTAGGCAATGGAAATCTAGCTTTTTCTAAAAAGTAAATGTCTCTTTTTTCCTGTTTAGCCTACTAGTATTTCTTATCCGATTACTCAATTAATCAAAGGAATTGTTGGTAGAATACTTGATAACTAAATGAATCAATAGCTGCAGCACTAGTGATATTGTACCATAACATAACTGATATTGGACTATGAAATAGAGTGAGATCTTCTGGTTCATCTTTGAAATGGCCTAATAATAGATATAGAACAGTATGCGCCTAACTCTACACAACATACAAATACGTAAACTAAATGACTATTAATGAGACTTAATGCATAGCAAACCAAAATGTACAACATGTGAAATGTACTGTGTGTGTTACCTCTGCCCACCTGACTTTAACAGCCAATAGCCGATGTCAGCATGCCAGCCTTTTCATGGTTGCTTTATTTAGCATCTTTGCTAACGTTCTTTTATCCGCGTGTTACACGCTCAAGTCTGCCCGACATACTTTACAAAACGCACGGGTTTTGCTGACGCAGAATCCGGAAACTCTCGCACCAAGAGCACAGGACTTCTGTTTCCTTTTTGAAGATGTTTCATCCATTTTCAGTTCAGTTGACTGACTCCAACTGTTCTCTAAAGACATCCATTCCTCAAACGTGAGCTTGAACGTGACGAGTGACAAGCAGCACGTCAGGCGGAGTTGCCAACTCCCGATGTGAGTCGAGTGCAGATAAGCGCTGCGCATGCGTGACTTTACCAGTAGGTACGAGATGCTAACGAGAAACTTCTGTAATGTCAATACAGTAAAAATTAACCTACTTAACCCAGTTCGTTCACTGCTGGCCACAAGTTATAAATCAAACAACAAAGGCTGTCACTTGAAAGGCTTTTTGAGCTAACGTTAGCAATCAAACAGAGATAGCTAAAGCGTTTTTTTAAATAACTGCTGGCTACAAGCTAGCAATCAAACACAACAAAGACTGTCACTTGAATTACGTAATCAAAACAATCATAGATAGATAGCTAAAACGTTTTTGAAATGATTTTCAACTTTTGTTATTGTTTGTAATAACACAAGTTTATTCTATGGATTTCACAAATTTCAGTATGACATTTTATGCCGTAAACCGTTTAAATCTGAGCGTGCTCAACTCACATTTGCCCCATAGACCGTTAATATAAATGGACAGAGCATGAGTGACGTCACCCATTGGTTTGTGGAGATCAGAAATGAGTCGT
>NC_048429.1:14040754-14052155 GCF_013103735.1 Etheostoma cragini | reverse complement strand
TTTAAGTTACTTCCGCAGTGGTTGCACTTTTCCGAACCGGATGCTCTGTCCATCAATATATATACGGTCTATGATTTGCCCTCAATTCACATCAGGGAGTGACAGTGGTTGTTGAGGTTGGGTTGCCAGGTACTACCAAATAATAACCTACAGTCTGAACATAACGCAGAAACTGAAAGACCACATTCGTATATCGGGAGTGTTGCCCGATATCCCATTAGTGACCGAGCTGAACTAGCCAGATAACTTTTGTGACTGAAGGGCACTTGGATCTTTCCAGCTGGCTAGCCAGTTAGCAGTTAGCTTGTCAGATACAAATATTAAAGCCCTGCGAATAGTCACCATGTTTAGATAGGATTGGTCTTGCTTTGCCAGACGATCCTCCACACGTTGCGGAGGAGGGTCTGGCTACTCCACACAGCATTCCTCACAATCGTCACGGAGCAATCCCTAAAGTGGAACTTTGTGGCTCTAGACTAAGATCAACTTTTCTGTGTCACTCTCTGATGTGACTATAGCTGCTGTTGTCGACCTCTCAGAGTCTGGTTTATAGGATTCACTTTGGGTGACAGACCACAATGTTAGTTTTACAGGAGGCGCAATTGCATACAAGTCAATGGAAAGATGTATTTGGATTCAAATTTGCCTAAGAAGATGCAAGCATACAAGTTGAAAATGTTTAAAATTAAGCAAAAACTTTTTTGTCATTTACAAAGTCGCATTTATCCACAAAACAGGATACATATAGTAACATACACACAAGAGTTTAATCCTTGGAAACAACGTTACACTATTTTTTCTCTCCCAAAAAATATAGTAGGCCGGGAAAACTTTAAAAACTAGTCTGTTCTCAGAGTAAACCAAATAGGTGGATAAATACAAAATATAAGTATTACTACAGAAATACAGAAATCATTTACGTCCTCCCGCGTGGATGCAATTCTCAGAGTAAGCAAGGAGGCAAAACTCAACATTACGGTAACTTCCTTTTGGCCTACCAAATTCTTCCATTGTTGGCTGTACCATCTAAATGGAAGGCATCACGATGTCTGCCCCCAGCTTTGCACGGAAATACTATAAAATGTTGACCATTGAAGTGGCAGGATTGGCTCAGTGGTAGAACAGGTGCACATGTATTTTGAGGTTTATTCCTCGACGCAGAGGTCCAGGGTTTGAATCCAACTTGTGATGATTACCTGCCTGTCTTTCCCCTCTTTCTCACTTAGCTGTCTTGTCAAAAAATAATGGTGGAAAAGTAAAAAAAAGAAAACATTGAACAATGAAGATGAAAGCATGTTTGAAATGTTAACAGAATATGGGATCTCAGCTTAAAAGAATAACTTTTTTTTTAAATTTCCAAATCACTTGCTTTAACAACTGGGAGTATAATTGTCAAATATCACTTTAATGACGCGGTTCTCAGCAGACAGATCACACAAAATACACAATGTATGTAATGTTTATTCTAATGTTGATTAACACAAATGGCATTCTTTTGCCTTAATAATTATCAATACCACCAAAAATACTCTTAAGCAGTCTGGGTTTTGGAACCCATAGGTCTATGCATATTTCTCCTTTTTTTGCATTTAGTGTTGCTAGAAAAATGACTAATGTGTTTGGACTGTAACTGATAGCCAACCTTAAAAACAATTCACTTTCCCTAATCCCTAACATACTTAAACTCTGGCATTCATTACACTTTTAAATTGACTTGATTGGAAATGATTCAAATAACTGCACAGAATTATACAAATTTAAGACAGAGTGTAACTTCATATCAAAGCAGAACATCATGACTGATATTTAATGGTTCCATATATTAGTCTACTAAAAAAAACTGCTGAGAAATACAAAAATAAATCTCTCACAGGCTTTAATATGTCATGTGCTTGCAGGCCCACCCAGAAGAGTGACGCTATTTGTCTTTTTTCATAAGCTATTTTATCATCTGCTCTGTTGTACTGAAAACTTACACACGTCCTCCCACACTGACTCAGCGAGCTCCAGATGTAAAACGGAGCCATCTTTCAGCCAGTGCCAAGACTGGCATCTTTGCTCTTTTTTCATAACAAAGATTTTCAAATGTTTTCCAGACTCGATGGCAGCAGCCGCTGTGTGGCGACTGCCTCAGCGTCTTGGATAATGTCTTGGCACCATCAGGTCAGTTTCTGAAACATAAATAAGGCTGTAATACGTTCTGGCTGGCAGGCGGGGGCTCCAGCTGGCCTCCAGCTTGTCGTTTACGGTGCCCCCTCCCTTGGTCAGGACACGTGGCCATTCACATGATCTCGTTGGCTGAAAATAGGCGGGGGATTTGATGCCCGTGGCTTCATTTAAAGATTTTTGAAACAGGGAAGCCTAATGGCCCTTAAATGTTTTTTAAGCCAAGGACCCCTTCCTTAACTGAAAGAGAGTTGGAGCAGGGACCCCCCTACATATGTTTTGTAAAATGGAATTGCACATTAAAACTGGGCCTACAACAACGTGTAGGGCTGTCTAAAGCCTTTGTACATACCTTTCTTTTTTGCATAGAATACCAAGTGAATCCTTAGGATGAACTTCATCCGTGGAGGACCTTAGTGACCTCAGTAAGCCTATCATCAGTGTGGATTTGTATTGGCTTACAATGTGTTATTTATTTTTGAAAAAACTTTTAAAAATGTAATAATAATTTGGACACCTCCCTTCATTGACTCTTAGAATCCCTTAGGTGTCCCTGACCCCTGTTGAAGATCTCTGCCTCATAATATTCCTAATATATTCCTGTCCAGGCTTAGTCTCTCCAGGGTATTGTGTATGATTAATGGAACTATAAACTCCATTCACTGCAAAGCATTAATGAAAAGGGTAATCTGCTATGAGTGTACGGTTGCAGAGTATACAAGAGACACTTGAATGAATAATGATTTTAAAGGAAGGCAAGAGGAGGTATTTGTGTAAAAAAGACTAAAAGTCAAGGTATAGTTGGGAAAGGTAGAGAGGGGAAGAAAGAGACGGAGGAAAAGGAGGAGAGAAGGCCTGTGGAGGCTATGTCTATCCTGGCCTGAATTACTATCATTATTGTAATGACTCTGTAATGTTTTCTTTCCTGGACCAGTAATTGTTACCAAGCCCGCTGTTCAGAGGTGCAGGTGGACAAATTGCTGCCGAGCATTACTTTCCATCATGACGAGGGGAAACTTAATCATTTCCACCGTCCAGGCCTCAACATTTCCCCCCACTTGATCGAACTGTTGGCATTTGTTAAATTTTGAAGCACAAAAAAAGACTTCACGCTCCTTTGAAACTGGTTGCAGATACCTTAATCCTTCTCTCCTACAGTAAAATTCCAATAAAAGTACTTTCAGTATACTTCAGTACAACACTAGATATATTTCAGAATCATTAATATGGAAAGAATGCAGACTTTTGCTGAAAAACTGCCATTTTTAAACTTTCTGCAGATCTCCACATGAGCCACAGTTGTGTTGTATCTGCATGTACTGACCCTTTTAAACTTCCACGGTCTATATAACCCATATGAACCCCCACCCACCACCACCTGCGGCAAACTGTCCATGACTCTTAAAACCAGCCAGATGTTGCTTTAAGTCTGGGATTCCTCAGCGGTTTCATGACAAAGACTCGCAGGATTGAGGAAAATTGGTTTAGCTGATGTAACAGGATTTTTATTAGTGGGTTTAAGAAGTAGGGCTGTATTTCTTTATTTAATCTATGCGCAAATGATATCTCATTAAAGTTACCTAATTAGTGGATTAGTGTAGTAATGGAAATAAACAATTCCTTTAATTAGCTGGATGCAGCTTTAAAGAAAATATCCATCATATTTGTAAGAAAAAGTCATGTTATTATCCACAACATAAATTGTCCACTTCCACTTTGGTTAGACTGTTCCTACATTTCCCAGAATGCCTTTCCTACACCCAAGAGAACATGTCTGGACTTGTTGCTTTCAGCATTTTTAAGAAGTAGGAGAAGAAAATGATGACAGCTGCACAACACACATCAGTAGAGCAAGATTTTTTTGTAAATTAAAGAATTATCAACATCAATTCCACCTGTCTTGTGGTTGCATTTCGGTCTTTTTTATGCCACTGTTGTTGTACAAATTGGTCTCTTTGCCTCTTCTGCAAGGGATTTGTCACTGTTAGATTGCTTTGATCTGTGAAAATTGGTGGGTTTAGAAAGCCGCCTCCACTTTTCAATTCTAAGGTACTAACACCTAAACCTGACATCAGCTGTTGGTTGGTTTTTTAAGGTTGCCAAAGCATTTTCTAATATGGCCAAAATAGCTATGGAAATGTTGAACATACAGTGAATGGACAATAGCCTGGGCAGAGAGAGTATTTCCCAGCAGTTACATAGGACTGTGTAGAGTAGACATATGATGCAGTCTCATCCAAGGTCTCTAAAGAGCTGCATTCCATTTTCAGCCATTAATGCTACTCGTTTTTCTTCCCACCAGCAACTTTCTTCTCAGTCCCAGATGGTCCTCCGTTGACTTCTTGAAAGTCCTGGCAGGCAAGCATACATCAAAAGGCGAATTCCACGTCTTTTGAAAGTGTTGTAATTACCAGTGGGAAAGCAGCACATATGTGGCGCACACTGCATCAATCACACACTAACACCTGATTTTAATCACCTCGCCATGGCTGCAGTGATCTTTTTGACACCCACAAAATCACTGAGAGCTAACTGCCTGAAAGAGGAAAAGTGGGATATTAAAAACTGTAATTTTCAGAGAAAAAGCATGACGGCCATCGGCTCTCATAGTTTTTATTAAATGGCAAAACACCCTCACATGAATCCTTTGTTTTATTTTCCTTCCCTGCAGTGAACTTGAAAAATATGTTTTTATTCAACACCACAAATGAAAACAGAAAAATGTAATTCAGCTTCAGGGGAGAAGATCTGCATTCTCAGACTCGACACCAATTAAATGGTTTTCAAGCACTGTTTATCTGTAAATTATAGTGTTTTGCATTACACTTCCCAGAAATCACCTGTCACAGTCATGTTTCTGGCCACCTTGTGAATGTAAATCCACTATTCATTCTTCTTTTAGCTTTGTTTGGGCCTCCACCAACTCCGAAGGGAAATATCTAACTCTTAAGCTGTTACGTGCGCCAATAAGTTTACCAGCTAGTTGCTAACTTGTGTGTCTGTTGGTTGTTGCTTTTTAGAGCAGCTCAAATTTTTTATTGGCTACAATTGTGATACATTTTTACATCATTTTGAGTTTGTGACACTTAGAAAAATCAATTTATTTCGTAATGATTGAGTTTGCTAAGGACACGGATCAGCTTCTAACCCCAAAAAATAAAATAATTTCCCCTTCTGGGGTTATTAACATTTATGCTACCTTCTTTTCCTTGCTGTCACTTTAACTTTCACTATCTAGGTTTTCATTCCTATTATCATTTTAAAAGTGCTTGTCTTGGTAGTCACATACATTTCTGGGGTGGGTGGGGGGGGGGGGGGGACATCATTCCCATATGTTATTCTGCAGCCCCTGGCTTATTGTCTTTGGCCCTCACCCACCACAGCATGAGTCACTGAGCCTCACCATGCTGTACGGGACATGTTTCTGGTCAGTGACTCATGCAACATGTTGAACCATGTGAAACCACAGCTTTGTGCCCTTGTGTTAGTCTGCCAGGAGGCCTGCAGTACTGTCAGAGCATGCCTTAAAAGCCGTTTCCATGCTCTCTCTCTCTCTCAGCGAGCAAACTTGCAAACAGCTGCATTTTCCATCAGAAGTGGTTTCTAGAGCTGTGTCCCCCCTGTCATCCTGCGGGGGTAAGGGGGCAGGGAGGGAGGGGAGTGATAGGATCAGGGGGATTGGGAGGCAAGGCTGCAGATAAAAGTGAGATGTGCCTCGTACTCAGCGGTACGGTCCATGCACACGTTTATTAGCAACAAAGTCTTGAATCATGCAGACTAAGATTTACTGCCGGTGGAGACAAGTTGAAGAAGGTCGCCATAGCCTGTGGGGCAAACCCAATCAGAGTGTTTTCTTAACTAATGAACTGTGAGATGACTCACTTAAACTCACATTAAAAGAACGGCTTTTTGCGTAAGAACGGTTTGTCTTGTTCTGACTTCAGGTTCAGTCTTTAAAGTGTGCAGTTTGTTAACTTAACGGGGGCTTTTAAAAGAAAACACATCATTCATTCTACTGTACAGCCACACCTCCAATATACTATGTGAGTGTATTCACTCTACCACACAAGCTCAATATGTAAATACAAGATTTGATTTGTGTTTACATTGGGATACTGTTGTCAGTTCCTGAGGTTAATTTACAGGTTAATAAATTGGATTAAGGCCAGTGTAATGTCAAGATTTACCCAGAGGGCTTCTTGACTAAAACAGGAAGCAGCATTAGAGTGACCTCTAGTGGTTCCTTGTTTGGATTTAGGGAGAGGAAGCTGATATCTTCCCCAATGTAAAGCACCCGAGCAGGGCATTTGAAAGGCCTATTCACAAATATGTAAATAACTCACTTTTCTTTGGCTCCTCTCTTTTCTTTATTCAAGTCACCAAAGTTCACTTGAAGATCAAGATGTTTCTCCTACGACTAAATAGATTCATAGATACTTTATTCATCCAGAGGGTGTGTTCAGGTTATATTCTCTGTGTGTTTACTCGTTAATTGCCCGCTGGCACAGGCAGCGAAGAGTGCCCCAGCCAGTAGCTGATCAATAGTGTCGAGTCCGTTGTTAAAAAGCTAGATAGCGGCCTGATTCTGCCTCGCCCGCCGCTGAATAATGAGTTTGGTGTGCGGTGAAGATAAAGGGTCAGAGACGTCCTCACCCTCCTGAATAATGAACCCCATACTGAGGTACCGCCGGCGCAGGTTAACTCAGGGGAAAGCTAATTAGACAGAATGCTGCAAAGGTTCAACTGTGTTCTCATTTAGATTTAAAGTTCTAGTCTGGTGATCAATGGCAACACTGACACATTAGTTTGTTTATGTTCTTGCTCTTCCCAGGGCTCAAACACTTGCTTGGTACCAGGAATCAAACATGGCTTAATCAAAATCTCTAACTTGTCTAAGTTACTAAGGGCCATGTCAGTTATGTGGCCTGTAGTCTTGCATTGCCAGACCTTCCTCCACATCGCTGCGGAGGAGGGTCTGGCTGGTCCACACAGCCTTTCTGAGATGGGAGAAATACATGCTCTGATTTATTGGCATTTCTTTAAGCCAATCACAATCACAATCGGGTGGTGCTCAGCTCTGCACAGAGCCCCGGTGCGGCTGCAAAACAGCCTCGGGAAGGAAGTTGTTTCGGGGGAACGTGTACGTTCAAAAGAAGTATAAGTCGTGCAACAGAAAACTCCGATTGGACACATAGTCTAGCAAGCTGTCTGGATTTACCCTGCAGAGATCTGAGAAGCAGTTAACCATAGTCCTCAGAAATCAACTGGAGTTTAAATAATTAACTGGAGTGGAACGTGGTGGATAACCCGGGTTGCTTGTAAATGGACAATTTGAACCTATAACGAAATGTGATTTTAATCTTTGTATACAAGGAAAGAATGTAAGGTGTTTTATCTGGTGCACATGTATTTGTCATTTGTATTTGTGTATGTTTTATATGCTCATGTCAGGAGGCCTATTATTGCTTTTTAGGGAGCCTATTGTGGCATCTGGCCATGGACTGCAGATAAAAACTTGCCTTTTTGCTGATTCTGGCCTTTTTGTAGAAATGTTTAGGCACTGTCCCTGTCAAATAAACATGAAATTAAAAACCGACTGACAAGACTGAGTTTGACCAAAGAAATTCAAAAGTAGGTGCACTTGAAGCCAAGGCATGTGGGTCAATATCCATGTTGCTCAAGGACAACCTGGCAGTTCAACGGCTCAAACCTCTTGACCTGCCAGTTGCAGGCTAGTAGGGCTATTTCTACTCTCTAGCCCACTGTGCTGCCCCAATTATTATGTACTGTGTCAGAGACAGGCAAATATCAGCCAAAAAAAGGCCTCAATCCTCCCCTCACACAGGTCCTCAGTAAAGACATGTTAATCCCCTCGGTTGTGGGTGTTCAGGTTCAGTTGCTCCACCGCTGCCAGAACTGAACCATGACAAAGCCCCCAGATTGGAGGACAGTTATCTAGACCTGCGACGCCAGAGATGGGACGAGAGGTCAAACTAAATTGGCTCACCAGAGATGGGATGTCGACCCTTCAGGCAATCTCCCGCTTCTCCCTTCAATGAATTGGGAGTCCCATTGGTCGCCCGCCCGGCTAGGTTAGGTAGGAGAATGCCGACCGAGTCTCACAAATGGGTCGGGTAGGAAAACGGAGTGGTCCGCTGATGTCCTTGTGAGTTTCAAATGATAAAAAATTCAAAAGCAGGAGGGATTTTGGTCTCAGCCGACTTCACAGGGCTGCAGGACTCGAGCCCAGCGTCCACACCACTTATCCGACCTCTTGGACTAACAGGCTCATTCTTGTGATGTGGGGTTCATGTTTTTTTTGTCCCAGCACCAAAAGGATAACTGAACCACCAGATTCTTTCCTCTTAAATGCAATTCTCTTGTTTTGTCTCACTTAAAAAACTATGACCACTGTTAGCTAACAAGGTTGCCATATCAACTTTATAGTGTTCTCTCTTGTCTTTTTCTGTGGTTACCTGACTTTTCTTCATGTATTATTCTCAGCTTTTAGTTCAGAGTTTGACTGAATTACTTTCAACATGACTTACAATACTTGTCAAGGTTAGCAGAGCTGGCTGTTGGGATTTATTAATGAGCCTGTGCCTTTAGGGAGAGCTAATAAAAAGAAAAACAGCCCTGCTCTTACCCCAGGACATTGTCCAGCGGTTGTTATGTTAATCACTTAGGCCTAATTAATACCATGCATATCATTAGCATATGGAGATTCAAATGCCAGCATGCGTTAATTACTATTGTAGAAGTCATCTACATTTCTGCGGTAATGTTAACCATCTGCCAGTGCTCATTTATTTTTAGACGTTTTCAGAAATAATGGAGCAGGAGAAAATATGAAATATAACAGATTTAGCCGTTTTCTAATGTCATCTGATGACATCACTTTATTAAACATTATTCACGTTCAAATTACCGGATTGGTCGACACGTGGATTAGTGGTTTCATGCACATTTATGTGTTTTTGCTGGTTGACTTTGCGGGAAAACCTGTACTTCACTCATATACAGGATGTTTAGCAGAATCAGGATGATCTACTGTGTGAGAATGTGTGTATGTGTGTGTTTCAGGGGGATTTCCTGACATAATCTCCACTCCTTTCATTGCTAATAAACGCCATTCAGTGTGCCACAAATCCCTCGACTTACTGTTGTTTCTGAGACAACGTGGGAAGAGGCCACGTAACTTAACTCACCACCTTCTTCCTTATCGATTTGACTTTAAATGACTGAAAACATCAGCGCCACACATGACAAAGACCTGATACCTCAATCTGTGTTTTCTGGAAAGCACAATGATTATTTTTAGCACTAATCTTAACACAGGCCAGACTTTATCAGTTACTTACATATGATAGAGTTGTGCTGTCCCATCAACATAAAGCCTATCTGTAATAGATTTTTTTTTTAAACTAGTCAACTGCTACATAATCATTCGTGCATGGAAGATCGTCAACAGTTGATTTATATTTTCTCTCTACATTCTGTCATGGTAAAATGTTATGATCGGCTCGCCATCAAATTTTCCCCCCAGGGTTTCTTTCTTCAGCCTCCATTTGACGAGGTCATCACCTATTGAACCACCTGTTTGTGAAGGGTATTGAGTATTGTACTTCTTTGGACTGGTTTTATGCTAAAGACTAGGTATTGACCATACTTTTATGCAAGGCAAGGCAACTTCCTCATCTTTTACATACATTGGACGCACCATTGCATTTTTATTGTGCAACACTGTGTGGCTGAATGACACTAAATTAACCTTGAACCTTTAAATAATATCTAAGTGGTCCAGACAGTATTATAGATACTGTCATACAGGCTATCAGAGCAGATGGGAATGTTTACATAAATGTGTTATACTGTTACTCTGTTAGGAAGTAAATCTGCAGAATGTTGCATATTGACTCATTTGGGAGTCAAAGTGTAAGTGTCATGACTCCAGACGCCACGTAGTCATGTTCATGTTTTGTGTTCTGTTCCTTATGCTACATCATTAACCCTGGTCGTCATTGGTGATGTGGGCAAATTCACTTTTTTTGTTTTTTTAACCCTCAGAGTCCTTACAGTTCATTCTCCGTCTGGTTTTATTCTCAAAAAAAGCTTGTAAAACATCAACCCCATTGTCTACAGTCAATATATGAAAATCCTTTTTTTCAGGAAAAACTGGGTTATAATAATATTTGTGCTGCAGTGAGGTCATTTGAACATTAAAAATGGTTGTGCGACCTTAAAGACATTTAACAACATATTTGTCCAGAAACCTCAAAACAATCCACAGAACACACATTTCCATTATAATTATTTCTGTGGTAAAAAAAAAAAGAAAAATAGTTCTAAGGTAAAGTGTTAACAGTGACTGTAGACTGTAGATTATCTAGAGATGAGTGAGTTTTTTTGTGATTTGGGTCAACCAACCGTTGTGTCATATTTAGCATATTTAGCAGTTAGTCTTTAGTTAAGTATGCTAGTGTGTAATTATATTTCAGTTGTTATTATGCTTGACATAGTCAAACCTGCCCTCAGACTGAACCCTTTGGCTCTATATATCACTTCTTTTTTAAACTGGAGGTTGTGGTTTAAACACGGTGCGCTGACCTTAAGCCGGAAGAGGAACTGCACACAAACTGTCAACATAGCCGATAGGTGTCGTAGAAATCTCACATGTGTTATTTAGGCCAAGTACAGATGCACAGACTTCTCTGTCTAGAGGGAAGGTCTGCACACTATAAAACTTTATGGTTTATGACACGTGTTGGTCAGTCAGTCTCTGTCTGGTACAGGGCTCTGTTATTTAGGCTGAAACTATAAAAATCTATGCATGCTCAATATCTTTTGAGTTTTTTTTCTTTTAGATGTTACTTTGCTTTACATTTTATTTGTTTTCAGTTCAGTTTTAAATAAGGGGAGCACCGTGTTTTATTGTTAACCAAACCAGTCAGTAAATGTTTATGAATTCTTTATGTACTGGAAGAGTCCATAGCATTTCCACTGGGTGTTTTGTTTTTCCAATCCATCCAAACCCTCCACTCCAATCCAAATCCCTCCACTTTATGGTTTTCCTTAAGGTTTCATATATATTCTCATGATCTGCCCAAGGTCTTCCTCGCTGTCTGTTTTGTTTCTTTTTGTAAAAAAGGAAAAAAATTGAAAGATATCTTAAGAACAGGGGTAAAAATAAAACACTATGGTATGGTTTACAATTATGTCTTCACCCCTCATCAGA
>NC_048429.1:14035217-14040744 GCF_013103735.1 Etheostoma cragini | reverse complement strand
CCCCCCCCCCCCCCCCAACCATTACTTTAGAACTGGCTTTGCTTTGAGAGAGTTGCTTTTGAGAAAGTTTGTTTAAATTACTGAAAATTATACAAAGAGGATCTCTGCCGACTTTAAACACCTCCTTAATTAATCCTCAACTTGCATGCATAATTAATTGATATACATGCCACCCCCACCCCCACCAGAGTCTCAAACAGTGCTCCCCTGCTGGGGAAGTTAATTGTCAGGTTGGAAGGTTTGCCTCCAGAGGATTTGTGCTGTGAATTCTAATGATTTCAACTGTTAACTACCTTATTAATAATATCACACCCCAAAGTCCCACATGCACAGTATTAAGTACAATAAATGCTATCTGTTGGCATGGATACACACTGGTCGTTGTTGGATTTAACCTAAAAAGTCTATAAAGTTCATGCTTGTCAAACTAATCCTTTAATTTAGGTAGTGATAATAATAGCCAGTCTACTATTCTACTGATTTTACAAGGCTAAAATGCTAACTCTGCTATCACTTCTACTAGCTAACTGTACTTATATACTCTTATTTCTTTTTCATGTTTTGTTTATTCTTCTCATTCCGGGTATTTATCCTCATGTATCTGTGTTCAGATATGGGGCCCTATTTTAACGACCCTGAAACGCAAGTATCAAATCGCAAAGCCAGTAGCTTTGTGGGAGGATCTTGGGCACTGGTGCTATTGTGCCAGCCGGATAAATGACTCAAAATCCAAAATGGGTTGGTCTGAAGTACTTACAGTACATTACTCATAGGTGTGGTTTGGGTGTAATGTGCAATAAACCAATTAGAGCGTTATTTCACATTCCCTTTAAAAGCAGGCGCCATTTTCCATGGTGGATTACTATTAATGGTGGATGTTCTAGGTGTACGCTCTTAATACATCCATGGGTGCACACCAGGAGCAGTTCACAGCCGAGAAGACCAACGTTTGCTATTGATTTTTCTTTTGGAGAAAATGTAAATAAAGAAATGTCACAAAAAACATCCTTTCCATCGTTTTTGGCTCACTCTCACTGAATCACAAGGGTACGTATGCACGGTGATGTTTTTGAAATGTAGTCTAACATTAAACCGAGATTACCTCACTATGGACAATGCAACTCTGCGATTTCTCCTCGGCACATGCAGTTCAAGATCACATCGCCTTAATTCCTCTAATAGTTCCTCATTTAGGTCATTAACACATCCAAGATTCATGGAAAAGTTATGTAAAACAAGGTCCAATCTTCCTTGTAATTATGTATGGTTTTGTTAAAATGGGCACTGCTGGGTCCGTGAGATGAGAGAAGCATTGAGTCTGTGGCGGAATTGTTTTCTGAAAATGCAAAATAGCACTAAGAAACCTTTGCGCTGGAACACGCCTGTTCTTTTTGCTGAACCGCCCCTTTCTGTGGAGGGAAAAGTCCGCTGTCCGTGCATCCGGTGCAAAATAGGACTGATACATGCATCGGTGTACAAAGTCAATTGCGCTGGGTGCAAGATAGGGCCCATGATGTCAGCTGATAAAACAAGGTTCACGGCAGCCATCTTTAGATATGCACTCTTGTCCTCAATCTGCTGAATATGATTGTTCTCCTCGGGCTAAAGAACAGGCGACTGGACTCAATATATTTTCTTTGTTCAAGTGTTTCCCCAGAGTGTTAGAGATGGGACACAAAATCTTGGCAAAAGGATGCCATGGTCACCAGCTTTTTCCCCAGCTCTGCTTCTTTCTTTTCAACTTGTTCATTGCAAAGTCCTTGAGAAGCAAATGTGTGTGACATACGTTTTTTCCCCCCAAGCTCATCACTTACACTTCATTTTCAAAAAAAAAAATGCATTGTGCAGAAACATGCATGGACTTCTTCATAAAATAAGGCCGGAAATATTAATATCTTAGGACAGCTAAATAATTCAGCAGTCACTTATTATCATCTCCACCCCCGTGAAGAACAGACACCTTAAAACTTCACGAAGGCACGTGGGTGTCCTCGCACTTCATTGCCCCTGCACGCTACAACTAAATCTGGCATTATTGTAATTAATGAGATGAGTTCATTAGTGCTCTCTGGGTTAACGTATTGTCCTACAGCAGATTAGTGAAGGGATTTCAGTGTTGCTGGAGCATCCTAATTAGATCGCAGTGGGTGCTGCCTGCTTAAATAGAGGGAATAATGAAAGTCGTCACTCTTCGCAGTGGCAAACTTCATTACTGCACCCTTCTCTGCTCATAAAAGGTCCAACATTCACCTGGAACAGGACTCAATTAAATGGATTCAATTATATGTATCAATAAAACAGTAAAGGCACTTTCTTTTCAAGTTTGGATGGGATGTTCTGATGATAAGGATTATTGGCCAAAACTGCCACCCAATGGACTGAGATAGTACTGCAGCCATGAATGAGGAAACTATTGCTGCTCCACAATAAGCAGCTGGGGCATTGGTAATGTCAAATCAAATGGATGTTGCAGAGATGCATTACTATAACTACATTTCATTGCTTGAACATAGACTTAAGTATTTCTGATGTCTTGTCTTCTTTAGTAAAAAGCACAGGTTGTTTCGTTGTATCCTGCTTCATACAAAAAATGTAATTATACTTATAAACTGCGCTACTCAATATGTTTTTATTAAATGACTGTGTGATTTGAAACCAACACATATTGCTTTTTATTTAGCATCTTTTAGTTCATTGTTTCAGTATGCACAGCGCCGAATGACAGACAAAGCTAGCTCAGTAGTAGCAACTAGCTAGTAGTTTGTGAAGAAAGGGAAGCATTTGTCAGCTAAAGAGGCAGATATTCCTCTGAGGTGTTGGTAGAGACCAAAACAGAGCTAAGCGATAATATCCCACTATCATTCATTTTATGGCCTGAAACACAACTCTAAATGAAAGCTAATGTTGATCCATGTTTGCTGGATGTTTAAATAGCAACAGTTTGCTAACATGTTTGCTGTAAGACATTTATAAGTCAATAATGTATGTTGACAGTTTGTTGCACTTAAAGTTGTCTCTCAAACACACTTTGTTATATGGTTAGGAAAAGAGATTATCAGATTAAAAAAGCAGGGCCGCAGCTATCATTGAGGGCACTGAAGTTACATCCTCTGTAGTTAATGGCAACTAAGCAATTTTAGCAACCTGGAGCAAGTCACACTTCTTTAATTCACAACGTTAACATGTTGGTTATTTTAACAGCTAATTCTATTCCATTCTTTTTTTACACCGAATACATTTCTATGAGATTAAACATGGGTTTGCTGCAAGGACTTGGACTCTGTGCTTCTTAAATCCTAGCTACAGTCCTGAACTCAGTACGAGAGCATGAAATTAAACTTTCTTGTTCAGCATGTCTAATTGTATCAAATGTATTTTGTAGCTAGCATTTGATACGTGCACAATTCCAGCAGTAATTCTTTTGTATGATTTCTTTATTTAGCCTACTTGGGTGTATGACAGTGCACAAATCCAAATATCATTCCCTCTTTTTGTTTTCTTGTTTGTCTCACATTAATCCCACTGCCTAGAAGCTGTTCATTATTTTCTCTGTTAAGCTTCTAAAATTAACCTAATCTTCTTTGCTCGTCATCCCACCCACTCTCCTTGTTGTTCGAGCCCACGCTCATCTCGCGTTCTTCCAGTGTATTCTAAGAGCCTGTTGAGATAAGTGGCATATTACACTCCAACAGCAGACACACCAAGTGACTTTGTGATTATGATGCAGAGGGTGTTGTCTTTTAGATAGGCAGAAGAGGAGGAGGGGAGGGAGGGGGATTATGAGGCTAATTCCCTTATAACTTTTTCCCTCATTAATCTCTGCGGAGGGATACGAGATTCTTTAAATGCTAATGTCCAATAAAGATGTCAGCGGTGACATTTTACAGTCGTGGCGCAGATGTGAACAAAGTTGACAGTATTGTTGTGAAAGAACTTTTCTCACTTTACTCATATAACTTGCCTCACATGTTAATTTGAAGAGTCCTCTCTCGGGATTAGACATTAATGTGTTATAATCAGCAATGTGCATACTTATGCTTCTTTGGCAAGTCATGAATTCAAACATTTTGGGCCAAGGTCAAACATAACTCCATAATAACTTACTTTCTCTGAGGAATCAAACTTTTATTCAAACACAAGCTGATTCGGTTTAATTTAAGCACTATTAGCTCTATTTACAAGAAATGATTGGAGGTCAATGTGGCAACAAGATGAAGAGCAAACAGAAAAATACATCCTTGTTTGTCATCAACAGATTTTAACAGCAAACATTGATGGACAAAAATGTAATCCTGTATTTCCTTAAAAGCACCCATTGATCAAATAAAAATGAATGACAAATAATTGAATGGGGCCTCGTCTAATAATTTACCCTCACAGCAAAATGACTCCCTTCATACAGAATTAGTATAAAAATGAAGGTAGAACATGAAATGTACTGTATCTTCATGTTCCAAGGACAAATCATTATTCTCTGAAAATCCCTTATGAAAGGCTTTGATCGTTTTCAACACACTGTCATTCTGTTGAGGCTTTTATGTTGACCCTGGCATTGCAAAGCTTCATCAGCATCGCTGCCAGTCAGAGCACCCTTGGGAGTTTAATGAGAATGTGACGACACTAAAGGTTTGCATAATATCGATCTCTGTTGTTATAATCTCTGTAGGCAAAGCCAGCATCCTTCTTGTCGTGCGGGATTCTTCCAAATGGTTCGTGGTCGTTGAAACACGTGTGAAAGACTTCATCCACTATTTTCTCTGCTTCCTCTCGGCTAATTTTCCTCACAGCTAGTATGGAGCGAAGGGCACGGCCACGGACGCACTCCTGTCCCGGGGAAAACAATAATGTGTGAAGAGTTAGATTATAGACACAAACCTGACCTGCCAGTAAAAAAGGTACATATATTCCAGTGCAGGTACCTGATGATGCTCCTTCAAGCCGAAGTTGAATCTGGATACTTCATTGCTAAAGGAGCAGTCTCCACTGAGGTTGGCAGCCCGAATCTGAAATAATGACAGAAAAATGTCTTTGGATAATCAGCATACAAAACTTTAGCAAATATTCCGACATTGCAGTTAGAGGAGAAAATGCATTGTGGATGACCGCTCTTTTCTCCGTTCCTAATCACATGCCAACATCCTTTTTGTAAGTTTACATATCAAAGAATGGAGGAAAACTTTAATCTTGAAGGGATTTCAAAGGATAAGTCTGTTCATGCTGTAAATACTCACTAGACTAGAGCATCAATATGTGTATCAAGCCACTGCTGAAAATAGTCCCCAACAAATGCAGTATTCACTTCTGTATAAGTAACATTTGGTAAAAGCTACTACCAAGCTGTTTTTAGGAAACCACTGAAAGTTTTTTCAAGAAAGTACAATCTCGCATTGCCAGACCTTCATCTAGCTGCCTGGGTAATATGTCATTATTATACCGATTTGTGATATGAGACTATACACTCACCGGCCACTTTATTAGGTACCCCATGCTAGTAACGGGTTGGACCCCCTTTTGCCTTCAGAACTGC
>NC_048429.1:13999705-14035117 GCF_013103735.1 Etheostoma cragini | reverse complement strand
ATTGGCTGCTTAGAAATTAAGTGTTAACGAGCAGTTGGACAGGTGTACCTAATAAAGTGGCCGGTGAGTGTATATCGTCTTAGATTTTGAATATCATAATATGGCATAAGTGGTGTCTTTTAATGGTTTTACAAGCTGGATTACAGTAAAGCGATGTACTTTTATTTATTATTATATATCTAAAATATAAGTGTAAAGGTATTTTGTTAAAGCACCAATTGTTAACCCTGGAATATCGCTGCAATATCAATTTTGAGGTATATGGTCAAGAATATTGTGATGTCTGATTCTCTCCCTACCTTCATCCACAGAGATCCCTGCCCAATGGTCCTAAAACGTCCCAGTTGGATAGTAAATGCCGTAGATATATTCTTTGTAAATCTTTACAGTCATTACCCAGAAGAACCAAGCAGGCCTGCTTTATTGCACAATCCAAATCTCCTTAAAACGTCCACACATTTTGTGTGTGGCTTGCTAACTCCAATGTGGTGTTGTTTCCCGAAGCGAAGAGATTTTTACAACGGCACCACAGACAGCCCAAGGTTATGGGCAAACATGATTTATCCTGGATATTGTATA
The DNA here is from genome assembly GCF_013103735.1 of Etheostoma cragini. Lineage (NCBI taxonomy): Eukaryota > Metazoa > Chordata > Actinopteri > Perciformes > Percidae > Etheostoma > Etheostoma cragini. The sequence goes on along the minus strand of NC_048429.1, from coordinate 14,034,538 downwards.
TATATCCGCTTCCCTCAATCCAGACTAAAAGTGTGAAATTTGTTACCGGCTATTGAAAATTTTAAGATTTCTATTACATACATGTACACACACCTTATTGCCATATTAGTGGCGGTGACGGCGCAGTGGATATGACACATGCCTTTGGGGTGGGAGATCTGGATTCGATTCCCACTGCGATACATCAACCAGTGTGTCCTTAAGCAAGACACTTAACCCATGGTTGCTCCAGAGGCGTGCAACCTCTGATATATAGCAATTATAAGTCGCTTAAAAGTCAGCTAAATGACATGTAATGTATTGTAATTAAATTGCTTACTGCAAAACTTAACTGCTTTGAGTTTTTTTCCTGTACTTTGTCTTTATTTTGATAACAAAGAGAATGGGAATTGTAATTTTCTAACTGGTTCCATGGTAGAATGGGTTCTTGATGCCCAATCCTAACTGCAAAAAATGCACACATTGAGACTCACCTCAGAACAAGCTAGATGTCTGAAGTTGTTGAACCAGTCCACGTGGGCGCGGCAGTGGTCAAAGGCATGAATGAGCTCGTGTGTGACCACTCGGTTCATGTGGGACTGCTGGTGGATGTTGTTCTGACACAAAACGATCTGCAAACAAATTCCGATCACCATCACGTTGAGCATTCATATATTTCACCCCATCAGAACCTGCTTATGACTTTATAAACTGGACTGAAAATACTCAAAGATTCACCACACCCTGCTAGTTCCCTTTTCACCCCTCTGCCATGAAGCAGCAGGCTAGCAAGTATCACATCTAGATCCACCTATTTTTTTTTTTAAATGGCACTTCAATCAATAGGCCCTCATTAACAACTCTTTATCTGCTCTGCTTCCACAGCTACGTCTTCCTACACAGCGTCACTAAATGCACTTTATCTGATCTGTTGTTTACTTTGTGTATTTACACGTTGGTAGCTGCCCATGTGTCTTTGTTTAAATTTGCTGTTTTATTTGTATGTCTAGTCCTTGTCCCATACTGTCTTGTATTGTTCAAAATAAAAAGACTTGAATTTATTGCTGCAAAGATCTCTTTCTTACTTGAGAAGACTCTGCGTCAAAGCCACCGCTGACCGTCCCGTCACAGTCCTCACACGAGAAATGGCGCTCTTTAAACACTTTGCTGTGTTGAGAGGAGAAAGTAAACTTAGTCGGTTCCTTTGTAACAACACTTACAGTTCTTAAGTATACCAACTCAGCTTAAATTTAAATTTGTGCTGTCGGTTAAACGTGTTATTACCGGCGTTAACGCAAACTTTAACGATGTCATTTTCTTTTAACACAAGATTAACGTTATTCTTTTTGGCCTAGCAAACTTTGTAGTTTTTTGTTCACATGCTGTTGGAACAACTAGCAACGTTAGAAAAACTACAACACCACACCGGATCTAGCTAGACCGGAAACAAAACAACAGGCACGCAACACACACTTGTTTTGGGCTTGCGAGCTAGCGAAAGAACAGTAACGTTACATTTTGAGTGGATGGCAAGCGTGAGACGCCAAAATGGATGCCAATAAGATTCTAAATGGAAAGTTTACTTTTTAAAAGTTGCAAAGGGTTCCATTGCCAAGACCAAAGTGATCTGTGTGTTTTGTTGTAGTGAACTGAGCTTTCATCGCAGCACGTCTAGCATGAAATAGCACTGGATGGCCAAGCACACAGCTGATGTGAATTCTCTCCCCCTCCTCGTCAGAGTGTTTTTTTCATCCTTTTATTGATGGACAGTGTTACATTGTGTGAGACATTATTTGATTCAAGTGAGAATGTTACGTGTGAAATTGAACACCACAGTAGGCTATATGCCACTGTTCTTTTCAATTTAAGAAAAAAAAAAAAAACATTTTCACAAATCAAGCCGATCCACTTCCCCTTGTTGATAAGATCATTAAATTTAAAAATAAAATAATGGGCCAAAAATATATCAAGGGACATTTAGAATAGAAAAAAAATTGCAATTTATTGGGATTAACTGCGAGTTAACTAGGACATTATTGCGATTAAATATCTTAATCGTTTGACAGCACTAATTTAAATTACTGTTGAAATTGTTGTAAAGGTGTCAAAATGTTTCAATGAAGTGATGAGGGGAAAACAGGTGAAATGATCACATAAAAGACAACATTAGAGAAATGGAATATCAACTAGGAATTTGTATTTTGGTGCATATACAGTACTGTGCAAAAGTCTTAGGCAGGTGTAAAAAAATGCTGTTAACTAAGAATGCTTTAAAAAACAGAAGTGTTAATAGTTTATTTTCATCAGTTAACAGAATGCAGTGAAGAAACAGATGGTCAAATCAAATCCGTATTTGGTGTGACCATCCTTTGCCTTCACGACAGCATCAGTTTTTCTAGGTACACTTGCACCCAGTTTTTGAAGGAACTCGGCTGGTAGGTTGTCCCAAACATCTTGGAGAACTAACCGAAGATCTTCTGTGGATGTTAGCTACCTCAAATCCTTCTGTCGCTTCATGTAATCTCAGACACACTCCATGATGTTGAGATCAGGCCTCTGTGGGGGCCATGCCATCACTTCTAGGACTTCTTGTTCTTCTTTACACTGAAGATAGTTCTTAATGGGCACCCAGATAGCTCAGATGGTAGAGCGGAGGACAACATATAAAGGTTTACTCCTCAACGCAGCGGGCCCAGGTTCAATTCCAACCCTTTGCTGCATGTCATTCCCCTTCCCCTTCTCTCCCCCCCCCCCCTTTCATCTCTTCATCTGTCCTGTCAAAAAAAATTGTGGCCAATCATACACCTCCCTGCTGGTATTGCATGATGAATAATTATCTGCCTGTAGTTTTCATTATTGAGAACACCATCAGTCCTGACCAAATCTCCATCTCCATTTTCAGAAATTCAGCTCCAAACTTGCAAGGAACTTCCAGCATGCTTCACTGTTGCCTGCAGACACTTATTATTGAAGTGCTCTCCAGTCCTTTAGCGAACAAACTGCCTTCTGCTACAGACAAATATTTTATCATCAGTCCAGAGCACCTGCTGCCATTTTTCTCCACCCAAGTTCCTATGTTTTTGTGTAGTTGAGTTGCTTGGCCTCGCTTCCATGTCGGAGGTATGATGTTTTGGCTGCAACTCTGCCATGAAGGCCACTTCTGGACAGACTTCTCCGGACAGTAGATGGGTGTACCAGGGTCCCACTGGTTTCTGCTAGTTCTGATCTGATGCCATTGCTGGACCACTTCGGATTTTGAAGGGAAATAAGCTTGATGTGTTTTTTTATCTGCTGCACTAAGTTTCCTTGGCCAAACGCTGCATCCACGATCCTCAACGTTGCTTGACTTTTTGCAAGTGTATCTAAGAATTAATAGTGGTTTGAAGGCAAAGGGTAGTAACACCAAATATTGATGTGATTTAGATTTTTCTTTTGTTCGCTCACTTTTCATTTTGTAAATTGATTAAAATAAACAATCATCATTTATATTTTTGAAAGCATTCTTAGTTTACAGTATTTTTTCACACCTGGCTAAGACGTTTGCACAGTACTGTATATGTAGTAGATGCCCTAAAAATAAAACAGAAAAGGACACATTACATTTCATTTGAGAGGATTAGTTTGCTCCATCCAAAAAGCAATAATAAGGCTAAGCTTGTAAAACATTATTTAATTTAATGAATGTCATTATTTCTGTTACCTTGCTAGTTTGGGTATATCAACACTTATTTTTATCAAGTAAATATGGAATTCTATTTTCTTTGCCAGTTGTACCTATCAGGTAACAATGTTTTGCTTCTCTTACTGATTTTTGTTTGATACTTGAGAAGTTTTGCTTGGACTTAAAAAAAGCACAAAACCACAATAGCAGTAGTAGCATTTGCAAGACTAATCTGTTAACAAGGTCTGTGTGAACAGTCACAGGCATTTTGCAGTGGTGTGACTATAACAGTGGAAGGTTAATAATGATAAACACGTGTGCATTTTATATTAACTTATACGTACCAACCGGAACTTTTCATGGCACTGAGGAGGAGTTTGGCATACGGACCTGAGAGGAGAACAGGAACCAGTTAGAGCTGAATGGAGTTAGCTTTCAATGACAGAAACCACTGCTAGCTACATCATGAAGCTACATGCTATCTTCTCTGACAGCAGGGTTAAAACGTCTACATTGCACGGGTGTTTCAAATCACAAACCCATTTGACAGAAAGCTTATGGTCAGAAAAGATATCGGCTGTTCACTAATGACATGACATTCATTAGCCAGCTACTAGCACTCACTAGTTTCCATGGCGAGCTGCAACATGACCTGACACTTGTGGTTGAAAGTGAACAGGCTCTGCGTGATGGAGCTCCCCTTATTTTTTCCCATGTTTCTCTCCGGGAATAAATCATATCCATATTCCTCCTCTTGTTTAGACTGGTCCATTGTAGTAAATGTTGTCAACAATTTCGAAATGTATGCATAAAATCCCCTGGTTAGCTAGGTCCAGGCTAGGTCATCACTGTTTTGTAGCTAGATCACGTGGTCGTAAAAGGTCAAAGGTAATGAACGGGAATATTTATTGGTAATTTTATTGGTAGATAATTTATGAATAAAAAAGTCAGGACATATATTTCGCTTTAATGTAATATCAAGAAAACTATTAAAATGCTTTTTTTTTCAACGCAGTTTTGTTAGAGAGCAGTATACGGTATAGATCATCGATTCAGTGCGTGTATGCAAGTCGTCAGCTCCCAGTCGCAGTTTCCAGTTGTAGGTTCCCAGTGCACTGTTTGCAGGCAGTTACTCAAGCTATGAACCAGTTTCTTACACAAAAAGGCAAATGGGCCCAGGGGGACATTTGTGGGGTATTTTGTTTATACTGTTAAATAGTTTTGCCTGTTTTGAGGGGGAAAGCTAGCCTACTTTAACAGTGGGCTGTACCAGGTAAATTACAAAGAAACCACGAAAATGTTAACGTCCACAAATTTAAACTGACACCGAAGTTTAACGTTAGTTTCCTTTTCGGTTGGTTGTTTGCAGACTTTTACAAACTGACAAGTGAATAACATGTATTTGCAGTCAGTGATCTGTTTGTAATAGACGATCTTTGGTTACGCCCAACGCATGCTCAGCGGCGCAAAGGCTCATGGTACTTGGCTGTCATGGCTCCGAGCGTAAACAGAAAGCTGTGAAAAACGACACATTCTGTTGTAGTATTTAGCCAACTTAACTGCAGCTACATTTTATCTGTATTTATCACCCGGAATAAACACGTTTCAGGTACTTTACAAGGTTCACGTAGCTACAGAGCCACTTACATCTATTTGATTTGCTCTCAATGTTTGGTATTTCTGCTAGCTAAAGCTAGCTGTTAGCCGCAAAAGCATGACAGCGTAATTCTCGAGTTTTCCTCTTGGCTGCAACACCGACTTCAGGGCTACAACTACAGACAACACGTGTTAAGAATCTCTGCAAAACAAATGTCTGTTTCACAGGGAATAACATGTCCGGGGGAAACAAAGCCATTGAGTTACAGCTTCAGATGCGACAAAATGCGGAGGATGTGCAGCGCTTCATGACGGAGCTGGGGAGCTGGGAGGAAGACATAAAGAAGAAGGACGAAGAGCTGAGGACAGCAGGACTGCCGGAGTCCCAGGTTTTTCCCTGCTTTGCCCATCCATCCATCCATCCATCCATCTATCTCTGGAGCAGGTAATGTTCTGGATGATCAGTAGGTATCAGCAGCGTGTTGTCTCTTTGTTGTAGAAGAAGCTCCCACCTGTGCGCAACAAAGACTACAAAACCAAGATGAGGGAAAGGAAGAAGAAGAAGAAGAAGAAGGAGCCAACAAGCAATGGTGACGCCAAGTCAAAGGAGCCCAGTGAAGCCTCCAGGATAAAAGCCTACGACTATAGATCATGGGACAAGTTTGACGTGGTAGCTAATTCATGCTTATAACATATACTGAACATGATAAGCGGTAAAGTAGTGGAGTAGTTAACTTAATATGTATGATTCTGTGGTTGCAGGACAAAGCTTTGACAGAGATGGATAAGGAGGAAAGTCCTGCAGAGTCAAATGAGTCGGACTCTGAGGAAGCTACAGCTGATCAGGAGAAAGCGCTGGTTGAGAAAGAAAAGGTAAATTCTGTATGAGAAGTACTGCAATGTAAATAACTAATACATTACCCTTTCCTAAAGCAGATTATACTTATTATTTTCAGGGAAATGCGTTTTTCAAAGATGGGAAGTACGACGAGGCTATTGAGTGTTACACCAGAGGGATGTGTGCAGATCCTTACAACCCTGTGCTTCCCACTAACCGAGCCACCTCCTTCTTCAGACTCAAAAAGTACATTTTAATTTAAAAAAAAAAATGTTTTAAGTTTTGTTTCAGTAAATGCAACAACATCTAAAAGAATGTATGTGCATATATGTTTTGTTTCCCTGTAAGTCAGTGAGACTTTATGACAATCAAACTGAGCTGCTATGTTATCCCTTTTACATCATCTTTTTTATACTTTACTTACTATGCCTGAGATGTTGTCTGTATTTTCATCTGTCTTGTAGATCTGGTGAGCCAAAGAAAAATGTCCACCCTGGTGGGAAGTAAAGATTTATTCTATTCTATTGTATTTGTTTTTGCAGGTATGCCGTGGCAGAATCCGACTGCAACTTGGCTATAGCTCTGGACAGCAACTACTTCAAAGCGTACGCACGAAGAGGAGCAGCACGGTTTGCACTGAAGAAATATGAAGCTGCATTAGAAGGTGGCCAACTGGTAAAATGATTAAATCATCTGTTTTTAACTGAGTGCACTGAGATACCAACAAGAGCTTGTTTCTGAACAGATTACGAGATGGTTCTCAAGCTTGACCCCGGGAACACAGAAGCGCAGAATGAAGTCCAAAAAATCAAAGAGGTGAGTGTGAAAGGATCATTTTGGCTTTAGCCTCATTTCAGAATCAGCTGTGTTAACCAGGTATGCAGACACTTACATTTCCCAAGTCTTCTTCTCATTTCATTGCCTCCCTTTTCCCTGGCTGGTTTCAGACACTTGGGGATCAGGCACCAGCCGTCCCGAGTGAAGCCGCAGAGCCAGAAGAGGGTGCCGCAGCGTACCCCGAGCGGCAGAGGCTGATGGAGGAACAGCAGAGACGACAGGAGGCGGCTTTACAAAAAGACAGAGTGAGCTTTGCCACTTGTGCTGCTGCGTCCCTTTTGGACTCATCAGCTAACATTTCAGAGGCTAGTTAATAAAAAATAAGTTGAAAAATGTCCATGTGAGGAGTAACTTAATGTAGACATTTCAGTTTTATTTTGCCACTTTTAAGCTGGATGTGTTCTGGTTAAGGAGACTGCATGGTGGCCTACAGAGGCAACATTTAAGGACAGGTAAAGAGAGTGAGGTGTTTGACTGTTATTGTCTCCAAAAGTGAGAACCAGTCAGATAAATTGACTAAAGATACGTTTCTTTTTGGGCACAATGGACATTTTTAAGCTTCTGACTTTATAACATTTTTGTGAACTACTCAAGCTGTTGTTATTTTGGAAAATGGTTTTCCTAAGTTGTCTGAATGCGCCTTTCAGGGGAATGCTTATTTCAAAGAGGGGAAGTATGAAGCAGCTGTCGAGTGCTACAGCGCAGGCATGGAGGCGGACAGCATGAATGTCCTACTGCCCGCCAACAGAGCTATGGCCTTCATCAAGCTAGAGAAGTAAGCAGGACTTGTTCTTCATGTTAATGTGAAAATGCGTCCGTTAAAGAATATAAAATATGTATTTTTTTCTGTTTGCTGCAGGTATAAAGAGGCAGAGGAGGACTGCACCAAAGCCATTTTTCTGGACAGTACTTACTCCAAAGCTTTCCACCGTCGTGCCACCGCCAGAGTGGCTTTAGGGAAACTGGAGGAGGCCAAACAAGGTGCTGTGTAGAACAACACTGTCCTCCACAGGCTAACAGCGGCAACTACAAGTTTTCTAAATAATCTGTTTTTCTATAGTTGGTTTAATTGTTATCTTTACATATGCTGCAAAACTGGTCTTCTCTTTGAAGACTGTTCAAGTTCTGTTCATTTATAAATCAGCTTTCCCTCCGCATGCATTCAATGTGAGTTGTCATAAAACAAAAGTGCCAAAAATGTCATTAGAATTGCAGTGAAATAATATGAACATATACTGTGTATTGCTCATTGTTATAATGTGTGTGTGTGTGTGTGTGTGTGTGTTTGCTTGTGTGTGTGTGTGTGTGTGTGTCAGATTTTCAGGAGGTGTTGAAACTGGAACCAGGGAACAAGCAGGCCCTGAATGAGCTCCAGAAACTCCCGATTGTATGTTTTTCAAATCATCTACTCTGTTTCTATCCCCTCTGGTTATGAGCATCATCATAAATGCTTAATTTGCGATCCAACATACAGATGATTAATGGACACATCGGGCTTTATTAGGTCAGATCTTCTACTGACTTGACCTGTGATTTGTTATTGTCACTCTGTTAGGACGTGGCTTCCAGCGGCCTTCTCCAAACACCCGACGGCACACAGAGGAGAACAGTTCAGCCAATAGACAAACCAACACATCTGCGGTCAACTGTGAGTGTTTCTTCTTTGTAGAATGTCTCTTTTGATGGAAATAGTCAGCATTTTGCTACACCGAAAGCAGTAAAAGCAGAGATTAGTAGACTTCTGATGCTATGAACACTGATGGGATCCCACTGTATTCCAGGTAATAAAAAGTTTAGCTTTTAAAGCAGCGTTTTTATGGATCCCGCGCAACTTATAAGCAAGACCCGCCCTACAAAGCAGCCCGATTGGTTGGGGTTAAGCATTGACCACAAGTGGTTAAGGGTAGGATTACCAACTGGTCAGGGGATAGGACCTGAACAAATCGGGTTCCGTTACCTTGCATGAGCATGGAAGCCTGGCCAATAGTAGCCTGTGGATGCTATTGAAGGGCAGGTCCCTCCTGGAAATTGCGTGGGTTCCATAATAACATATAGAAGCAGGATAATATGCCGAGTTTACATTTCTGAAAGCATCCTTTAATAGATGAATCAATTTGTTGATTGACAGAAAATGTATCTATGACAATATTGACTCTTATTAGTTATTTTATTGACTTTTTAATACACTACTCTAGGAGGTTGTGGATAAATAGATAGATAGATAGATAGATAGATATTTATTGATTCCAAAAAAATGGGAAATTATAGTGTTACAGCAGCAAAATATCAGTCGCACAGAACATAAATATAAATGAAATAATAGGATACAATATACATACATGAAATAATAATAGGATAAAATACAAGAACAAATATTTAAAATATACACAAGTTGGGAATAGAAAATGTGCAACTGCTTAACTAGGTATGATAATTAGCCCTTGTCTCTATATTTGACATTTTTATATTGTAAAATATCAAGTAAACCATGGGGAAAAGTAGACTGATTGTTCTTGAAAGTAATGTGACAGTGAATGTTGACTTTATGCAGTTTTTACTTATTAACAAGTTGTCTGACATGCTTTTCCTATTGAGTAGCTCACTCCCCATGGTTACAGTATTATGTGTCCAGCAGGTGGCAGAATAGCCATCACTGTAGATGGAACATCTTTGATTCTGTCACATTGATTTTGGGGTCTCTTTACTAGAATTCCGACTAATCAGTGATCTGAAACATTTGGTTGTTGACTGATGCTGAACATCTAATGCTCTTCAGAAACCTCTGAGGAGGATCGATATTGAGGAAGTGAGTGGAAAAGTGACCGTGTCCGAGACGGAGTCAGGAGGGTCCAAGTCCTTGATCCAGGAAGTGATGAGGGAGGCCGGGGACCAATCCTCTCCACTGTCGACTTCGCCCAGCGCCAAGATGATCAAGATGGAGGAGCACGCAGAAGTCCCTTCAGAATCGTCTGAGCAGTTAGTTGCACCCCTTCCTCTATGTCAAAAGTATTGGTTACTTTGTTACTTAACTTGTCTGTGAAGCACTAAACGTTGCATTATTTTGTGGAATGACGTACTGATAATTCCCACCCGGTAAACAGATGTTCTGCCTTTGCATGAGAAGTTTCAGCGTCTCCAATCTGGAAAAGAGGTTTTAAGTTCCAAGTTGTAAAACCAAACAATAGAAAAACAGCTCTGTTCCAGCGACAGTTGCACTAATCAACAAGCTGCAAGAAACAATTCAGTTTGCACTGCCTGTTATTTGTGTATTTATTCATTCATTGGTTTTAGTTTTAAGTGTTTTAATCGTTTTTTATTAGATATTTTAGCATCCTGATTAACACCGGCGCAATTGAACTTGTATTGTTATTTATTGTCCCATTGTATGGTGTCTGTTGTGTCTTGTCAGCACTTTTTAAATTGTGCGACGAACTTACCTACGGGTACAAATACAGTAACCTGAACCTGCTTCGGTTCCCCAGAGTCCCTGCTAGCAGACAGACGGAACAACCCGAGCAGGAGGAAATGGTTCCTCCTACTGCTGTAGCATCAGTCAGCCCCTCCTCCACAGTAGATGAGCTGCCTTCTCCACCCACCAGCAGCTTCAAGCTGGAGGCCGACTTCCGCACCATCGGAAACCAGCCGGAAGTGATTTACAGATATCTGAGGGTGAGCTATTCACACTGTCATGTACTGGTGATTGTGAATGATACGCTGTCAGCACAGCGTTGGTATTGACTTATGCAATGAAATGGAACATTAAATGCAAATTCCGATCTGATGTCCACAGCAGTAATCTCATTTTAAATCACCTGCTAACACGGCTTGAATCTGAGATCTTACATTTTATGGAAAAGGCTAGGGGATTTGGATTACTTTGTTTCTGAAAGAATTTACTAAATACTAGGGCTGTTCCTCTGATAAGGCCTAAAATGCTGGTATCGGTCTGGGGAAGTAAAGGAGTTTATGCACCGATCTGATACCACGTAATAAAGCCCTAAAGAAAATCTGCATTAAAGTAGTTTATTTAGGTTCTTTTTCCATTATAACTGACTGTCAAACTGGATGATAAGAGTAAGGAGAAAAAAGTTCTGTGGCATTCATTTTTTGAGAGTTTAACCTGAGCCAGACCAACACCAAACATAACAAAACATCATATCACATCCATACAGGGATAGTAGTATACAGTTGTTAAAACGTAATAAAATATATGACACACTGGTATCGGATCAGTATTGGCCGATACGTCGGGATAAGCAAAAAGCAAAATAAATGATCGGACCATCTCTACAAAATACAAACTCTATGATGAACTGAATGAAGAAATCAGACTTGGTGCTGATTACCCAGCCCTAAAACATGGAGAGCCATCCATGGTTTTGTTTTAACTGAAGTTCTCAGGCTTCTTTCTGTTCTCGTCTTGCAGCAAATCAAGCCCGAGGCGTACGCAACCATTTTCCACAGCTCGCTGGAACCTGACATCCTCAATCAGATCCTGAGGACGCTGCATGCTTTCTATATCAAGTGAGTTCTAAAAGATTCTCTGAGAAAAAAGGAAATCTTAACCTGAAACAGGTTTTCTGTTTAGCACAGCCACATTACACATGTAGTACTATAGCGTACATTAACACCAGTCTTGTGCAGGAATGAAGCCCCGGTCGTCACGCTGGAGATCCTCAGGAGTCTAGCGAGTGTGAGGCGCTTCGACATGGCCGTCATGTTCCTGTCGTCCCCGGAGAAGAAAGGTGAAGTGCTGTTGCTGATGACTCATACTTTTCACCCACACATTCTATCATATTGATAATTGTCGTTGTACTTTGCTTTCTCCCAGTGGTTAAAGAACTGTTTGACTTCCTCCACCAAGCGGAGCTGGAGGGATCATCTGTCACAGCGTTACAGAAGAAGTACGGTGTGTGACGCTGCTGATTCTATAGACTTTTAGTTTCAACACACAGTGCTAGATTATTTTCAAAACCTATTATCTAATACAGAATAAACGTTCGTTCACTACATTTGTGCCATGGCCATGTGGAAACATGATGTCATCTACTTTCTGTCTTCATTGCATTTTTTTTATTTACTTATTGAAATTCCCACATTTTTTATTTCTATTTGGAATATGTTGCATTTTAGTGTAAAGGCTGAAAAAAAACAACAGAGACTTCCAGTGTAGAGTCATGTTCCTTATGCAAAAGCTGATGTCATTATTCATCGTGCTTTAAAAATATCAGCAACTTTAAAGTGCAAATCTATACGTTTCACTATTTGCTGCACAACTCTTGCCATATATCAGCATGTCAAAAAATAGTTTTGTCAGATAGCTATATCTTATAGAGGATTAACCAGAAGCCAAAGTTTAAGGATAATTTTGGAATTTTTAAACCAGGACCTTATTTTCTTATGTTTTTGTGTCTAAGTGACTGATGGTGAAACGCCATTTTATTGAAATGAGTCCAGTAGCGACCACTGCTTCAGCCAGGAGCTGCGATACAGGCTGCCACGTAATGCGTTTGTCCACCGTCAATTTCTGTCCACTAAAGAGATGTTTTCTACGTGTCTGACAACTTTGTGGGAAACATCCCTACAGGAATAGACCTTTTTGTTAAAGAGTAAGATCCACAGAAACAGCCCTGAAATTGCCATATTAGCCAAATTCACCAGATTTAAATGAACACACAGAGACAACATACTTTTCCATGTAAATCGGTGAATTATGGGTTTATTTTAACTAAACCAGAATGGTGATTGTTGAAGCAGTGGAGAGACGAACCAAGACCAATTTTATATTGTTTTTGTCTACTTTGGATAAATTGTGTTTTACGGTGATAAAATTATATTTATTTACATGGTGTCCGGTGGGTTTGGCTATTGCAATTTTATAGCTTTTTCATGTTAAACAAAAAGCTTCTTAATCTTTTAACAAAAAGGTCAACCTCTATAGGGATCCTTTCCATAATCTCAGCAAGCCTGTCCGTGGCAAAACGAGCACATTTTGTGGAAGGAATTTAAAAGTTTGCAATTGCCCTTTACCATTGCGTTGCACCTTGTTTTACCTTGCTTAAACTGGACCAATGGGAGATTGTTTCTCTCATCAGTCACAGACAATAGAAGATGGGGTCCAGGTTAGAAAAAAAAAATAAAGTTACCCTTTAAGAAGAAGTGTGAATTTCCAACTTTTCCAATACCTTTTGAATGAAGCACAAGTATGGATTGGTCTCGGTGAGTACTCTGCTCCGTTTGAATGTTCCTCCCATTCTTACAAAATAAAATGTATTGACTATACCAGCTCAGTTTGGCTGGAGAGGACTGTGTGAGAGATGAGTCAGGAGTATTTTGCAACTATGGGTGTTAGTCTCTTTTCAAAAACTGAACAAATAAAGGTGTATATTATAGTTTGCGTGTGGGTATTTCACCATCTCAGATGTGTAACATAGGTGATGAATTAGCACAAGACATTTAGAAAACATAAAGTAGTTCCTTGTTTATTAAGCATACTAGTGCATAGTGTTTGGCAAGACAAATGGAAAAACATCATGAAAGAAAACGAGATTAGCCTTGTGTAATTAAAAACTGATAAATGCATCACTCACACACACAATTCATATGTCCTTTCTCTATATCCATCTAATCTTGTTCAGGGTCATAAAGTGGTTGGAACCTGTCCCAGCATGCATTGTCCTAAAGTCAGGGAAACACCCGCTTCAGGGTGCCAGTTCATCACAGTCACAGTAAATGATGCTTGAGCAAATACAGCCTTAGTGTCATTAATAAAAAAGATTACCAAACTATAATTGTATTTCAAAGATTGTTAAACTATAACTCTGCTCAGAGCATTTGCAGTTTGGGAGAATACAGTTGAAAAATGTTCTTCCAGTGTCTTAACATCCACACCAGTGAGGATCTGCAGGGGAAAAAACATGAATATGAGTCATACAACATCTATAAAGTACAGGTGAAACTCAAAAAAATAGCACATGGTGCAAAAGTTCATTCATTTCAGTAATTCAACTTAAAAGGGGAAACTAATATATCATATGAACTCATTACATGCAAAGTGAGATATTTCAAGCCTTTATTTGAAATCGTCTGCTAAAGGAAGCATAAAGTACTTTCAAATGTCCTGGTAGACGGCTGCCCTGACACTGGACTTAATAAAGCACAGTGGACCAACACCAGCAGAGGACATGGCTCCCCAAACCAACACAGACTGTCGAAACTTCACTCTGGACTTCAAGCATCTTTGGATTGTGTGCCTCTCCATTCTTCCTCCATACTCTGGGACCTTTGTTTCCAAATGAGATGCAAAATTTGCTCTCATCAGAAAAGAGGAGTTTGTACCACTGGGAAACAGACCAGTTCTTTTTTTCTTTAGCCCAGGTAAGACGCTTCTGACGTAGTTTTTTGTTCAGGAGCGGCTTGACAAGAGGAATACGACATTTGAAGCCCATGTCCAGGACCCGTCTGTGTGTGGTGGCTCTTGATGCAGTAACTCCAGCCTCAGTCCACTCCTTGTGAAGCTCCCCCACACATTTGAACGGCCTTTTCCTGACAATCCTCTCCAGGCTACGGTCGTCCCTGCTGCACCTGCACCTTTTTCTTCCACACTTTTCACTTCCGTTTAACTTTCTATTATTGTTGCTTTATTCGGCACTTTGAGAACATCCAACTTCCTTTGCAATTACCTTTTGAGGCTTTCCCTTCTTGTGGAGGGTGTCAATGATGGTTTTCTGCACAACTGTCAGGTCAGCAGTCTTCCCCATGATTGTGAATTCCACTGAACCAGACTGAGATATCAATCAAAGGCTCAGGAACCCTTTGCAGGTGTTTTGGATTAATTAGCTGATTATAGTGTGATACTTTGAGCCTACAATACTGAACTTTTGCACCATATGCTAATTTCTTTATGCTCACCTGTACGTCTAAACACACTCAAACCTCCAGCCTACCTGAGACACTGAGCGTCTGGTGGACAATCACCGTCTTCCCGGTGAATGTGTTCTCGGCCTGGCAGCTGATGGGTTCTTCGGAAACCTGACGGTTCACGGTGATATCAATCCCACTACCGGTCACGGTCTTCCCGTACAAGGTCCACTTAAAGCTGCAGGAAGGGGTGCACTCGGCGGAGCACGTAAAGCTCGCTGTGACCCCAATTTCAAGAGTATCTGGTCCTTTAATGATCACATTCCTAGGCCCATCTGTAAGACACAATCCACATGTACAAGCCAAAAGAATTAGAAGATATGCAGAAAAGTTAATCAGTCTTTTTAAGTGGAATCATTTCTTCCTTCTGATATTTGCTTACCAGGCACCACCACTGTGGTCTCAGCTGTTCTGTTTTTCTTTGTCACCGGGTTAAGAGCAATACAGGTGAGGGTGTTCTCGTATGGAGGTGTTACAGGTGTGAAGAGTATTGAGGCATTTGTAGCCAGGAGCGAGCCTCTGTAAAACCAGTTGATGGAGCAGGCGGGGAAGCAGTCAGTTGAACACTGCAGCTCTGTTGTGGATCCAGGCTGAGTGAACATCATCTCACCCACCGACTGTTTGTCCGGTTTCACAATCAGCACCTCATCTGGCCCATCTGGGTAGTAACATAACGTATTGAGTAATGGAACTAATTGGGTAGTCAACACATTCTATTACCAGTACCTTAAAGAAATACTTAAATTTTTGATGTGAAGATTAATACCACTGTCATGTTTGGATGTTAAATATTAGGGCTGGGACAATATACTTTTTTTCCCGATTAGATTCTTTAACTATACATGGCTGTCGATTGGAGTTTCATTAATTGTGATTCTAGTAGTATTGCAATTTGATAGTATTGAGTATTGGGATTTTCTTTTCTTCATTGAACAAAAACAAAAGCTGAATAAAACACTTCTGGAGACAAAATATCATGAGACATTTTCTAAAAACTACTTGTTTTCTAAAAAGAGTGCACATCACATGTCAGTCAGTCTGACATTTATTTCATTTGTAAAGAAGTGCATAACATGGATTTTCTGCATTTACTGCTTTGCTGGAAACGAATATGATGTAGTCACGTAAAATCGTTGATATATAGTTCATGATGGGCCAGGCCTGGCAAATCCCTGCTTCTAGGCCAAGAAATAACAATGAAAGGGTTGACAAGTGCCTTGAGTTTCCTGACCCTGCTATACTCACAGTTTACTTGCATCAGGTAGCCAAAAGACAGGATGGGGGTTCCACCCTCAAGTGCTACCAATGGGTTGGTTGTGAGGTTCCCCGTCTCCACTACTAAACATTTGTATACCCCATCATCCTCTCGCAAGAGAGAGGTGAAGGTCATTGTGGTGTTGTCAGGGGAGAAATGCACTCTGTTAGAGACTGTCATTTGCCATTCATTCTTGAACCATGTGATGGAGGCTGGATCCTGGGGGCCAACACACTGCAGAGAGAAAGGCCCGCCTGCAACCGGCAGGGCCTGTGAGCCGGGGCGCACTGAAAATGGGTCTGTGCAGAAAGAATATTAAAATAGAACATAAGTGACAGCAAAAGTGCGGAATATTGCTAGTTTACTATACTAACAACATCATAAACTCTAGTTGGGAAATTGCAGTGAATGCAATATCACAGACTCACCAATGACAGTGAGGTTCTTGGTGGCGCTGATAGTGGCGTGAGAAATATTGTTGGTTGCCTCACAGGTCAGAGTCCCAGTTTTAGAGTAGTCACTAATAGTGATCTGCAGCTGATCGCCCTCGTAAGTCGTCCCCATGAACGTCCAAGTGAACACACAGGATGGAGAACATGTGGCATAGCATGTGAATGTGTACATTTTTCCAATTGCCACGGCACTAGCACCAGCAATGTTAATGTTGAATAAACCTAGAGAAGGAGATGACAAATGACCCGTTGATGTATCATGCTCGTTTTACAGGGTTACAGCAAAATGTGGGCAATCAAAATGTCATCAAATTCAGATATTGGATCAGTATCATTTATAGATTATCACATGGGTGTAGTAAATTGCAATTAGGGTTTGATACAACTTGTGATGAGGACTATAAAACTGGAAAAAGTGGAAGGGGTGATGTATTTTTACCCATTCTTGTTTCTATTTCATCTTCAATCTTACTTAACACAGCAACATGGGACTCCTGGATGATGACGTAACAATCCTATAGAGTTGTGTAATGACCACCAGTTTGAAGCAGTTTCTGAGAAATCATGTTTCTCATCAGAATTTTGCATGGTGGACGGGTCTAAAAACTATAATACTAATTCATTTAGTTTGCTGTTGCCATATTGAAAAGGCCATTCAGAGCACAGCGGACGCAAATTCTAAATTCTTGTTGCTAAAATGCTTTAGAGTTAAATGTAGAGTCCTAATAAGCTTCTACCTTGTTTTTAGATGTACACAGGCTTGGATCTTTGACTTTTTAATAAAATAGCTGTAGAAGTGTTCTGAGTATCATGTAACATTATCTATGGGGGGAAATTAATGGTACTTTCACTTCCAGAATCACGGGCATATGAAATAGCTGCTCTCATTTCACAACTCTGTTGATTGTTGATTCTCATCAGAGGTTAATTCCTCTCACTTACTTGCCACCTGCAGTTGCAAAGCCCTATAGATGTAGTGATTTGAAGCCGTGTCCTGGGCCTTACAGATCAGAGTGTCAGAGCCAACAAAACCAGCAGGTGGAGTGACAGAAATGGTGTTGCCCTGTGTAGTGCTGAACCTCTCCCATTCTCGGTCAAAGATCCAAGAGTAGCTGCAGGACGGGTAGCAGTCAGCTGAGCAAGTGAAGTTGGAAGCAACTCCTGCGGTCAGAAAGGCTGGACCGCTGATCTGTACGTTTGACGGTCCAGCTGAAAAGGTAGAAATTGGTTAAGGGCATTCCTCCTTTAAAAAAAAAAGTATGAGCTTGAATCCTTTTTTTCCCGTTATTACCTGTCACTAGCAGTGTCTTTTGGGCAGTGACTGATATTCCTGAAGCTGGATTGAGTGCGGTGCAGGTCAGGTTTTGTGTTGGCATTTCTTCATCAAAATGCAAGCTGAGATTGGAGCCATGATAGGTCGCATTACCCCTGTTCCAGGTGAACTGGCATGTTGGGTGACAGCTGGCTGAGCACTGGAAATCATACGCTATTCCAACAGTCGTTACGCCGGGCCCACTGATCGCCACTGAAGATGGCCCGTCTGCGGTTAGAGAGGGAGCAGATGGATAAACAGATAGGCCTCTTTAAAAGTGTCATTGATTCACGATTTTACTTTCTATTGTTTGACAAGGAAAAGTAATTTGTCAATAAAGAAATAGATGCAAAATACTTAAATAGGCGTGCATGAAAGCTATTACTCATGTGTGGCTTGCACATAAATTTAAATTATGATTCATCACTTGTAGACATTTTATTTATTGCATGAATTAAATTTAAAGAGGAGACACTGCAGGGAAATAGGGAAATTGTTTAGATCAACAAATATATACATGAAGCTTCACTAGTAGATTACTTACATTAAGACAATCATCCTTTGTTTTTTGAAACATGGTAATATTCAAATGAGGCATTAACTATTGCTAACTTGTGGTGAATTTAGGAAAAATGTACAGGCGCAAATAGACAAAGTGTGGTGAAATAAACACCTATAATATATTTTTGCCTCTGGCGTCTCCCGTTAAGTGTGGATTTGACTGATGGCCCTTGAATACTCACAGTCAACTTGCATGTTGTAGCCAACGGACTGGATGGACACCTCCTCTGCCACCACACATTGGTATAAACCTTCATCTGCCTGCAGGAGAGGACTGAAGGTGACGGTGGTGTTGTCAGGAGAGAAAAGCACTCTCTCAGATGCTGCCATTGGCTGTTTGTTCTTCAGCCATGTGATGGAGCCCGGGTTCTGAGAGCCAACACACTGTAGAGAGAAAGACTTGCCTGCCACTGGCAGCGGGGTCTGGGAGCTGGGGCTCACTGAGATGGGGTCTTTACAGGGAGAATATTTAAAACACTGAGCATTAACATAAGATAAGAAAAGATACAATAGAATTTATTGATCCCACACTGGGGAAATCTCCCGGTCACTGCAGCTCAAAAACAATTCACACACATCAGACTGATAAACCGTGCAATTACATATGTGACTGTGCAATAATGTATATCCATTTTATTATCTAAGAGTTATTCTTTTCACGTATTCAATGTTTGTTTATCTGTGTCTTGTAATTTTCCCCCTATCACTTGCTGCTGCATCTGTGGGAATTTCCCCATTGTGGGATTTGGAATCTTGAATTTTGAAAAAAACAAATACACATTAAATGGACATAGGAAAAACATACAAAAAGTATTATGAGAAATAAAAACAAAATAGAACAAAAGTAATCATAATAATACTAGTAATATGTACACTATTAACACCGTATTATGTACAAGCAGAATTAAAATATAAAAATAGATGCGATGAACATCAAAGACTTGATGCAATGATGTCATATCAATGACAAAATCAAGCTGCAAGTAATATCAGACTCACCGATGACTGAGAGGTGAATAGTGGAGGTGATAGTGGTGTTGGTCAAAACGTTTGTTGCCTCGCAGGTCAGAGGCTCAATTTTAGAGTAGTCACTGAAAGTGATCTGTAGGTGACTGGCAAACTCTGTCTTCACCCCCTGATGCAGGATGGGGATCTGGACCTGGTCCCCATAGAGAGTCTTCCCCATGTACTGCCACACAAAGTTGCAGATTGGGACGCACACGGCTTGGCATATGAACCAGTACTGCTTTCCCATGGTCACTGTACTGTCGCCAACAATGCTGATGTCAGATGTGACTAAAGGAGGAGTTTGTGGGAAAATAGGTTTGAATGCGTTGTGCTCATTTCACAAAGTTACACCAGAACATGAATTCCATAAAAAAAATGTAAAAATATTCCCAAACACAAGGTCCACTTTTTAAAGATCTTGTGACTGCATCTCATAGCCTTCATCAGCAACTGGTTTTATTTTGGGGCTAAAAAACAGAAAGTGCATTTGTCACATGCTTAAATGTAGTGGGACAGCTGAAGTAACAAGCAAGTAAACTATTTTGAATCAACATTTTAAATCAAACAATTTCCCTGGCTTACAGTAAGCACCCATTTTATTCCATGTAATCCCATCCAATATAAACCATGGGGGTTGACTTCTATTGTAAGCTACTTATGGATTGTTATTTCTCATTCGACGTGGGTTCTTCCACATACTTGCCACCGGTAGCGACACAGTCGTAGAGATGTACAGATGTGAAACGGTGTCCTCAGCCTGACAGATCAGACTTTCCCTGAGGACAGTACTGGCAGCTGGAGTGACAGGAATAGTGTTGCCCTGTGCAGTACTGATCGGCTCATTTTCCCAGACAATGGTCCATGAGTAGCTGCAGGATGGGTAGCAGTCAGCTGAGCAGGTAAAGATAGATGCAACTCCGTACATCAGAAAGGCTGGACCACTGATCTGTATGTTCGACGGTCCAGCTGAGAAAAATAGATTTGATTAAAGAGTTTGCTGTTAAGGGAAGTCATGAATTTGAATTCACATTGGTCATTCATTCACCTGTCACTTGCAGCGTCTTTTGGACAGAGGCAGACCTCCCCGTTTCAGGGTTGACCACTGTGCAGGTCAGGGTCTGTGTTGAAACTATCTGCAGCAGCTGCAGGCTCAGTTCAGGCCCCTGAGTGATCTCATCACCTCTGATCCAGCTGTACCTGCAGTCTGGGTAGCATTCCGCCATGCACTGGAAACCATATGGGATTCCCACCGTCACTACATCCACCCCGTCAATCTCCAGGGAGGATGGCCCGTCTGCATGGGCCGGTAGAACACACTTCACTTTATTTCTTTTTTTTTTCAATTAAAGAACATTCAAGGAAAGTGAAGCTTTTAAATGAAGACTGTGATGCAACACACAGGACCAAGATTAGAAAGAACAAAGAAAGTTTGTTCTTAAACATTTTAACACAATAGTTATGGGTCAGATTCAGAATCAAAAGGATCTTACATGAAATGTCCCCCATAGTTCCACTGTTCTCAGTTTCACTGGCAGAAAATCCTTGGATATGAGAAAAGAGAAGACATTATCATTCAGTTTCTGCCATTTTTTTTTTTGCCACAGCATGTAAATAGATCAACAAGCATGTAATTAAATCTTCATAAAAATGTCTAAAATGATTAGCATTGAACTCATTCTGCTAAACCAGAGGAGGATCCAGTGGGGCAGCCTCTTACCTGCCAGGCAGGTGAGAAACAGCAGCAGACAGGCGGAGGGAGGATCCATGGTACTGCAGACAGTCTGAACAACTCTCCTCCTTCTCATAACCATCCACACTCTTATAACGCATGGTAGGAAAGGCCTTGCCCACTCTTATCACTGTGCTCGTACAGAACACAGACAACAAATGACCTAATGTCACTGTGAAAGGAGGGCAGCATGTAGGTTATCAGCTGGCTTTATTCTCTGCAAAGGGTGTGCATGCAAGCAGCTGACATACAGAACAGTGTAGTTTGGACTTCTGTGAATTGTGGTTTCTTTTGTGTCTGGCCTGCACACTTGATGCGGGTCAGACAATGCAGCTTTCTCTGTTTTTCAAATCAGCCTGTCTTTGATAGAAAGAAAGACTCAATTTATCGTAAAATCTTGATAAAGTGCAACTCCAGCTGCCGGCCAGATCTGATATGGTTTACTGATTTCTTTGTAGTTCTATTCCTGTATTTACCTACACATGATACTGTATGCTGTCGCTATGGCACGTCGAAGCTGCGCCTCTCATGATGTTCATGTTGTTGTCACCACCTCTGATTGCAATTAGCCCCCATCATATGAACTTGTCTCTACTAATTTGATGATGATTTGACTGATTGGGATTTCTTTTTTTGCCATTCGCTGGCACACAACATTTGTAAATACCTGGCTCTTTAGCTGCTAAATGCTGCACTTAGTCACAAGCTAGTCTCCTTCTGCCTGCTGTCTAGTGCAGAGCAGTTAGTGTGCAGTGGCTTGTTCGTGATATTGCAGTAAAAACAGCTTGCTGTGGCCAAACAATAAGAGCCATATATATATAAAAAAAAGAATATGTACAGTAATAGCTTTATTCATTAGTGTTTTTGTTGTTGCCTTCAGCAACAGGATAAAGAATACATTTTGTTTTCTAGGGAGTCAAGTAATACCAGTTTTGAAATAAAGGAAATATTTTGGGCATAAGTTGTCAAACTTGGTGCAATAGAATCTGTTAATAAGGTGAATAAGTTAGATCCACCCCCTTTCTGTCAGCAGGATTAGGGGAAAAAACTACCGGCCCAATATTCATGAACCTTGGTGGACTGGTGTAGCATTGACCATAGAAAAACCCATTCAATTCTGGAGTGGATCCGAATCACGAGAAAGATACACAAACTATGTTTTACTTTTGTTAACATTGTGATTTGGGGATTTAGGCCGCAGTCATGTGTTGTCAGAATGATCATAGAAAATCAGTCTCTAACTAATAAAATGCACACTGCATTACCATTGTGAAATCGGGCATGCCTTGGGGGAGGTTGGCGTTTTCCTAATGCCCTTCTACTTTAACTCAGGAGGCTAAATAAATTAATCCAGTGCCTGTCCACCGAAATGTCCTCCGGCTCTCTAAGATATACAGTACATAATAGTTATACTCGGTGGTGGAATGGATATGAGTTCATTTACTCAAGTACTGTACTTAAGTACACATTTGAGGTACTTGTACTTTACATGAGTGCTTTCTTTTCATGCCACTTTCTACTTCTACTCCACTACATTTCAGAGAGAAACATTGTACTTTTTACTCCACTACATTAATCTGACAGCTTTAGTTCTAAGTTACTTTACAAATTACATATACACATGTAGTTTATAAAATACAAGTTTTGATTATAAGTTAAACTACCTAACCCAACAATAAAACGGCCTAAAATGTAAGTTTTTTTGTTGCTGCATTGAGTATTTTTACTTTTAGTACATTAAGTACATTTCCCTAAAGACACTCAAATACTTTCACTTAAGTCATTTTAAATGCAGGACTTTTACTTGTTTACTTGAATATTCAGTGTGGTATTAGTACTTTACCTAAGTAATCGATCATAATACTTCTTCCACCACTTGTAATACTATTAGCTATGTTTTTATTTTCTAATAGAGACTAAACTTTGACTTGTGACTCCCAAACTGGGTCTCTCAAAAGATTTTTTTTTCATTTGATCAATACTTCAGGTACTGTCAGAGTCCCTTTAGTAGTGAGTTAAAAAATGATTTACATGGCATCTTTGGTAAATCAAAAAAAAACAGTAGTACAAACCACAGTGAAGCACTTCTCAGAAAGTGTTTGTCAGTGGACTGATATGAACCCTGGGTGTGTCCTTAAACTGTCACTTTGATTTGCCAGCTTATGATTACCGCAAACACAAAGCTGAATTTTGGGAAAGAGACTTCAGATATGGTATTAGGGGACCACTTAGGCCTAAATAAAAGCCTCCAAAGAGCAACCTGTCATGGGACCTTTGTGAAAAGAATGATCATGATGAATTGGAAAATTCATGAACCCAATTGCTTTCTTATAGAGAATTGGTTAAAGGACTTTATGGATTTGCTGTCAATGGAACGGGCTGCATCAGCCCTTTATGAATTCTTCATAGGACTATACTTGAAGATAAAATAAATAAATCTAAATTAAAAAAGAAAAAAGTTAATCACAGATCTCAGTGGTGTACCATCACCATCCAACCTGCAGGTGGAGCCAGGACTGAATCAAGGGCATCACATCAATTAATCAAATTATCAAACATTCTCACTAGAGTGCCAGTTTAAAGCCACTTTACACCCAGACAGTTGTTCTCACTTGTTTAGTCTGATTAGACCTATCTCAGGACTGTGTTCGTGTACAAACTATGCTTGATTGACATCTCCCTCGCTCTCCTGTCAGTTTGATCACTTGTTAGAGTCTGATCGGAGCTTTATGATTTGCATTAGTTTTTTAGGCTTAGTGACCATATTTCAATCCCCAAAACAACCTGCGCAGAAGTCTGATTGAAAACACCTGTGTCTGGTCCTCAAGTATGGAAAGCACTGTTGCAAGTCATTGGTGGAAGAACTAATAACTATGAACTAAGAACTGAGATCCTGTTCTCAAGTACTAATACCACACTGTAAAAGTACTCTGTTATAAGTAAAAGTCCTGCATTGAAAATCTTTGTTAAGTAAAAATATGTAAGTATAATCAGCGAAATAAACTTAAAGTATTAAAAGTAAAATTACTAAATGCAGAAAAATCCTCACATTTTAGAAACTGGAAACAATCCAAACAGTTCTGTCAGTCAACTAGGTGTTTTCAGCTGGACTTGTAGGTATGTATATAGTTGGGTAGTTTAATTTTTAATAAAACAGTTGTGTTGAACTAGTGTTAAAAAATCGTTGTGTGCAACAATCTTAATTTGTAAACCAACTTGTATCTAAAGCTGTCAGATGAACGTGGTGGAGTGTAAAAAGTATAATATTTCTCTCTGAAATGTAGTGGAGTCAAAGAAGAAAGTGTTCTGAAATTAAAAGACTTGATTAAAGTACAAGTACCTCAAATTTGTATTTAAGTACAGTACTTGTCTAAAAGAACTTAGTTACATTCCACCATAGTCGCAAGTATAAAATGTTGTGTTTGTACATATTTTGTAACTGAAGAGACAGTGTCTGAGTCTTGTGGTAAAAGTCATAATTTTATTTACGTATAGACAACATTTCAAAAGTATCCATGTACAAGAATCTTCCAAATATCTTGCAAACTCCTCAGTTCCGGCATCCCATGTGCACACGTGAAGGCCCAAGTGCTTTTCCTTGCCTCTTGCTAGAAAGTGCAAACAGGGTTCAGCCCACTGTCAACACGAATGAGCAAAGATAGTATTCAGCGTGAGATTACCGGTACATGAGTCATTAATTCTCCACAATTCACAGACCTTTCTTCACCACACATTCTATCTGAGAAAGAAAGATCTGACAGAGACAAAGACAGAGAGAAATTTGTTTTAAAATGGTAAGAACAATATGCACCTTGTTTAACAGCTGCAATAATTGCACAAAATGATAAGAAATAAAATAAAGCAAACGACTACAAATAAATATGAAAATGAATAAAAGTAGTAATATGTTAAGACCCATGCAATTACATTTTTAAAGAGCTACCAAAAATAAATATGTTGCTGCGATCATACAATTTTACAATATTAACCCTAACCTGTTTGCAGCTGGATCACATCAGTGTAAAGGAACTAGAATGATGAAGGCCAACAGCAGCACAGCTAAGGTCCCTTCAGGACGAGTTGACAGGTTTGGATTTAACCCTGAACAGAAGAATAATGAAAAAAAAAGCAGGTAAATTAACAGTATACATAAGTGTTAATATGACCTACTTTTATACCATTGTATCAAACCATTTTATGTCTCATCCACCTGCTATGTGTACAATCTTTACGGTTGTAGCTGTCCTCCTTGAAGCTGTGTTTTGGGCCTCACACCTGAGAGTGACAGATCGAAGCGTATAATCGACTGCTATCTCAATCATGTTGCCCCTCACAGTGAGGCGGTCCACAGACAACACGTAGCGACAGGAAGGCAGACATTTAGCAGTGCACACAAACTTGTACTTTTTTGCAATTTCTACTACGTCGGGGCCTCTGATGTGAACCTCAGATGGACCATCTAAAAGATAGATAGTGAGGATAGATCATTGTTAAGAAAGTTACGTAAACTTTATAAACATGACAGTGATATTACTGACTACTTTTATATTTATTCCGCAAATAAGCAGCAGGTTAACTAAGTTTAGCATAACAACTGGAAACGAGCCTGGTTTGGAGAAAAAAATAGTCCAGGACATAACTCCCCCCCATCCATTCACAACTTGCCATTCCACTTGGGGTTTTTGTGCAGTTTTAACAAAAATTAAGCTTTAGAAGTTCTGGTAGTTTCTGATGTTTCCAGTCCCTATGCTATGCTAGGCTAATCTAAGCTACGAGCAAGAGCATACAGTATTTATTAAACAAATTTGAGAATGGTATTAATCTTCTCATCTAACTTTTGGCAAGATAGCAGGTAAGCGTATTTCACAAAATGTCAAAAAATTTAATGCTTAAAATTACCTATGCCCCTCTTATAATAATAAAATAATTTGACTGGAAAGATGTTCTCTCCAGGTTTAGGACCTTCTCCCCCTTTAGTAAATGACGTGAAGCTCTTGACTTACAGGCCACAGCCATGTTTCGAGTAGCAGTGTCAAACAGCCCAGACACACTATTGGTGGCTTTGCAGATGAGCATTTTAGAGTGGTCCATCTCCTGAGGAGTGATTGAAATAACATTCCCTTGACCACCAATCCATGGGCCTCTATCTGTCTTCCAGGAGTAGCTACAAGATGGCCGACAGTAGGCATGGCAACTATAGGTGTGGCTCACTGATGGATTCATTAGATCGGGGCCTGTGATGGAAACATTGGCAGGTCCAGCTAAGGTGAGAAAGACAAATAGATTTATTAGAAGGGAAAGACATCCACAAAGCACAGAAGTCATAAATACAGACCAATCCTTCTTAAATAAACCCTAACAGTGTCTTGTTGAATAATCAAGGAAGGAGCTATCACTTACCTAACACTTGCAGTTGCTTTGTTGTCCTCGCAGTTAGCCCTGTATCTGCAACTTTGGCTGTACATGTCACTGTTAAGGCATCCACCCAACTGTTAACAGTGAAGGCTAGCACATTGCCCTGACCCTGGGCAATATGTCCCTCCAAAGACATAGAATAGATACATGCACTCTGCATTGCCAGGCAGTTGGAAAAACACTTAACGCTGCTTGGCACGCCCACAGTGACATAGTCCGGACCAACAATTTTACAGTTGATTTTCACTGCTTCTGGAAATGTCACAATTACCATTTAAATTTAGTGTTCACATTTCTTTACAGTCATAAATCATACCAAGATATTACAGAATTGAATTGAATGAAATTATTTATTTAGCATCTGGACATTACAATTGATAAAAATACCAAATTTAATTTAGGTTTTATTGTTTATTTGAGTAGAAAACCGCTTACCCTTGTTGTCGTCATCTAGTTCAGGGGTCTCTCCATCTGAAGACAGCACTGGCTGAAGGCCTACACGGTCATTGAAAACATATCTCATTTTTATCTTAAACATCAGTATTACACAATTGGTTTATTTACATTTTAGCATTCTATTTAAGCAGTTGTTTAACATTTTGTGTTCCCATCCTGTACATATTCAAAAATCTTTCTCATATTTTATTCCTATTGTAATTATTATTATAATTATTATTATTATAATTATTATAATTATTATTATCATTATTTCATTTATATTTATATTCTGTGCTGTGTGTGATTTTGCTGCTGTAACACCATAATTTCACTTTTTTGGGGATCAATATCTATCTATCTATCTATCTATCTATCTATCTATCTAGGAGTGGTGTATGAGATATCACATATTTTACTTCAAGCAAGGCTATGTAACTTATCAAAGGAGAAATAACAATTCTGTTACAATGAAAAGTGAAATTCATAAGCAATAAAACACTCTTGCTCAGTTGAATACACTCAGGCATTTTGCTGCTACAGTCTTACTAAGTCCGGCACGACCGGTAGAGATTTGTTTGCTGACTTCATAACTACTCTTTTTACGTTTTACCAATTAACTACACTTAAGTATTTACCATTAAGTTATAACTCTCACTTGTTACAATACACAATGCCACCATGTAAAATTTACCACATTATATGTGGAAATACAGCATTAAGTAAAGTAAAAGTACAGACGTATCATGAGCAACATATACTTATCATAACTAATAGCACTCATTTCACAGGGAAACAAGTTTAGTATGTATTATCTTATTGGATTGGAAATGGCATTTTACTGTTGTAGGTGGAGCTGATTGTAATTACTTAATATAGTGTTGTGTATTAAATCTACAACAATGTTTCATCATTTAAAAGCTGATATTTTTAATGTAAAATCTTCATCTTTTAAGTAACTAGAGCTTTTAATTACATACAGTGGAGAAAAAAAAAAATTCTTCTGAAACGTAAAGGACCAGAAGAAGTATCATGGAAAACTCAAGTGAAGTACAAGTACCACAAACATTTACTGTAGTTCATGATTTCATTTTGTTATATTTATACATTTATCCCATCCCATTTTTAGCAGGTAATATACACAAAGTAAGGAGTTTTCAAAATAAAACACAGTAAAAAGGTATCCCAACAGCCTTTAAAATTAGTACGGAAGCACTCACGCACTGTATCAAAGGACTTAATTATATAACTAAAACTTTGACTCTGCCACGGATATTTTTTCAATAGGAAAATCAAGTATTACCTGCCAGAAACAGCAGCAACAAAAGTCTGCTGAGATTTGAATGTCCTCCGTTGTGTTTAGGTTTGAAGGTATTCTCCATTTTCCCATAAGAATCTGAAGTGTAAAGCCACCAGGAAGTAGAGAACTAGTGTTGCATAGTCAGTCAATAGCAGCAAGCAAACAGCTCTTATCAGTGAGATCTGACAAGAGCCAAATATGTCTTCTTATTCACTCTATGAGTGCATGGCTGTTAATTGATGGCAGATCAAAGTAGAATGTGTTTAAAAGGAGGTTTCACCCTGAGTGATTCTTTGCAGATTTTTCGCAGTAGCAAAAAACTAATTTACAGATGTTTACTGGTAAATCGAGGGTCCACTTTCCAAATGAGATTGGAGTCCATGGAGAAAGCTCAAATGCAAAAGAAGAAAAACTTCAGTCCAGCAGTGCTCTTGTCTGAGGGCTCCAGGCTCAGAGCCAGTTTAAGAGAAGTGTTTTGGAGTTTGTAGGATGGAAATGTCACAGGTCAGATCACTGTAAAATGAAATGTGTCCTGAACAAATATGGAGTTCATATTGAAAAAACACATACAAACAAATCTAACATGGCATTGTCATAACTCTGCTCCACCTAAAATAAACTGTGAGAAGAAAAGTCTTTTCTGTCAGCCCCATTTTCATTCACAATATGTTTTTTTTTAATCATTACATTAAGATACTTTTTTTCTGGTCATGCAGTGGTTAATAGGACGTGTATGACATCATTATTCACATCACTTGGCACTGTACAATGGGTGACCTCGCCCTCAGTTCCAGAAATGCCTCCATTATCAGAATAAATCAAAGAGCAAACAGACCAAAAAAAACTGCTACATAATGGTTAGACTGACTTTAAGGAAGCAGTCACAGTTAGTAAGAATTTGACCATGTTATCTATGGATGATGGATACATAATCTGAGTCACACACACACACACAACTGAGCCTTTTAACAATGCATTCATTCAAACTAATAATATCCATTACTCCTGCACAAACACAACAAAGTCAACAAGAAAATTATATTTTTGGGTGCGTATGTGTGTTTGTGTGACGTGTGCAATATTGTGTCCGTGTGTGTCTTAAAGTGACGTCTCTCTGGAGTCCCTGGGTGGCCTGAAGGTCAGTATCTCTGTGAAAGTGTGACCTGCACAAATAAAAAAGACAGGCATATGCATCATCCATTCTAAATCATGTCTGTGTCTTACTTTCACATCCAAGTTCGATACCTTTGCCTTCACTACCAAACATATTTGTTATTAATTTATATTATATTTAATTTAATTTAATTATATTTGTAGTATTTGTTTTAATATATGCATATTTCTTCTGCTACCTCTCCAGCTAAACATATAATAAACGGCCCTTGCTGTGTATTATTACATGGTAACATCTTCACTGACCTCTTCTGGCAAACAGCAGGTACTGTGACAACACTGGCAATGGGAATTTTGGCAGAATATGAACTAAACTGAAATATCCCATAAAGGAGTATACAGTTTTAAAATGGTGTGTTACAGTTGCCTTGATTATTGTCAGTCCAATAGTCAATCTCCTTTTAGTTCTGTTTTCATCGCCACTAACTTCCTGAGTGAAATATCTCACTCTGTAGCAGCTAAATGTTCCAATGTGTTTACCAGCTAGATTCTAACTTTGTTTCACTTTAGTGTGCTTAGGCTAAACCATTATATAGATCTGAGAGGAACTGCACAATAGAGTGATCATTTTCTGCAGGTTTGTCACTATAAGCAACACCTTTCAAATTCCACATAGTTTCTTGACCCATTGTAGACAAGAAACATTGGTTAGTTCAGAAGTAAATGGAAACCGGCCACTCCCCTCTGTCTTACGTTTCCACTGGTCCAGCGGCAGGTCTGTGTTGTCCATGGTCTGATCATAGGGCAGCGCCTCAGTCTCCTCCTCGGCATCTCTGAACTCGCTGAAGAAAGGCAGTTCGAGCGCCTCTGAGGCACTCACCCTCTGCTCGGGGTCCAGGAGCAGCATCTTTTCCAAGACACACACTGCTGTGTTGCAGACATACATGTCAAGGTCAGCATGACATTTTGCACCAACACCAGGGTAAACTGGGGAATAGATAGATTGTTACATACCATTTGAGCTAGCTTTGGAGAAAAGAGAGAGCAAATCCTTTTTTGGCACTTTTGGTAGACTTCTGATGTAGTTTTTGGCCTGTTGAGAGAGAAGGGGAGAGAAGGATGTCAAAGGTTGGTAAACCTTTCCATAAGTCACAGATAAGTCAGGTATGGACAGATTTATTCTTATACCTTTTATCTTTATACTGACCATTTTATAGCTAAACATACTGTACACTCTTTACTACTTTACTTTTTATTAAAACCAATGTATTTAGTTATAAGCTGTGAAAATTAGTACTTAGTGAAAAATTTGTGTTTCAAACATACTGAGCAAACAGGAATGGTGGGTTATGGAGCTGGAGTGGTTTGAGTTCTATGGACATTATTCTTCTTTGTGGGATTAAAGGTCCCATGACATGTTGCTCTTTGGATTCTTTTTATTTAGACCTAAGTGGTCCCCTTATACCATATCTGAAGTGTCTTTCCCAAAATCCAGCCTTGGTGCAGAATTACAGCCACTAGAGCCAGTCCAATAATGAGCTTTCCTTAGGATGTGCCATTTCTGAGTCTGTAGCTCTTGAGGAGGAGAGTGGAGGGGGGGGCAAGGTGGAGGCTGGAGGGTGGCCTTAATCAACTGCCACTTTTCTTGTTTGAAAGCCATGATGTCCCTCCATCATGGGTAGGCCATATTCTCTAGGCGGGCAAACCAGAGAAAGGGGAGGTAACCTTGCCCCTTATGATCTCATAAGGAGCAATATTCCAGATCAGCTCATCTGAGCTTTCATTTTCTCAAAGGTCAGAGCAGAATACCCAGTGCTCGGTTTACCCCTATCACCTTTTCTATTCACTGAAGGGAACCAAAGGCAGGCTGGGGAAACACATATTAATGTTAAAAACCTCATAAAGTGACATTTTCATGCCATGGGTCCTTGAAAAGGCTGTGAAACTCACTATTGGAATGCATTGACAGCTACAAAAGCAAAGTGACGACAGCCGCTGTTCTCTTTGAGGTTTGAGGGAGCAGATTACAACCTCCTTTGTAATTTTACATCCAGTGTGTGCATCGAGTATACTTTTAATATGTCGAGCACAACTTACATCTTGGCTCTGTAGCTTTACGACAAAGTCAGCAGCTGGGGTTCCTGTAATCTTCATAATTTCTCGGAGCTGGTCCAGGTCTGGCAGTAGCTATGGTCAAGTATCAACTGTTGCATGATTTCTTTTTCCATTTAAATATGAGCTTTCTATTTAGCTTATAATGCTAGTGGGATCAACATTTACAGAGAGTGAAAACAGCAATTAATAGATGAGGTTTTGACACAATTGCAAGTGCAAGACAAAACCAAGCCAGTGTTGGTGACAGTTAAGGATACGATCGCTTCCTTTGAACAGCGGCTTTCCCAGCAGCATCTCTGCCATAATGCAACCTGCCGACCAAATATCCACTGCAACAGAGAGCAAAACTCAATTTTGTTTTTATGAAATAGATCTCTTTGCCTTTTTTTCTGCACACCTGTTCATACAAAATGTTTTACCGGTTTGTGTGTAGTGCATCCAGTTGAGGATAACCTCGGGCGCTCGGTACCAGCGTGTCACGACGTAGCCGGTCATTTCTGTGTCGGCCTGCCTCGCCAAGCCAAAATCAAGAATCTGAATGAGGGGACACAAAAATAACTGTAAGATGGAAATGTGTAGGTGTATGGGTGGACACATCATGACGGCTTGATGGGAAGTTAGAGTACCTTTAGCTCACAGTCCGGGTTAATGGCTAAATTTCCTGGTTTGAGGTCCTGTGGGAAACAGAAATGTGAGACAAAGAAGATCAAGTAGGTGGTAGGAGTTATCAGAAGACATTCGTTTGGTTACATTTGGTCATATTTTAATGCCTAGAGAATTTAAGATTAACAAAGTATGTAAGTAAATGAATGTATAACTATAATTTATAATTAAATCACTCGATTTTAATCATTTTACTTTTGCTTCCAGGGCTGACTCCAGCCATTCATTATGAATGTGACAATCCCAGATTTTCAAAATTAATTCATGCCAGTTGTACTAAAATCTTTAAAACAAGCCGTTAACTGGCTGGGTGAAGTCAAAGATGTTCAGACATCTTGGACATTTCAGTTTAAAATGAAACAGACAGCATATCATTCTGTCTTGAGTTGAGGGAACACATTCAAATGCACACACACAAAGAGAGCAAAGCTCCCGGTGTGGGAATCTCAGGATGAATGGGATTGAGTCTGAAAAAGAGCAAGAGCCCCACCCCAAGGCTCATAGCCTGAAAGGTCAAAGTTTGCTTACCCTGTGGATGATCCCTGCAGAGTGGATATACTGAGGAGAGAGGAGACACACATAGACAGCAACATCAGCAACTTGGGCTTAACTTGCTGAGACAAGTGTGTATGGCCCTTACTTGGGTAACTAACATGGTAATCACATTCCCTTTTGAGTAAATAAGACATCATTTACACTTCTCTAGAATGCTCTGACAGAAGCTGCATGTATGCTGGTGAAGGTAATGAGTAACATGCGTGTATCTGTGTTGGTCCTGGTGTTCACCTTGAGTCCTCTCAGCATCTGATAGACGAGGAACTGCACCCTGTCTTCTGATAATCTCTCCAGCTTCATCAGCTTGCCGAGGTCAGTGCCCATGAATGGCATCACCAGGTAACTGTGGTAACAGAAGACGAGTCAAATCACTCCAGTGTGGCAACAAGCCTTTTATAGTCTGCAGTGAGCAGGAGTGCAGGCAAACTTACAAGTCACGCAAGCGGTTCAATGCAATCTCAGCAGTGAAAACATCCAGCAGCCCAATGACCTGAACCGGAGATATAAAAACACAAATAAAATCAGATTCAACCATTTACTTTTGCAAAATTCCTTAAGACAGTTATGTTGGAAATTTCATTGTTAATATCCATTCAGCCTGTCTGATCTGCTTCCACATCATGTTGCAGTCCCGTTCCTTTTCTTTTAAAAATCCCATAAGATGCATTGTACAGCTGTAAAATACTTGGAGAGCGTTCTTACATTTTCATGCTTCATGTGTTTGAGGAGTCGCAACTCTCTGTACGCCCTTTTGGCAAAAAGTTTGGACTGGAAGGGCCGATGAAGTTTCTTGATGGCGACCTGCATCCCCATCCGGCGGTCCCATGCTGAACTGAAAAAGAACGGATACAATTCAAAAGAAAGCTTGAAGAAGTTATATTTCACCCCTAAAAACTAAATAGTTTGGTCCAAATTCCATCACTTTAGGTGTTTTTCACAGCAGTCATTTAATAAGTCTATAATGATATCTTAAAGTGTACTTAAAAACATCTAAATGGAACAGTGCCTCATTCATATGATCAATTACTCCTGTGCCTTTCTTGCTTTGACAAGTCACAATGTCTGCTGTGTGTGTGTGTGTGTGTGTGTGTGTGTGTGTGTGTGTGTGGGTGTGTGTGGGGGGGATGGGGGGGGTGTGGAAAGACTCTGTTTGTGATTGAAGACAATGTAGTGGTGCATTCTATACACTTTGGGCTCAACTCAGGCTCTTTGACTTCTCCCAACAATGACAATCGGGGATGGGGGGGGAGGGGGATTCTTTGTTGACCCTCATCCATACAACACAATGCAAAGAAAGACCCAGCAGAGCCAGCTGTGGAGAGACTGCTGACCATAATATCCCACACAAGCAGCGTAATAATAATAATGTATACTGTGTCCTGCTGCTGCGGGAATATTGTTCTCAAGTAGGCTACAAGTAAAATTACTGAGCTAAAAATAAAATTGAGTAAAAAAAAATGTTTAAGTATCTCAATCAATTATCTAGGGTAGGCAGGGTAGGCTACTTTTTACTTTCGGTTTATTGTTTCTTCTTCGTGCATTGGGAAAGGGTCAAAGTTTAAGCTATGTATAATAGACTACTTAAAATACTAGCTACTATACTAAATTCTTTAACATATTTACTTCTGGATTACCTCTGTAGCCTATTTAGCCTATGCCATAAACACTGGCTCCAAATCAGCTGACGCTAAAATTCCATCACTACTTCTCTTTAACTTACCACACAGTCCCATAGGCTCCTGTTCCGACCTGCTTCAGGTCCCGGTACCTCTCCGGAACCTCCCACACGGTTCTGTTGACCTCCTGCCGGGAGAAGCCCGTCCTGGACCGCACAGCCATTCCCTAGCGAGTGGACACGGCTGGGGTCGGGATGTGCGTGGGTCCGCTGCGTCCTCTCATGAGAACAATCCGAGATTCTTTTATTTCCAAATGCCCAGGAGGCGCAGTCCGTCCCGCAAGCAACAGTTTGTTTGGGCACAAATTCAACCAGCGGACAATTTGAGCCAGTAACACCCCCAACACACACACACACACACACACACACACACACACACACACACACACACACACACACACACACACACACACA